>NC_091066.1:19867384-20173670 GCF_000393655.2 Nicotiana sylvestris | reverse complement strand
GTGGAGCCAGTAGCTATTTTGGGTCGTCAGGTTCGAAAATTTAGGTCAAAGAATATAGCTTTAGTGAAAGTGCAGTGGTGAGGTCGGCCCGTGGAGGAGGCTACCTGGGAGACTGAGCGGGAGATGCGGAGCAGATATCCTCACCTGTTTGAGGCTTCAGGTATGTTTCTTGACTCTTTCGAGGACGAACGTTTGTTTAAGCTGGGAAGGATGTGATGACTTGGCCAGTCGTCTCATGAGTTACTACTTCGTTTCCCTCATTTCTACTTCTTTATGCTTTGTTTATCCATGTTATGTGGTATCGGGTTGTTCGAATCGAATCCGGAATAATTTTGGTAAGGTTTGAGACACTTAGTCTCTTTTGAGGAAGCTTAAGTTGGAAAAGTCAATCGGATGTTGACTTATATGTTAGTGGGCTTGGATGTGAGTTCCTATATTTCAGATAGCTTCGGGAGGTGATTTGGGACTTAGGAGCGCGATTGGAATGAGTTTTAGAGGTTCGAAGTAGATTTAGGGAATTGGCGAAGATGATATTTTGGCAATTTCTAGTTGGTAGGCAAGATTTTGATATAGGGGTCGGAATGGAATTCTGAGAGTTGCACTAGTTCTGTTATGTCATTTGGGATGTGTGTGCAAAATTTCAGGTCATTCGGACGTAGTTTGGTTGGGTCTTTGATCAAAAGCGGAATTCAGAATATTTTGGAAAGTTAGGCTTGAATCCGATGTGTTTTGGTTGATTTGATGTTGTTTGAGGTGTTTTGAAGATTGGAATAAGTTTGAATAAGGTTTTAAGATATGTTGGTGCTTTTGGTTGAGGTCTCGGGGGCCTCGGGGTGATTTCGGGAGGTCAATCGGACCATTCCATGTTGTTTGGAGTTGCAGATTTTGAGGTTCAGCTGTTGCAGATGTTTCCTATTCGCGATCGCATAGGGGGTCTCGCGATCGCGTAGAAGCTTTTGAGGGGCAGTCTAGTTTGTTCTTCGCGTTCGCAAAGGTTGAGTTGCGATCGCATAAGGTGGAAAAGTTGTTGATTGTGAACACGTAGTGAAGGTCGCGTTCGCGTAGAGTTAAGTGTACCAGGGGTCTTGGCTTGAAGTTGTTCATTGTGAATGTGGTAGCCAGTCCGCGATCGCGTAGTGTTAGATTCCTGAGCATCGCGTTCGCATAAGTTTATTTTGGGAGCTGAGAATTTGTACTTCACGATCGCGAAGGATATCCCGCGATCGCGATGAAGGAATTTAGGCATGGGCAGAAGGTTTAAATAGTCGTCTTGTCCGTGAATGTGGGGTTTATTTCTTCCATTATTGGTCATTTTTGGAGCTTTTTGAAAGGGATTGAGAGGGATTGAAGGGGAATCACTTGGAGGTAAGATTCTTGGATTTAAAACTCGATTCTAATGTGAATTTCACTTAAATAATTGTGGAAATTAAGCCAAAAATTGAAGAACTAGGGCTTGGAAATTTAGACCTTTGATTGAGGATTTGAAGGACCATTTGAGGTCGGATTTCAGAACTTTTGATATGTATGAACTCGTGGGGAGATAAGGAATCTATTGATGTAAAAATTATCGAATTTCGAGACGTGGGCCCGGGAATCGGGTTTTGGTAATTTCGGGATTTGTGTCATATTTTGATTATTTTTTCTTGGGATTTGTTCCCCTAGCATATTTTGATGCCCTCGTTCTGAATTTGGATAGATTCGATGTGAGTGGAGGCCGATTCGAGGGCCAAAGGTGTCGCGAGCTAGAGATTTGACCGGGTTGAGGTAAGTAATGATTGTAAATGATGTTCTGAGGGTATGAAACCCTGGACTTGCACATCGTTGTGCTATATTGAGGTGACACACATATTTGATGATGAGCGTGGAGTCGTGCACCGTTGGGGATTGTGACTTAATCCGTCCCGAATGACTATTTTACCACGTATTTGACTGAAATCTATTTGCTATCATCATGATTTGGGCTGAATGCCATATTTGGGCCTTGCGCCAACTATTTGAACCCTTCAGGGATTTTACTGGTATTTCCTTACTATTTTGACTTTATACTTGAACTCAGTCATGTTATATTTCACTGTTTTTCATACTCAGCCATGTTTACTCTGATTTTAACACTTACATTATCTTTTAAATGATAGTTTTGGGCTGAGAATCATGTTTTACTATTGCCCGAGTGTCATGTGAGGATTTTGACTGAGTAAGGCCGAGGGCCTATATTGTGAGGAAATATTTGATATTGATTATGAGGCCGAGGTCCTGAGACATGTACACCACAAGGTGGCTTGATTGATATGAGGCCGATGTCCTAGTGATGATGGCACGAGATGGCTTAATATTGTGCTTGGGCCATAAGGGGCCCTTCCAGGAGTCTGCACACCCCCAGTGAGCATGGGTACCCATGGTGATCTGAGATTGAGCCCGAGGGGCTGGTATTGTGATCTGAGATTGAGCTCGAGGGGCTAGTATTGTTCTGAGATTGAGCCCGAGGGGCTATTATTGTTCTGAGATGTTGCTCGAGGGGCGGATTTGTTGATACTGTGCCCGAGGGGCGAACCTTTATGTGTTTATTTTTCATAATTGACTGTCAATTACCATGCTTAATTGGTGAAAAAGGCTTTTCATGAAGTTAAATTTGAGTTAAAGGATTTTTACCTATCTTTCACTGGTTTACAGTTTTAAATGGTTTTACTGCTTCATTATAGCATGCTTTTGAGCCTTACGTGATTTCCTGCTTTTAGTCTTTATTTATGATTATTACTCACTGAGTTGGAGTACTCACTTTACTCCCTGCACCCTGTGTGCAGATTCAGGGGTATCTGGTCCCGCTATCGAGTGTTGATCATTTCCGCCTCAGGCGGATCCGAGGAGTCTCTAGGTAGCTGTTGGAATTTGCATCCCGGAGCTCTTCCCTATCTTACTTCTTCATGTTCTTGGTTTTTTATGTTAAACTCTGTAGTTTGATTTGGAGTATTCCGGATTATTTAGATGCTCATGACTAGTCACACCCCGGTATCGGGTTGTGTTGGGTTATTTTCCGCGAATTATGCTATTATCTGTTAACTTTGGATTATCTTATCATGCTTTAGACTTATTTCTTATGGTTTAACTGAAAATAATTGGATATGGGAAGTGTCAGCTGGAATTGTCTTCACGAGAGGCGCCATCACGACCGGGTATGGGTTTAGGATCGTGACAAGTTGGTATCAGAGCCTAGGTTACATAGGTCTCACGAGTCATGAGCAGGTTTAGTAGAGTTTTGCGGATTGGTACGAAGACTTATGTATTTATTCTCGAGAGGCTGCAGAACCTTTAGGAAAAACTCATATTCTTGAAATTCTTGTCATGCGAATTTGTTGATCTGAGTACTAAACTTCTATTGTTCTATTCTCTCACAGATGGTGAGGACACGCGCTACTAGTCAGGTTGGATGACCTCCAGTACCACCAGTTGTGGCCACCAGAGGCTGAGGACGCGGTCATGGTCATGGTAGGGGCAGAGCAGCTAGGGCAGCACCTGCAGATCCACCAGCTGCCCCAGTTCAGGATCAGGTCCTAGTTATGGGCGCTCCAGCAGCAACAGCTCAAGCACCAGCTGTGCCCATTGTGATTGCAGGTCTTCAGGAGGCCTTGGCTCAGATCTTCTCAGTTTGCACTGGCGTAGTTCAAGTGGTTTCAGCCACTACAGTCGCAACTACTTCTTAGACCGGGGGAGGCAATCAGACTCCTGTCGCTCGCACACCTGAGCAGGTCATGCAAGGACTTCAGACGCCGAGGGCACATCCAGCCCAGCCAGTTGCAGTTGCTCTGGACAATGTAGTACCTACTATGCCGAAGGATGAGCAGCATAGGTTGGAGAGGTTTGGTAGACTACAGCCTCCGACCTTCTGTGGTGCAAAGGGCGAGTATGCCTAGTATTTCTTAGATAAGTGTCAAAGGATGCTTCATACAATGGGTATTCTGGAGACCAGCAGGGTCGCTTTCACTACTTATCAGTTTTCTAGAGCTACCTTCACTTGGTAGGAGGCTTTTGAGAGGTATGGCCTGTTGGTGCAGCACCCCATACCTGGCAGTAGTTCTCTATTCTCTTTCGGGAGAAGTATGCGATGTAGTCCTGCAGAGAGGAGTTGCGTAGGGAGTTTGAGTGGTTGCATCAAGGAGAGATGACTGTGACACAGTACGAGATGGGGTTCTCCGAGTTAGCTCGCCATACTATTTGGATGGTTCTGATAGATAGAGATAGGATTAGGAGGTTTGTTGATGGACTCACTTATCAGCTTCGTATTCTCATGACCAGGGAGAGGGTGATTGGTGCTACTTTCGAGGAGGTTGTGGATATTGCCTGTGAGATTGAGTCTGTTCGTTGCCAAGAGCGAGAGGAGAGGGAGGCCAAGAGGCCTCGAGGATCTAGTAGTTATAGTAATACTCCTTTGAGAGGTCAGTTTCAGTACGATAGAGGTTATCCATTCAGTCATGCTTAGCCAGCTCACTCAAGTTATCATGGGGCGTCATCGGGTCATGGTTCTCATAGTTCTCATCAGGGGCAGTCATCACTTAGTGACCTTCCAGCTCAGAGTTCGTCCCGTGCTCCATCAGTTCAAGTCTCTTCTATGCCGAGTGCATCTGCTAGTCACTCCGGTGCGAGGGGATCCCTTCAGTCACCTTCTCCAGCACCTAGGATTTGTTATAAGTGTGATGAGATAGGTCATATGTGGAGGCAGTGCCCTTGTCGTCTTGCGAGCTCATCTTAGTAGAGGGGTCAGTCATTGGCTTCAGCGCCAGTTACTTCACCACCACCCGCCCAGCCAGCTAGGGGTGGAAGTTAGTCAGCTAGGGGTCGCCCCAGAGGAAGAGGTCGATCAGGTGGCGGTCAGGCTCGTTTCTATGCGCTTCTAGGCAGACTCGATGCTATTGCTTCATATGTTGTTATTATAGGAATTGTTTCAATCAACCATAGAGATGTCTCTGTATTATTTGATCCTGGTTCCACCTTTTCATATGTGTCATCATACTTAGCTCGTTATTTGGGTACGTCCTATGAGTTTCTTGCTTCACCTATTCATGTATCTACCCAGGTGGGCGATACTGTTGTTGTAGACCATGTGTACCGATCGTGTGTGGTGACTATTAGGGGTATGAAGACCTACATGGATCTTTTATTATTGTGTATGGTGGATTTTGATGTCATTTTGTTCATGTATTGGCTATCTCCGTATCGTACTATTCTGGGCGGTCATGCTAAGACAGTCACATTGGCTATACCGGGTGTGCCACTGATCGAGTGGAGAGGTGTGACTGATTATGTTCCCAGTAGAGTGATCTCATTCTTGAAAGCCCAGCATATGGTTGGGAAGGGTTGTCTTTCGTATCTAGACTTTGTGAGGGATGTCAGTGCTAAGACTCCCAGTATTGATTTTGTTCCAGTTGTGGGGGATTTTCTCGATTTGTTTCCTGCAGACCTATCGGGCATGCCACCGGACAGGGATATTGATTTTGGTATTGACCTAGTGTTGGGCACTCAGCCCATTTCTATTCCGCCGTATCATATGGCAGCAGCAGAGTTGAAGGAATTAAAGGAGCAACTTCAGGAACTCCGTGATAAAGGGTTCATTCGGCCTAGTATGTCACCCTGGGGTGCGTCAGTTCTATTTGTGAAAAAGAAGCATGACACTATGAGGATGTGCATTGATTATAGGCAATTGAACAAAGTAACAGTTAAGAACACGTATCCTTTGCCTCGTATTGATGATTTATTCGACCAACTTCTGGGAGCGAGAGTGTTCTCCAAGATTGATCTCCGTTCAGGTTATCACCAGTTGAAGATCAGGGACTCAAATATTCTTAAGACAAATTTCAAGACCCAATATGGCCATTATAAGTTCTTGGTGATGTCTTTTGGGCTGACCAACGCCCCAGCAACGTTCATGTATTTGATGAACAGTGTGTTCCGGCCTTATCTTTACTCATTTGTCATAGTCTTCATTGATGATATTCTAGTATATCCGTATAGTTAGGAGGAGAATGCGGAGCATTTGAGAGTTGTGTTGCAGAGATTGAGAGAGGAGAAGTTTTATGCAAAATTCTCCAAGTGTGAGGTTTGGCTCAGTTTAGTGGCTTTCTTGGGGAACGTGGAGTCCAGCGAGGGTATTCAGATTGATCAGAAGAAGATAGAGGCGGTTCAGAGTTGGCCCAGACCGTCCTCAGCCACAGAGATTAGCATCTTTCTTGGTTTGGCGAGTTATTATCACCGTTTTGTTCAGGGATTCTCATCTATCACATCACCTTTGACCAAGTTGACTTAGAAGGGTGATTCATTTTTATGGTCGGACAAGTGTGAGGAGAGCTTTCAGAAGCTCAAGACAGCTTTGACCACAGCTCTAGTGTTAGTTTTGCCATCAGCTTCAGGTTCATATACCGTGTATTGTGATGCTTCGAGAGTAGGTATTGGTTGTGTATTAATGTAGAAGGGTAGAGTTATTGCTTATGCTTCTTCTCAATTGAATCCCCATGAGAAGAACTACCCCGTTCATTATTTGGAGTTGGCTTCCATAGTTCACGCATTGAAGATTTGGAGGCATTACTTGTATGGTATGTCTTGTGTGGTGTTTACTGATCATCGTAGTCTCCAACACTTGTTCAAGTAGAAGAATATTAATTTGAGGCAGCGGAGATGGTCGGAGTTGCTAAAGGATTATGATATCACTATATTGTAATATCCGGGGAAGGCCAATGTGGTGGCCGATGCCTTGAGCCGAAAGGCGATGAGTATGGTGAGTTTGGCATATATTCCAATTGGGGAGAGACCACTTGCAGTTGATGTTCAGGCCTTGGCCAATTGGTTCGTGAGGTTAGATATTTCAGAGCCCGGTCGGGTATTGGCTTGTATGGTTTCTCTGTCCTCCTTATATGATCGCATCAAAGAGCGCCAGTATGATGGTCCACATTTGCTTGTCCTTAAGGCTAGAGTTCAGCATGATGATGCCAGAGATGTGACCATTGGTAATGATGGGGTGTTGAGGATGCAGGGCCGGATTTGTGTGCCCA
This sequence comes from Nicotiana sylvestris, assembly GCF_000393655.2. Lineage (NCBI taxonomy): Eukaryota > Viridiplantae > Streptophyta > Magnoliopsida > Solanales > Solanaceae > Nicotiana > Nicotiana sylvestris. The sequence goes on along the minus strand of NC_091066.1, from coordinate 20,166,633 downwards.
ATGTGGATGGGCTTCGGGAGTTGATTCTAGATGAGGTTCATAGCTCATGGTATTCCATTCATCCGGGTGCCGCGAAGATGTATTAGGATTTGAGGCAGCACTATTGATTGAGGAGAATGAAGAAAGACTTTGTGGGATTTGTAGCTCGGTGTTTCAATAGTCAACAGGTGAAATATGGGCATCAAATACCGGGTGGCTTGCTTTAGCGGATAGATACTCCAGAGTGGAAGTGAAAGAGGATCACTATGGACTTTGGAGTTGGACTTCCACAGACTTTAAGGAAGTTTGATGCTATTTGGGTGATTGTGGATCGGCTGACCAAGTCCGCGCACTTCATTCCTGTGTGTACTACCTATTATTCAGAGCAGTTGGCAGAGATCTATATCCGAGAGATTGTTCGTTTGCATGATGTCCCAGTTTCTATCATTTTAGATAGGGGCACTTAGTTTACATCATCGTTTTGGAGGTCTGTGCAGCGAGAGTTGGGTACTCAGGTTGAGTTGAGCACAACTTTTCACCCTCAGACGGATGGGCAGTCCGAGCGCACTATTCAGATATTGGAGGACATATTGTGTGCTTGTGTCATTGATTTTGGAGGGTCATGGGATCAATTTCTACTGCTTGCAGAGTTTTCTTATAACAATAGCTACCGGTTGACTATTCAGATAGCTCCATATGAGGCTTTGTATGGGAGGCGGTGTAGATCTCCAGTTGGTTGGTTCGAGTTGGGTGAGGCTAGGCTATTGGGCACAGACTTGGTGCAGGATGCCCTAGAAAAGATGAAGGTGATTCAGGAGAGGCTTCGTACAGCGTAGTCAAGGCAAAAGAGCTATGCTGATAGGAAGGTTTGGGATGTGTCCTACATGGTTAGCGAGAAGGTTCTGTTGAAGGTTTCACCCATAAAGGGTGTTATGAGATTTGGAAAGAAATGGAAATTGAGTCATCGGTTCATTGGGACTTTTAAGGTGCTTCGGAGGATTGGGGATGTGGCTTATGAGCTTGCTTTGCCACCCATCTTATCGAGTGTGCATCCGGTATTTCATGTTTCTATGCTCCGGAAGTATATTGGGGATCTGTCTCACGTTTTGGATTTCAACATGGTTCAGTTGGATGATGATTTGAGTTATGATCTGGAGCGAGTAGCTATTTTGGGTCGTCAGGTTCGAAAATTGAGGTCAAAGGATATAGCTTTAGTGAAAGTGCGGTGGAGAGGTCGGCCCGTGGAGGAGTCTTCCTGGGAGACCAAGCGGGATAAGCGGAGCAGATATCCTCACCTGTTTGAGGCTTCAGGTATGTTTCTTAACTCTTTCGAGGACAAACATTTGTTTAAGTTGGGGAGGATGTGATGACCTGGCCAGTTATCTCATGAGTTACTACTCTGTTTCCCTTATTCATGCTTCTTTATGCTTTGTTTATCCGTGTTATGTGGTATCGGGTTGGTCGGATCGAATTCGGAATGATTTTGGTAAGGTTTGAGACACTTAGTCTTTCTTGAGGAAGCTTAAGTTGGAAAAGTCAATCAGATATTGACTTATGTTTTAGAGGGCTCGGATGTGAGTTTCGATGGTTTGGATAGCTTCAGGAGGTGATTTAGGACTTAGAAGCGCGATTGCAATGAGTTTTAGAGGTTAAGAGTAGATTTAGGCTTGAATTGGCGAAGTTGATATTTTGGCGATTTCCGGTTGGTAGGCGAGATTTTTATAAGGGTCGAAATGGAATTCTGAGAGTTTCAGTAGTTTCGTTATGTCATTTGGGATGTGTGTGCAAAATTTCAGGTCATTCGGATGTGGATTAGTTGGGTTTTTGATCAATAGCAGAATTCGGAAGATTTGGAAAGTTAGGCTTAAATCCAATGTGTTTTGGTTGATTTTATGTTATTTGAGGTGTTTTGAAGATTTGAATAAGTTTGAATAAGGTTTTAGGATATGTTGGTGCATTGGTTGAGGTCCCGGGGGCCTCGGGGTGATTTCGGGTTGTCAATCGGACCATTCCATGTTGTTTGGAGTTGCAAATTTTGAGGTTCGGTTGTTGCAGAAATTTCCTCTTTGCGATCGTGTAGGGGGTCTTGAGATCGCGTAGAAGCTTTTAAGGGGCAGTCCAAATTGTTCTTCGCGTTCGCGAAGGTTGAGTTGCGATCGCATAAGGTGGAAAAGTTGTTGATTGCGAACGCATAGTGAAGGTCGCGTTCGCATAGAGTTAAGTGGACCAGGGGTCTTGGCTTGAAGATGTTCATTGCGAACGCGGTAGCCAGTCCGCGATCACGTAGTGTTAGATGCCTGAATATCGCATTCGCATAGGGTTAATTTTGGGAGCTGAGAATTTGTGCTTCGCGATAGCGAAAGATGTCCCGCGATCGCGATAAAGAAATTTAGGCATGGCCAGAAGGTTTAAATAGTTGTCTTGTTCGCGAATGTGGGGTTTATTTCTTCCATTGTTGGTCCTTTGTTGGAGCTTTTTGAAGGTGATTGAAGAGGGATTCAAGGGGAATCACTTGGAGGTAAGATTATTGGACTTAAAACACGATTCTAATGTGAATTTCACCTAAATAATCATGGAAATTAATCCAATAATTGAAGACTAGGGCTTGGAAATTTAGACCTTTGATTGAGGATTTCAAGGACCATTTGAGGTCGGATTTAAGAACTTTTGATATGTATGAACTCGTGGGGAGATAAGGAATCTATTGATCTAAAAATTATCGAATTCCGAGATTTGGGCCCGAGGGTTGGGTTTTGGTAATTTCGGGATTTGTGTCATATTTTGATTATTTTTGCTTTGGATTTGTTCCCTTAGCATATTATGACGTCCTCATTCTGATTTTGGATAGATTCGACGCGAGTGGAGGCCGATTCGAGGGGCAAAGGCATCGCGAGCTAGAGATTTGACAGGTTCGAGGTGAGTAATGATTGTAAATGATGTTCTGAAGGTATGAAACCCCGGACTTGCACATCGTTGTGCTATATTGAGCTAACACACATGCTTGATGACGAGTGTGGGGTCGTGCACCGTTGAGGATTATGACTTAATCCATCCCGAATGACTATTTTACCGCATATTTGACTGAAATCTATTTGTTATCATCATGATTTGGGCTGAATGTCATATTTGGGCTTTGTGCCAACTATTTGAACCCTTCGGGAATTTTTACTGGTATTTCCTCACTGTTTTGACTTTATACTTGAACTCAGTCATGTTATATTTTTCTATTTTTCGTACTCAGCCATGTTTACTCTGTTTTAACACTTACATGATCTTTTAAATGATATTTTTGGGCTGAGAATCATGTTTTACTATTGCCCGAGTGACTTGTGAGGATTTTGACTGAGTAAGGTCGAGGGCCTATGTTGTGAGGAAACATTTGAAACTGATTATGAGGCTGAGGGCCTGAGACATGTATACCACGAGGTGGCTTGATTGATATGAGGCCGAGGGCCTAGTGATGATGCCACGAGATGGCTTGATATTGCGCTTGGGCCGTAAGGGGCCCCTCTAGGAGTCTGCACACCCCAGTGAGCGCGGGTACCCATGGTGTTCTGAGATTGAGCCCAAGGGGCTGGTATTGTGATCTGAGATTGAGCCTGAGGGGCTGGTATTATTCTGAGATTGAGCCCGAGGGGCTGTTATTGTTCTGAGATATTGCCCGAGGGGCGAACCATTGTGTGTTTTTTTTTATAATTGACTGTTAATTACCATGCTTAATTGTTGAAAAGGGCTTTTCATGAAATTAAATTTGAGTTAAAGGATTTTTACCTATCTTTCACTGGTTTACTATTTTAAATGATTTAACTGCTTCATTATAGCATGCTTTTGTGCCTTACGTGATTTCCTGCTTTCAGTCTTTATTTATGATTATTACTCACTGAGTTGGAGTTCTCACTTTACTACCTACACCCTGTGTGTAGATTCAGGCGTATCTGGTCCCGCTCCCGAGTGCTGATCATTTCCGCCTAGGCGAATCCGAGGAGTCTTTGGGTAGCTGTTGGCATTCGCAACCCGGAGCTCTTACTTATCATACTTCTTCATGTTCTTGGTTTTCTGTATTAAACTCTGTAGTTTGATTTGGAGTATTCCGGATTATTTAGATGCTCATGACCAGTCACACCCCGGTATCGGGCTGTGTTGGGTTATTTTCCGCGAATTATGCTATTATCTGTTAACATTAGATTATCTTATCATGCTTTAGATTTATGCCCATCTACTTGAGAACATGATCTAACATTTGCTTGTTTTATAGCTACAATGGGTTCTCTCCTCCAATTATCTGGCTTTCCTCCACTATAATTTTGATTCCCATTACCAGTATTTCTCCAGTTGCCAGAGTTCCATGTACCCTGCTTCTTCTTTGGAACAAAATCTGATGGATAGACAACGATTTTGTATCAATTCTCCTTGGTGTGACCTTTCATCCGGCAGTGCTCGCATTGCAGAAATTGCCTTTTGCCTTGAAATCCTTGTCCCCTACCTGTTGCTTACATAGCCAAAGAAGGATCACCTATATTAGTCACAACATTAACACCCACACTCTACTGGCTTTCATCTTGTACAATCATTGCATATGCCTGATTTCGCATAGGTGCAGTTGTCTTTATGAGAATTTGTCTTCTCGCCTGATCATAAGACTCATTCAATTCGCTGAGGAATTGCATAACTCGTTGTTGATGTAGTTAATCCATATTTTCCTTAGACTTAGGTCATCCACAATTAGAGAAAACGAATAACACATCATACTCATGCCAAAGTTCCTTTAATTTTGTGAAATAGACTGAAATTGAGTTGGTTCCCTGCAAGAGGGTTGCAATTTCACAATGTAATTGAAAAATTCTTACTCTATTGACCTTATCGAATCTCTCTCGTAGATCCTCCCAAACGATATGAGCATCTGATGTATACACAATGCCACCAATAAGCTCCTCACACACATTGTTCATGATCCATGACAAAACAATAGCATTATAGGTCTCCCATTGCTCCTGTAAATCAGCTGTCTTGTAGGATTGTTTTTTGCATGTGCCGTTCACAAACCCTAGCTTCCTCTTCCCCAAAAGTGCAATCCTCATCGACCTACTCCATAACCCATAATTTTCTGACCTAGTGAGTCATACCGGAATCGAATATGCAGCTCAGAGTGTCTGAAAGACCCAAAAACATGGGATGTGTGTGGTCCATTGTGTTCTCTCCCATTATCGTGTTAATAGCAGTAATTGACTAAACGAAATTGAGAGATTTAAGCCAGTAATCAGTTTGAGAGTGTCACAGCATGAGATTCCAATATCTCTCGCTTTGATACCATGCTAAAATGCAAGAGATTTGAAGGTGTAACAATGACAGAAGTTGAGAGAGAGAGTCGGCTGAAGAAGAAGTAAATCACTCTTCTATTGAAGATAATAGTCAGTACATTTATATACCTAATTATCCAACTAACTTTAAATTAAGCAACTAACTATTGGACAACTCACAAACAACTGTCACATAATAGAAAGACACGTGACTAATACATGTGTTATTCTATTTCACGATAGATCTGCTGCAGAAGCTATGGTGTGAGATTGAACTTTGGAAAATTCTTGAAAGGGAAGAAAGATTTATCCCCAAAAGCGTGTGGTATTCTCCAAATGAAATAAAATTATTAATTATCCAAACTAATAGGACATTGAAAGAAAGAAACAAAATAACTATATTTAAAAATCTAAATACTAAATATTTTATTAAAGGCCTACAACTTAAAAGTAACACCTGAACTAAGTGAAAATATTTTTGAAACTTTTCATTTTATCTTTTGAAAATAAAATATTGAAACTATATTAGTATTTTTAATTTTATGAAAAGTAAGATAAACTAAAAGTAACTAGACAAAATACCAATTAGCTAAAATAAGAAAAATATTTAGTAGTTTTTATTTTTAAGATAAAATAAAGCAAATAGTGAACTAAAAGTTAAAATTATCAATATTAAACCTAAAATAAATATCTAAGCACTAAATGGTTTAAAATTTGAGAGGGAGAGATCAAAAATTACATGTCTACAGCTATTATTGTTATTGTATATGAATAGGAATATTAATTATATATATCAATATATCACAATATAAATGCTTTTAGTAGAATTAGAGCTTAAAGGAACTACATTTTTTTAATATCAAATATTCCTTAAGAATGAAAAGAAGATTTTAAGAAATTTCTTCGTATATTCTGTGTTTGGAGATGTTAACCAAGGTCCTCTTAGTCTAATTTCAAAAATATGTAACTAAGAACTTGTATTTTCTTTTAGTTTTGCATTCATTAGATGATAGAACTTTTATTTAATGAATTGTTCTTCTATTCAAGTAAAAGAAAATGAAAGGAAAAGTAATGAAACAAAAAATTAGGGAGAAAATGAAATTTATTTTTTTATTTCTTTCCCTTTTTAATTTTTTCCCTTTCATTGTTTTCTTTTTCTTTCTATCATATTACTTAACACCCCTCATTTTCCCATATTCTATCATGAAAGTTTCATGTATTCCTTCTAATTTTATATTTTGCCCGCCCCTTCTCTCTATTTGCTTTATGATTCATCAAGTGTTGATCCAACAGCTAAAAATCCAATTATGATATTGTCAAAATTGCAGCAGACGAAAATAAAAATAATCTGAATTGGAATTCAATTCATTGACACTGAAGTTGGTAACTTTCTTCTTCTTTTTTTTTAGAAAAAAAAAATAGTTCTATCAAAAACTAAAAGGTGCATTTCATTTGAAACTTCTGACCCAAAATTTCTGCTTCAAATCTAATATTGTTCAGTTTTAATTTTATTCTGTTGCTTCATCTTTGTTGAACTTATTGGTTTATTCTTTCCTCTACTAATTATTCCACTCTTTCCTCATGAGCATTTTTATTTTGCTTGTTCTAGTTACTTAATTTTGGAAAAATAATGAATATTCTTATGATTATTTGCTATTTATTATGTAGGTGCTATCTATTTTTTTTATTTATTTATAATAAATAATATGATACATGTATTTTTTGTAGTGTTGTGAATGTTCCTTTATGCATATTAAAAAAGAATAATCATAATGTTATAGGTTTTTAATATGATTATTGTGACGACCCGGCCAGTCGTCTCATGAGTTACCGCTCCATTTACCCCATTTCTGCTTTTTTATGCTTTGTTTATCCGTATTATGTGGTCTCAGGTTGGTCGGATCGAATCCGGAATGAATTTGGTAAGGTTTGAGACACTTAGTCGCTTTTGAGGAAGCTTAAGTTGGAAGAGTCAATCGGATGTTGACTTATATGTTAGAGGGTTCAGATGTGAGTTCTGATGGTTCGGTTAGCTTCGGGAGGTGATTTGGGACTTAGGAGTGCGATCGGAATGAGTTTTGGAGGTTCGGAGTAGATTTAGGCTTGAATTGGTGAAGTTGATAGTGTGGCGATTTCCGGTTGGTAGGCAAGATTTTGATATAGGGGTCGGAATGGGATTCCGAGTGTTGCAATAGTTCCGTGGAGTCATTTGGGATGTGTGTGCAAAATTTCAGGTCATTCGGACGTGGTTTGGTTGGGTTTTTGATCGAAAGCGTAATTTGGAAGATTTTAGAAAGTTTGGCTTGAATCTGATGTGTTTTGGGTGATGTAATGTTGTTTGAGGTGTTTTGGTGATTGGAACAAGTTTGAATCAGGTATTGGAATATGTTTGAGCTTTTGATTGAGGTCCCGGGGGCCTCGAGGTGATTTCGGGTGGTTAACGGAGAAGTTGAGATGTTATTGCAGCTGCTGAAATTGTTGCTTCTGGTGTTTTCGCACCTGCGGTTTGGGGACCACAGGTGCGGCGCCGCAGGTGCAAGAGAGTGGCCGCAGAAGCGGATTATGGGAATTTGTCAGGGACCGCAGAAGCGGCTAAGAGGACCGCATCTGCAGAGTCGCAAATGCGGACGGATGATTGCAGATGTGGATGTGGCCGGTTAAGTGATTTCCACAAAAGCAAAATAATTAACGCATATGCGGAAAGGCTTGGGCAAAACATATAAGTTATTTCATTCGCGATCTTGAGTTATTTCACCATTTTTGACTTCGTCTTGGGAGCTTTTTGAGCAATCTGAGAGAGAGATTTCAAGAGAACTTCATTGAGGTAAGGAATTCGGACTTAAAACTCATCCCTATGCTATTGTTTTGATGGATTAGAGTTAAAAATTATGGAAATCAAAGGTTAAAATTGGGGAAACTAGGGCTTGGAAACTTAGGCCTTTAATTGTGAATTTGAAGGACCATTTGGGGTTGGATTTGAGAATTTTTGATATGTATGAACTCGTGGGTAGATAAGGAACCTATTGATGTAAAAATTATCTAATTTCGGGACGTGGGCCCAGGGGTCGGGTTTTGGTAATTTCGAAATTTGTACCCTTTATTGATTGTTTTCGCTTGGGCTTCGTTCCCTTAGCATATTTTGACGTCCTCGTTTTGATTTTGGATATATTCGACGCGCAAGGAGGCCGATTCGAGGGGCAAAGGCTTCGCGAGCTAGAGATTTAGCCGGTTCGAGGTGAGTAATGATTGTAAATGATGTTTTGAGGGTTTGAAACCCCGGATTGCACATCGTGGTACTATATTGAGGTGAGGCACACGCTTGATGACGAGCGTGGGGTCGTGCACTATTAAGTATTGTGACTTGATCCGTCCCGATTGATGATTTTTCGTGTATTTGATTGAAAACTGTTTGCTATCATCATTATTTGGGCTGAATGCCATATATGTGCTTCGTGCCAACTGTTTGAACCCTTCGGGGCTTTATACTGATATTTCCTCACTGTTTGACTTTATATTTGAACACAGTCATGCTATTTTTCCACTGTTTTCATACTCAGCCATGTTTACTCAGTTTTATTACTTAAATGATATTTTAAATGATGTTTGGGATGAGAAACATTGTTTTACTATTGCCCGAGGGGCTTGTGAGGTTTTTTGACTGAGTAAGGCCGAGGGCCTATATTGTGAGGAAACACTGATACTGATTTGAGGCTGAGGGCCTGAGATATGTATGCCACGAGGTGGCTTGATTGATATGAGGTCGAGGGCCTAGTTTTGATGCTACGAGATGGCTTGTTATTGTGTTTGGGTCGTAAGGGGTCCCTCCAGGAGTCTGCACACCCCTAGTGAGCGCGGGTACCCATTGTGATGTGAGGTTGAGGCCAAGGGGCTGGTATTGTTCTATGTGATCGCCCGAGGGGCTGGTACTGTTCTGAGATGTTGCCCGAGGGGCAAGCCTTTATGTGTTTACTTTTCATAATTGACTGTCAATTTTCTGCTTAATTATTAAAAAGGGCTTTTCATGAAACTACATTTGAGTTAAAGGATTCTATCTATCTTTCGGTGATTTACTGCTTTTAACTGGTTCTACTGCTTCATTATAGAATGTTTTGTGCCTTATGTGATTTCTTACTTTCAGTCATTATTTACATTTGTTACTCACTGAGTTGGAGTACTCACTTTACTGCCTACACCCTGTGTGTAGATTCAGGCATAGCTGGTCTCGCTCATGAGTGTTTATTTATTCCAGCTTCAGGCGGATCTCGAGGAGTCTTTAGGTAGCTATTGGCGTTCGCAGTCCGGAGCTCCTCCCTATATCTTTTCCTTATGTTCTTCGTTCAGTGTTAAACTCTATAGTTACATTTGAGTATTCAGTGTTGTTAGATGCTCATGACTTGTGATACCCCGGTTAGGGCTGTGTTGGGTTGTACTTCCGCACTCTATTGATATTATCCGCTACTTAGTATTGCTAAATCATGTTTTAGACTACTTTTATGTTGTTTAACTATTGAAAAAGTGAATTGGTTTTAGTTGGCTGGCCTTGTCTTCACGAGAGGCGCCATCATGATCGGGTCTGGGTTTAGGGTCGTGACAATTATAGTATTGACAATTGACAAAAATGAATGCTCATATTGATGGATTTTTGACAGAAAAAAGAAGTTCACACACGTTGAAAGAAGCTCATGATAAGAATATCAAAAGCTGCAGGATCTATTATGATATGACAGTGCTTGAGAAAGAAACACTATTGTTGTAATTACACCTCTATAATAAAGAGGCAACAAGTAATCGTCTTCTTGCAAACACAAATCATGCCAACACCATCTCCCATGCAGGGTAATCTTGCTATTACAACTTTCATGTCTACTTCAGAAAATAAAATATGTTAGAATATTGATCTTCTATTTATTTCTTTCCTCATATATTTATGAATATAACAATGGTTATGCATGAATAAATTAATTTTTAAACCATGGTATCCGTCCAAATTACGTGACCAATTTAATTTGTTCCATGTAGTTGTACTGATTGTTGAGTTTTTTCCCTCACTGGATTGATTTGACAAGGAATAACGTGTTTCTTTATTTTCGGATTTTTTCTTTGAAAAATCTAATCCCTAAAATTGTAATGCTCATTTATGTTTCTTTGTGTATTATGTGCAGATATCTGATCAAGAATCTTAAACAAATTTTTTGGAAGTTTTTTGGTTCTACGTATGCACAAGGTGACGAGAGTCCGTACGTAGCCAAAGCATATTTATGTCCGAATAGACTTAGGACCCTATCATGCTATATTGGAATTATTTGAACTCATTCTGCTGGCTTAATTACTTGTACTTATAACTGAAAATGATTTAGAAATAATTATGTGTATACTAGGTCGAGCCTTATCACCTTGAGTTACTGACTAGTTATTTGAGATACGGTAAAGATTATGTTCACATCGTGCTCATGTACTGCATTGTAAGCACGTGTCTCGTGATTCGATAACTTTCTTCCTTTTCTTTGGAGCGGGCCGAATGCCTCGGCAGTATATAAATGCATCTATCGATCGGGCCGCATGTCCCTCGGTAGTGTACACGTTATTCTGGATCGGGCCGAACGACCTCGGCAGAATTGTGCGTTATATCGCTAGTAATCCGAATATTCACGAGATAGATCTTCCACTGATGCCGACATTTTATGGTATTCCTTATTTATCTGATATTGACACTTTGGCATTTTTTGAGTTGTTAAGGTAGAATACAAGATTTAGAAGTTCATGCTTTAAAGGAAAACATTTGGGAGACTATGTAAGCTACAGATTTACTCCATTATTGTCGTATGCTTCATATTTGCTTATGCTTTTATTATATTGCTTTATTGGACCTCTAGTAAGTGTCGATGTCGACCCCATGTCACTACTTCTCCTAGGATATGCTAGATACTTACTGGTTATGTATTGAGTTACGTACTCATGCTGCACTTCGGCACTAAATGTGCAGGATTTGACATGTCATTTGGTGATCATCTTGGCACGTAAGCATATTAGTCGAGGAGACTTTATGTGAGCTTTAATTCAGACTACGTATCGTAGTCCATCGAGTCCCCATTGTACCATTTATTTTATCTTGTCTTATTTACATTCTAGACAGATGTTGTATTATTGTCATACTCCTTAGAAAATGCTCATGTACTTGTGACACCAGGTTTTGGGAGTTTCTACTAGATGTTTAGTATGATAGTTCACATAATTACTATCATTTCACCCTATAAATTTTATTCCATACTATTTAATTAATGGAAATTATAATTTCAAAAGTAATAAAATGAGTAAATAAATTGATGGAGCAACATTTGCTTGCCTCATGGTGGCGTTAGACGTCTTCACGGCCTATAATGGATTTTGAGTCGTGACAAATACTGCACGATAAGGAAAGAAAGATGGGAAGTTTATCCTAAATGCCCTTAGCCTCTCAAAGATAGGTATGGACGTCATTATACCGATCCGCAAGACTCTACTAGACACTTTCTCGTGACTCGTAGAACATATGAACCTAGAGCTCTGATACCAACTTGTCACAATCCAAAATCCAACCTGTCGTGATGGCGCCTAACCTATCCCGCTAGGTAAGCCAATTAATAACTATTCAATTTCAATGAACTTTAGTAAGATAATTAAGTAAAATAAAATATCTAAATTTATACATTTCCCAAGGACTGGTAGTACAAACATGAGCTTCTAAGATTTAGAGTTTACAATGCTGGTATGAATTAAATACATCATCTGTTCAAAATGTACATAAACAGATTTTCTTTTATATATCTAAGGCTACCATGCACAAGAGGCATCTACAACCAGAACACAAGTACATCTTCAAATCCAACTCCCATCGAACACAGCAACATTAGCAACCAACATCTGCATGCAAGGTGCAGAAGTGTAGTATAAGTACAACCGACCCTATGTATTCAATAGGTAACAAACCTAACATTAGGTTGAAAGTAGTGACGAGCTGGAACAAAGGTCGAAATCCAACACCAATAGCCAACAACGGTTCATAACAACATGATGAAAGTATTTAAAGAAGTAACTCATAGATAAAAATGTTCAGCTTGTTCGCAGTTCCAGAAAATAGGCTTGCTTTTCAAGTATATCAGTGAAAAGCAAATCTTTTACAGAAAATGCCAAAAATATGAGTAAGTTTGAAATGTGATTTTTCCCAAAAACCTTTCAACAATAAATAAAATATTTCATTTTCAGGTAGCATGAGGAAAATACATCTCTATGCCTACATGTCAGTATATAGGTGAAATCATGAATGTCACCAAAAATTAGATAGTGGAAGGGAATGCACTCTATGCATGTATCTCAAGTACGTGTGTCAAATGCAAAGTATCTCAGTGATGAACTCATGTACTCACTCTATCAGAGTACTCAATATCACTGCCTCACACTTTTTGATAATCACGATCAATCACTCGAGAATTGATAACTGATAAACTGAACTGAACAAAGGAAGTAAGGATATGAATACCCTCTCTTCTGAATGATGTCATCAACAAATACAATAACGAACAAATCAAGATAAGACTTGAAGACCCTATTCATAAGGTCCATAAAAGCTTCTGGTGCATTCGTTAAACCAAAAGACATTACAAATAAATTCAAAATGCCCATATCAACTCCTGAAAGCTATTTTAGGAATATCAACTTCCTTAATCTTCAACTGATGGTACTCCGATCTGAGGTTAATCTTCGAAAAACACTAGGCACCCTGAAGTTGATCGAATAAATCATCTATTATGGGAAGAGGGTACTTGTTCTTGATGGTGACTTTATTCAACTGATGATAGTCAATGCACAAGTGCAAATACCCGTCCTTTTTTCGGCCAAACAAGACCGGTGTGCCCCAAGGGGAAATACTTGGCCTTATAAATCTCTTATTTAGAAGATCTTTCAACTGGAATTTTAGCTATTTCAACTCTACTGGAGTCCTTCTATAAGGCGGAATAGGTAATGGCTTAGTGTCAGGGAGAAGATCAATTCCAAAGTCAATCTCTCTATCGGGAGAATCTTCGAGAAACAGTTCTGGGAACTCATTTACAATTGGTACTGACTGGAGAGTGGGAATCTGAGCATCTATATCCCTAACTCGAACTATGTGATAGATATACCTTTTAAGATCATCTTTCTGGCTTTAAGATAGGAAATAAACCTACCCCTAGGTGCTACTACATCACCCTTCCATTCTAAGACTGGTTCGCCTGGAAATTCGAAACTTACTATTTTGGTTCTACAACCCACTGTGGCATAACAGGACACTAACCAATTCATGCCCATGATTACATCGAAGTCTACCATCTCCATTTCTACTAAGTCTGATATAGTAAGGCAATGCTACAATTTGACTGGACATCCCCTATAGATACATCTAGCTATAACTGATTCTCCAACTGGAGTGGACACTTAAAGGGTTCACACAACTTTTCTAGTTCTACCCCAAATTTCTTAGCAATATATGGGGTTACATAAGATAGGGTGGATCCCGTATCCATAAGAGCGTAAACATCAAAGGTGAAGACTGTTAGCATACCTGTGACAACATCTCCACGAGTTGTTGTATCCTGACGGCCTGCCAGTGCATATAAGCTATTCCGACCAACCCTTGTATTACCGGACATTACTGCACCACGCCCTTGTTGGGCTTGAGAGTTTTGAGGGGCTGCTGAATTAGTGGACTGAACTATATTGCCTCTATTATTCTACCTGCTGATGGACAATCCCTCAAAAAGTGGCCCTACTGACCGCACCCAAAGCAACCATTTATGCCTGAACGACATACCCCTGGTGTCTCTTACCACACATGTTGCAAATAGTGTAACCAGGGACTCTGTAGTCCACACTAGCCTGTGACTGTGAGCATGCTGATCTAAAATTCAAGTTTTTCTTGTTAAACTTGGACCTCTGAACTAGTGCACTAGTTGAAGATGGAGTCGGTCCTGATTTTAGTTTCCTGAAGAACTTGCGATTAATACCTCCTTGAAATCCCCCATGGCCGAAATTTCCAGCGGACTTAGCTCTCTTGCTGAATTCACTTTCCTTCTCTCTTTGTAGCAGCTCTTCTTCCTTCAGCCTGTCTCCATTCCCTTGAATAAAGGAAACCATCTTAGTAATGATCATGTCATTTTTCTGAGCAACTATATTAGCATCAATAAACAAGTCATGTGAAAGCCCCAACACAAACCGCCTAACTCTGTCCCTCATATCACATACCATTTTCGGAGAATACTTGGCTAGAGAGACGAACTTGAGGTAGTAATCATTCACACTCATCTCATTCTATTTGAGTCTCTTAAACTCTAAAGCCTTAGCTTCCAAGACCTAAATGGGTAGATAACGCTCAAGAAACGTATATGCAAACTCCTTCCAAGTCATGGGAGCCGCATCTTCCCCTCGGGACTCTTCTCACGTTTCATACCAAGTGTTAGCAACATCCTTCAGCTAGTACGCAGCAAGCTTTACTGCCTCAGTGTCTGTAGCATGCATCACTCAAAATATCTTTTGAACATCATCAAAGAAGTTTTGTCGGATCCTCATCCTTTATGGACCCTGTGAAAACTGGAGGTTTCATGTTGAGGAATTCCCTAGACCTGGAACTACCTGTCTTATAACAACACTTGTTCCCTGCTTTTGAGCCTGAGTACTAACAATTTGGGTGAACAACTGGATAGCTCCGCTGACATCCATGTCTGGAGCACTGGGCACTAAGCTCGATGCAATTCCCTGGGCCAGAGTGTCCTCCTCCTGAGCAGTATTGTCGTAGCCCTATGGCTAGTAGCTGAGGCCCTCTTGCTGTACTTTGTTTTTGTAGGCATTTTCTGTAATACATATTTCGCACAAGTTAGAAGGATTCCTAGAAGCGTAGCTCTAATTGCATGATCTAGAGTATGAAAGAAATGAAATAAACCAAGATGTCTTGGTGGTCAACAGTTTACATGTGTGGCGCGCGCACACACATAAATGTGACCCCATTGGACACGACTTCATACACTCCCTAGGACTCTTGAACCTAGGCTCTGATACCAAGCTTTGGCATGCCCCGAACAATGGCCTAGGTGTAAGACAGCGCCCGGTGCCTAACTGCATGTGACTGAGAAAACCAACTGGATGGCTGGATCAACATGGGCTATAACTGTAAGTTGAATATAAACATGCAACATGCTGATCTACTAAACAAATTGATGGAATATCATAAATGCAGAAAGTACTGAAAAGTCTACAAGTATAAACGAGTAGCCGACAAGGCTGACACATAAAAGCCTGCTAACATCTGATTGACTAGACAATAGATTATGGAGCCTCTAAAAATATGGAAATACTAACTATTTACCGGGACAAGATCCCATCATATCTTATTGACTGAAATACTATGAAGACTAGAAAAAAGGGATAATTCCCCGAAAGACTAGGGATCACCAATAGCGGATACGAGATGCCTAGCAAGCAGAATCATAAACTTGTAAAATTGTTACTTGGATTGCGAGATGTAGGCCCGGGGAAAAAGGGACGTCAGTATATTTAGATTGTACTAGTATGTAAAACAACTGAAAGAATGAACTGTAAATAATGAAATTGAAACTGAGATCTGATAATTGATAACTGAGAATCGATAACTGATAAACTGAACTAAATAAAGGAAGTAAGGATATAAATACTCCATCTTCTGAATAATGAACCACCTGTTTATCTGAATAAATAAACTACAGCCTCATGCCCAATATATCTGCAAAAACTGCGGCCTCGAGCCTAAGTATACATATACATAACTGCAGCCTCAAACCCAAAAATGCATAAAGCATAAACTATGGCCTCACGCCTAAATATGCATAAAGCATAAACTACGGTCTCAGGCTCAAAGATGCATAAAGTACAAACTGTGGCCTCAGACCCAAATATAAGTGTTCAACATTCAGGATTTAAAATAAGGAACTGAGAATTATTCTACAATACATGATACTGAAATACTGAACCATATTGGGTTACATGATACTGGAATGCTAAATAAGACTAGACTGGGACATATATTCATAATAGAATGATCTGTCATAACTGAGCCTCATGAGATATCTAATGAATTATGAAACCACGTCATTTAAAGAGTAGAATTTCTACAACTATTCATGGAACTGAGGCATAATTACTTTCTGAGGAAATTCGTAATAGTCAGTAGAATGAGACGTAGGGAAAATCATAAACATTCCCAAACGTAGAGAGTTAGACTCACATACCTTGATGCTGGCTTTTTAAAGAGTATATGTCCGTTGGGAGAATCATAAACATTCCCAAATGTAGAGAGTTAGACTTATATACCTTGATGCTAACTTTTTTAAGCATATCATAATGTTTGTTGCCTCTTTCAACGGTAATCTATGGTAATATGTATTAGGTTCTTGAAAGCTTCCCTTTCTAGAGCAAGTTTTTGTATTTTGGGGGTATGGGGGACGAAGTATGGCTTTTAAAACGACCCCTTGGGTGCGCTCCTCGGAAGCTGAAGGCCCAAACTTGCACGTGAACATGCAACAAGGGTAGTAACACTGCTACAAGTGCGCGTCCACGCACGGGACCAACTGGGCGCTCTCCTGGCCGTACATACTATGTATTATTTAGTAAAATTCACATAACGTTTTGTACAAAGATACCGTTCATACTCCACAATAAATCATTAGAAAGATATTTCAATGGAATACAATTTTCATGTTTTAAGTTTTCGAAAATTCCAAACTGATTTTCATTAAATCAGGTCGGAAGATAGACCTTCTATAAACTTAGTCGATTTTAATCGAATCTTATGCACCTCACTCTCTGTCTTGATTCCAAAATAACTATTTCCACCCATACTCATCACGATAGGACTTCACATTTCTAAAATGTCATACTAATATTTATTAAACACGTTCATACCTAATCCAAATTTATGGAGTATTACAGATGTATAAGTTCATCAATTCTACTTACAGTCTCTAGGGTCATAACTTGCTTCAATTTGGTCGAGTAAAATTTCTTCCCTTTGGTTGATTGATATCTATTATTAAAAAATTACATTTATTACTAGAAATATTATAATATTTAATTACCTTATAAGAGAACAGACTTCCAGACATTACACACGTGAAATTTTTACTTTTTTTAAGAACAAAGGTGAGTACTTTTTAATTTACCCTCCCTTCTATTTAAAGTCCTTTCTATAAGAAGTTTATTCCCCTCTGTTGTTACGACCCAAAATCCACTAGTCATGATGGCACCTAAACCAACCTACTAGATAAGCCAACTAATATTTAACAGGACAATAAATCAAACTAATTATCTAAATCTTATACATTTCCAAGGACTAGTCGTACAAATCATGAGCTTCTAAGAATAGAGTTTACAAAGCTGATATGAAGTAAATACATCATCTGTTTGAAAATTACTTAAACAGAGTTTTATAATTCTAAGGCTACCATGAACAAGAGGCAGCTACAACAGGAATGCAAGTACATCTTCTAATTCAACTCCCCTCAAACACAGCAACATTGGCATCCAGAATCTAAACGCAATGTGCAGGAAGTGTAATAAGTAACAAACCTAAACTTAGGTTGAAAGCAGTGACAAGCTGGAACATAGGTCAGGTCCAACACCAACATCCAATAGCAATTCATAACAATGTACAACATATAATAAGGAAGTAATTCAGAGATAAAATGCTTGGTTTTTCATAGTTTTTCCGAAAAATAGTTCTGCCTTTCAAGTATATCAGTGAAAACTCAACTCTTTTATCGAATCGTCGAAAATACGAGTATGTTTGAAAATTATGAGTTTTTCTAAAAATCCTTTCAACAGTAAATATGTTGTTTCATTTCTTCCAGATTGCATGTGTAAAATACCTCTTTACGCCCATATATCAATGTGTGTAAAAAATTCATGAATGATGTGATACCATACAGCATGAGGAAAAATGCATCTCTATGCCTATATGTCATGTGCATGTCAAATGCGATGTGACTCAGTAGCAAAATCATATGCGTACTCTCAGAGTATCAATTCACTCAGTGCTCCCAGTCACTCAGTCCTCTCATCCACTCAGTCATCCCAATCACTCAGTCCTCACAGCCACTCAGTCCTTCCTATCACTCTTGCACTCGGCACTCGACACTCGCACTCATTAGGTACCTACGCTCACTGGGGGTGTGCAGGCTCCGGAGGGGCTCCTTTAGCCCAAGCACTATAACAAGCCAATCATGGAATAACAATAAGGCCCTCGGCCTTACTCAGGCATAAATCAATTAAACATGTTGCGGTGTGCAGCTCGATCCCATAAATATCCTCACAATCAGGCCCTCGGCCTCACTCGTGCATAAATCAATAGAATATGTTGCGGGACCTCTCCAGTGTCTCGGGACCTCAATGTCATGAAACTAACCTGACAACAATGACATGATGTATCAATAAATAACAACAGAGAGTGAGATATGATATGAATGCATGAATATGACTGGGTATGAAATATCAATGAAATCACTGAGGTGATAGCAAGAAACGACCACTATGGGTCCTAACAATATTAGCATAGAGCCTAAACATGATATCTAGCATGATTGACAACTCAATTAATTAATCACATAGTGAAAACACAGATATCAACAAACTAGGGCCACTAAACAGAGCCAGGGAAACAATAGAGTCACAATTCACAGGGTGCACACCCACACGCCCTCCTCCTAGCATGTGTATCGCCTCAACACTAATCATATAGCACATAATTTGGGGTTTTATACCCTCAGCACTAAGTTTAAAAGAGTTGCTTATCTTGAACAAGCCTATTCCTCTACCGAGCAAGTCAAGTGATGCTCCAAAAATTCCATCACGCGCGTTCTGACCTCTGAATGGCGTAAAACTAACCAAAAGAGAAATCAAATACATCAAAAAATGCTAAAGGAACCAATCCTAATCGAAAAAGGTCGATCTTTAATCAAAAGTCCAAAATGGGCCAAAAAGCCCAACCCGGGCCCATACCTCTGAACCCAACAAAATTTACAAAATCCAATACCACATTCAATTACGAGTCGAACCATACTAGTTTCACTCAAATCCGACTCCAAATTGGTGTACAAAACTCCAAAATTCACTTTATAAAATATTAGACAAAACCTCCAAATTTCACTTTGAAATCATCAATCAAAGGCCAAAGACGAAGATGGATTCATGAAATATAACCAAAATCGAGTATAGAACACTCACCCTAATTCATATGGTGAAAATTGCCTCCAAAAATTGTCCAAGTTTGAGCTCCCCAACTCAAAATATGGCCAAACGAACAAACCTTCCATATTAAGTAATTTTGCCCAGTTGTTCTACCTTGTTTTGCATGCCAAACAATCCCGAAATTGCTTTTGATACCTCCAATGGATTCCTTGTGAAATTTCAGTCAAGATAGGCTTTTGAATCATTCCATTTTACGTTATAATGAAGGAGATATGTTGGTCTTAATATTTGAAAATAGTGTAGATTTTTAAATTCAAAGCAGTGATAATTTCGCAATTAATCTGAAACAAATCTTGGAACCCAAATCTTAGAAAAATGGCCATAACATCCTCATACGATGTCCAAATTCGACGATTCTTTTGTTATGCCTCCGTAATTAAAATAAAGATCTAATGATTTAATCAAAACATAAATTGGAGCTCATTTTCTTAATGTGTTACCATTTATGCTTGAAGAAACGACGTCAGAACATAAGCAAAACGAGCACAACAGAGCCCAAACCTATCCGAAACTCACCAGAGCCCCTCGACACCCGGTACGAACATACCAATAAGTCCCATAATATAATACGGACATACTCTAGGCCTCAAATCATGTATAACAACATCAAAACGACGAAACACACCTCAAATCAAACTTAATGAACTTTCAAACTTTCGGCTTCCAAAACTCGCGCCGAAACAAATCAAATCCACTCGGAATGAACTCAAATTTTGCACACAAGTCCTAATACATCATACGGAGCTACTCGTGCCCCCAAACTACTGAGCGAAGTGCAAATTCTCAAAATGGTCGGTCGGGTCGTTACATTCTCCCCCACTTAAACATATGTTCGTCCTCGAACGTGCCAAGAGTTATTCCTAAGTCGTCAAACTGCCATGTAACCTTACCATGCACATACCCAGGGGTGATCTCATGTTACCCTATACCATATAGGCTGGACAACACAACATAACTGAAGATCATTACTTGAACCTTAGTTGTAAACCACAAAATCCAATTTTCAACATCCGAAATTTACTACAAGACCCGAACTTCGCATCTACTCACTTTATAAGTTTGAACAAGCTGTATCAAGTCATAACCACAACCAAGATGTAATCACCCAACATACCACATGACTCGCATACTCGTAGCAAAATGTCTGATCACAATAGCTGCTCAAAATAACCCAATACCGGTAATAAACCTCATGTCAAACAAAACCTCATTCTAATGAAAGAAACATGCAGAAAATCATAACCATTCATCAGATCAACAAGTCATGGAGCTCCCCCTCCTCCGACAAGAACTATAGCCAATTTCTAAGCTGATCAACGACATTATCCTTACAAATATACCACAATCAAATCCAATAGCACCCATTCTAGGTCCGACAACCTCATCTTATCAAATACAAGCTACTCTACTGAAATGCCTCACCAGTACTACCCGGAGCCATAAACTGTGCAATCTTTACACCAATACGCAACAATTTAAACGTACTCAAGCATAGAAAATGACTCCAATGAGAGAACCGTCCCGCAAGCTCAACAAGTACCACCACAACACAATGCTAAGAACCCATCACACACTGTAGAACCAATATACACGAATCTAATCCAAAGGATCATATCCCAACATAACTTCGTTGCAATGTGCGACCCCATCCAAACGTTGGTCCACCTAAAATACCTCAAGTCACAATGCTCAAAATCAATAACCACACGCAATTTGACGTCTAGTACCAAAAGTGCACGACCATACCCACAGAAGCAAATAACTCAATACCATAGTACGGAGAACATAATCAATGCGCAATTAATTATCCAACACCCAAATACCCATCTCGCTCAAATTTCGCTATGAAGCTCGAATAAAACCGCAACGTGTGTGTATATAACCAACAAATCACAACTCTTCGTAGCATAGAAGAGTAACTCACAGATCATTTCAGAACAAAAAATAAGCTCAACAACCGAATGTCACATCCCTCAACAATAGTAGTATGGAGCCAACCAATCCGACCTGGTGTAGAACACACATCCTTATTGGGCCTACCAATGGACCCTAAACCAACTCTGGTCACCCAAAAATAGATACGTAACACTTCGAAAGTTCACAATGACTGAACCATAAAGCATACTATCTTCTATCTAGTTTTGGCCACATCTTCACAGTCCACAACCATGAAACAATATCTTTTTGAGAACTCTCGTTCACCAAATTCATAGAACACACGAATCACCTTATCTGATACCAACTACACCGCTCGAGTGTCTAACACATATCTCATACACGATCATCCCACGAGGAATACTTATATAATTCTTCCATGCCACATAGGAAAATATGAATCAGCAATCGATCAACCAAGTGAGTGTCGCAATACCAATGAATTATCCATAAATCAAAACACAGTGCCCCTTCTGAAATTTACGCTCTCATCAAACCATATATAATAGTAATATCATTTATCTAGTCCTTTGAAACCATCCATGCTGCTTAGGATTCATGACCTTCCCTATAAAATTGAATCATGACCTTGCACATGCCAATCTCAATCCCACACAACACACTTCACATACCATGCCATCATATGAAAAATACGAGAACTTCATAATCCGCTTCAAGTCACAAGCAACTACTTACTCAGTCAACCAAGAACTTTTCATTTGATCCCACCCAGGAGAAAATCATCGTATGCATCATGTCCCACACATCAATAGGAAATATACACCTTGACCCGTGGTAGAAACTATTGAGAACTCTTCGAAGTCCATTTTCACATAACCAAGCCAACAGAACTGAATCTCTCTAACTCAACCGAGCCACACAGGTCTTCAAAACCCAAGAGTATTGCCATAAAACACCTGGAGGAACTCACTACCTCATAAGAACTGAAAGAGCAAATCACATTAGTTACCATGCCAATCCAACCCGTTACCACACTGTCCTAATTCTCTAAGTTCCTTCTGGATTTCCTTCAAATTGATACTTCTCTTTGCCATCTTACCACAATCTGCAACAAAATCTCACCATACGAGACCATAGCATAAAACCACACCGCCCTAAGTCCCATAAGTCGTCGAAGACCCTCTTAAGTACCTAAAGCACCACAATCAAGACACCCACTCTGAAGAGACCTTATGTGAACCTAAAACTTTCCCCTTCACCTTCTTGTTACCGAAATATACAATCCATAATGGTATAGAAATGTCACAATCCTCAACACCATCCAACTTATATCTCATATTCTAGCCATAAACAAATCCGCGAAATTCTCAATTGCAACGTTTAAATTTTGAATCCATTGGAACCATTCTCGAGTGCCTTCCACTCTGCTCAAATCTCAATCAAAACGACTAAACGAACCGAGCAGTACGTGCCCCATATGCACCCCAACATCCTAAGAAGTAATTCACACCTCTAAGAAACTGAGCAATATTCTACTCCATGAACACTACATCCTTCACGAATAACCACTCAATCATTACTTGATTTCCATATACCCATAGAGTGTAATACAACCCATATCCAGAAACTCCCTTACTCGAGTCATCCTCGACCTCAACCTCTGCAAGCCATAATTGATTCACCTATATACCTCAAAATGAACCCAATACAACACATAATTGTGCAATCAACCCGTCGATAACAGACTCCCCCACTTGGCATAAAGTGGAGAAAGAAAGCATCGGATAACTTACAGTACCCTTGCTCTATCGCTGCCAAAATCCCGCACTGAAATTCAACTAAATCCTTCATAAGCTCATGTAACACAAACCATCTAATATCTCAAATCATTTACAAATTCTTGCATTCTCTCTTATAACAGTCAAGCCAACTCTCATAATTACTTAATCTTCCTGATTCTGAACTCATCAACAAGACATGATAATCTAATTTGTTCCATAATTAAACAACATGAAAGATTCTCCAATATGCTCATAACTCGATACTATACGTCACATCAAGACAGAAATCAAGCACCCAATTTACATCTCAATCAAACTCTTTTCGCCAAATTCAACCCATATGAACACATCTTGTAGCCACATCATACCCATCACGTAGCCATCCAACCACAAATCCCACTAATCGAGACACTACCGGACATATAAATGCAATACACGTGCGCACACAATCAACATCTCTAAGCTCAAGTTGCAGTCAAAACCCGGCCTCAAGTCCTCCAGAATGACCCATCATCAACACACAGAAATCACATATCGCACCTCATCTAGGAAATCACAAGCCATCAATGCAAAGTTGATACCGAGCACACAAGTGCGCATACGAATGCGTGGAAGGAATTCAAAGGATTACGCTTCAAGCTGAATTAAGGTCGCACGATAAGGAAAGAAAGATGGGAAGTATATCCTAAATGCCATGTAGCCTCTCGAAGGTAGGTATGGACGTCATCATAACGATCCGCAAGACTCTACTAGACACTTGCTCATGACTTGTAGAACCAATGAACCTAGAGCTCTGATACTAATCTATCACGACCCAAAATCCACTAGTCGTGATGGCACCTAACCTAACTCGCTAGTTAATCCAACTAATATCTATCCAGTTTTAATGATATTTATGTTACATCTCGCATTTTCGTACGTTAAAATTTTATTTTCAAATAACCGACGTAGACTCGGGGATGAGATCATCTTGACGTTAACGTACTTACACAATTTATAACAACAAATAAATAAGTGTTATGAAGGATAAATGGGTACACGGATTAAAGAAAATGAGTTTCGTTGAAAAGGGATAATTTGGAATAAAATACGGGTCGAGCGATAATACACGATAATTATGAACTAGTATCATGCAAGGTATCATATGACCACGGTAGTATAATATATAAAGTATATGATGTATTTTAAAAATAAATAGAATTTTAAGTATTTGTGGTAATTTTTAAATTATGCGGGTAATTGATTCATTACCGAGTAACAGAACATTACTCAATTAACTAATAAGTGGATAAATAATTAATCAATTATTCCCAAACACATGGCAAGCATCCACCATGTCAAGAATGTGACTAATAAGTCACTTATGCTTAGGTGGCAGCCTAGGCATAAATGAAAAGTAATGACTAATCTAAGTTGTCTGGTTATACAATCCCATATGAATCAAAAATTCCAAGGAACAAAGAAACGTACTCCTCTCCAGAATTCCCAGGAGCCAAAACGTATTCCTTTCAAAAAATCAAAATCGTATTCCTTCCAAAATTTCAAAGAAATCAGAAACGTTTTCTTCTTATAATTTCAAACCAAGAAACGTTGGAACAAGTTTTATATTTAAATCCATTCATCAGTTCAAAAATGTTCAGAGCAGATTCGTTCAAATAATTCCGGGAACAGGTATGTTAAGGCCCTTCATTCTTTCTTTTGGCATGGTCCAAATTATACTAAAGAAACGAGCTATACAGTTTTCATAAATTACTCTATTCATAGAAATAGCAGGGGCGTCTATATTCTTGATTCCCCATGAAAAATATTATTATATTTTGTTCATGGGTCTCAAAATAATATACAGTTGAAAAGGTATATCCAGAAGGAATATTGAGATTATTACGTATTTTTCATGCATTTCTCTCATTTATACATGTGTATTGACCCATGACCAGATGACATTATATACGCGTATATATGTATATTATATTTATATGGGATACCGAAAAAAAGTTACGGCATTATATATGTACCACCACCTGATCAGCTGGTATATGATGATGTTGCCTACAGTGGCTGAAATATGACTGAGACGGCATTATATACTCATATATATGTACGTATATGTATATAGGATATGGGAAGAGGTTATGGCGCTATATACGCACCACAACCTGATCAGCTGGTATATGTTGATGATGGGCCCACAGTGGCCGAGACGATATCATGGGATGCCCTCAGTGGCTTGATGATATTATGTACACTCATACCTATGCATGACACGACATTTATATGCATGTGCATAATTTTATAAATGTTTTAGAATTTACAAAGTTATTCAGATTTAAAGACATGTTTCTATATTCCATGTTTCATATATGTCTGTTACGTACTAATTTACATGCCTTACATGCTCAGTACATTTTTCGTACAGGCGCACTATTTCACAGGGCCTGCGTTTCATGCCCGCAGGTGCAGGTACGCAAGCTGACGGTCCCCCTTCTTAGGATCCCAGACTAGCAAGAATTGGCGTGCTCCATTTGATCCGAAGCTGCTTTTAATTTTGGTACGATATGTTTGTATATATATGCATATGGGTATGACGTGGCTCAGTCCCGTCTTTGTACAGTTATGTTTCAATTAGAGGTCTGTGGACAGTATATCTAGTTGGATTGTATGTGGCCTTGTCGGCTTTCAGTTTTGGATGTATAATTGCCTATAGCAGCCTTGCCGGCTCGCCCATTGTATTCTACATGTATACGTACATATGCCTTAATGGTAGGTTTCCTTCATGTATGTCAATTTCGAAATGCAGTAGACATTATATAGGTTCATATCATAGACGCATGTTTAGGTGTGTTTGACAGGTAGGACTCAGGAACCCGTCGCGACCCATCGGTTTGGTTCGTGACAATTTAACTGTCGTGACCCTGGTTCGCCTTCCGTGAACTGTCGTGATGGCACCTAGTCTATACGACTAGGTAAGCCTAAATTGCGAAAGATAACCAAACTTGCATAAGTAAAACAATTAAAAAATAAAAATAAAATAATAATAGTGTTTAAATGTGCCGCTTGGCATACACCATATATAAGTCTCAAAAACCAATATCTAAATCCAAGACCCGGAAACCCATGAATCACAAGCTAAGATAAATACTACATATCTCTAACTCCGTAATGTCTAACAAGAATATAAAAAAATACATAAGGGCTAAATACTAAAGGGAGGAATGGAAAGGGACTCATTGGTCTCCGGACGCGGCAGATGTACCTCGGAGTCTCTAAAGCAGTCGCCTCCCTCAAGGATGGTAGGCCTGAGCAGTGGTTCCTAGATCTGCACATGAAAAATATGTGCAGAAGGGGCATGAGTACACCACAACGGTACTCAATAAGTGTCAAGCCTAACCTCGGTCGGGTAGTGACGAGGAAGATCAGGGCCCTACTGAGATTAAATAAATAATAAGATGACAAGATAAGATAAGCAGTAAAATTGAGAATCTATAGTAAGAATCTATACAGGATAATAAGAGTACAATAACAGAAACAGAGATAAAGGCAACCACAAGGAAAGACCACTCATAGCAAGGATGATAACTGGAGGATCGCTTGGTATCCCGAGGATCTCTTAGTATCCTCAATATTCGTGTCAGGGATCTCTTGGTATCCCGAGGATCTCTCGGTATCCTCAATATACATGCCAGGGATCTCTTGGTATCCCGAGAATCTCTTGGTATCCTCAATATATGCTAGGGATCTCTTGGTATCCCGAGGATCTCTCGGTATCCTTAATATACATGCCAGGGATCTCTTGGTATCCCGCACCTCAGTCCAAATCATAAATACATACAGGGGATCTCCCGGGATGCCGTCCCGTAGTCCCAAATTAAAACACACAGAAACAACACAGGAATACTCAACCAAATGCTAATTTCGTACGAAGTAAATAGTAAATTCTATCCTAACATGCTTCACGTAATGCAATTAAGGCAATTTAAGCAAACGGGAAATTAAGTCAACTAAACATGCTTTTCTAGACTAACAACAGGCTAAATTCGCAAGTAGAAATAAGCAGGAAAAAGGAACTCAATTGAAATACTTAAAGTAAAAACCGAATTTTCAACAATTAGCTCAATTATGCACTCGTCACCTCACATACAAGGCATCTCAATTATCATATATGTCATATCCTAAGGGGAAGGTCCCCTATACAAGGTTAGACAAGCCACTTACCTCGAACCAGCTCAAAATCAACCTGACACCACGTCTTTGCCACGAGTACTCGACTCCAAATGGCCCAAATCTATTCAATTCAATTGCATAATGTAAATAACACTTCAAGTAACTGATTCTACAATTAAAGTCAAAGCTAATACGCGAAATTATGTTAAATGACCAAAACACCCCTCAGACCCACGTCTCGGAATCGGGTGAAATTAACATTTTCAGAAACCTCATACTCTTACGAGTTTGTACATAACAAGAACACTGAATTCAGAGTCCAAATGACCCCTCAAATCCTCATTTAAAGGTCTCTTAAACTCAAGCCCTAATTACCCATTTTTCCCTAATTTTTCGTCACTAATTAGGTCTGTAATCACATAGAAACGAGTTATAAAGTCAAGAATGTTACCTCCAAGTGATTCCCCTCGAATCCTTCTTCTATCCCCCTTCAAAGAGCTCCAAAAACAATTAGAAATGGTGGAAATAAACCCCCAAGTCGCGGAACCCGTTTTAAAATAATGCCCAGCAGTTTCCGCATCTGCGGTCCCGCTTCTGCGGAACAAGTGTCGCATCTACGATTTTCACTTAAAGAGCCAGCTTTCGCATCTGCATCTCCCAAATCCGCAGATGCGGTACCGCTTCTGCAGTTCCTGAAGAAAAGACCAAAACTCACTTTTGCGGCCCCTTAGCCGCTTCTACGGCGCCGCACCTGCGGTCCCCAAACTGCAGATGCGGAAATATCAAAAGCAGCAAAAATACAGCAGCTGCAACATTTCCTCAAACTTCTCATTAACCATCCGAAATCACCCCAAGGCCCCCGAGACCTCAACCAAAAGCACAAACATCACCTAATACCTTATTCAAACTTGTACCAATCCTTAAAATACCTAAAACAACATCGAAACCTCGAATCAACCAAGGATTTAAGCCTAAGAACTCCAAATTTCCTCAAAATACGCTTTGGATCAAAAAGTCTATCACAACGCGTTCGAATGACTTGAAATTTTGCCCACACGTCACATTCAACACTACGAAGCTACTCCAACCTTTGGAATTCCATTCCGACCCTCGGATCAAAATCTCACTATCGGACCGGAAACTTCAAAAATTAAACTTTCGGCATTTCAAGCCTAAATTAGCTACGGACCTCCAAAACACAATCCGAACACGCTCTTAACCCCGAAATCACCCAACGAAGCTAACGGAACCATCGGATTTCCATTCCGACGTTGTCTTCACACTGTTCTGACTACGGTCAACTTTCCAACACTTAAGCTCTCATTTAGGGACTAAATGTCCCAAAACTCTCTGAAACTCAAAACCGAACATCCCGGCAAATCGAAATAGCAAAAATAAACTTGGGGAAAGCAGTTAATAGGCGATCGGGGCGTTAATTCTTAAGACGACCGTTCGGGTCGTCACATCCTCCTACACTTAAACATTCATTCATCCTCGAACAAGCATAGAGACATACCTGAAGTAGTGAAAAGATGCAGGTAACGGCTGCGCATCTCCTGCTCGGTCTCCCAGGTCGCCTCCTCAACCGGCTGACCCCGTCACTGAACCTTTACTGATGCAATGTTCTTTGACCTTAGCTCTCTAACATGCCTATCCAATACGCCACCGGCTTCTCAACATAGGATAGATCCTTATCCAACTGGACTGAACTGAAATCCAACACGTGCGACGAATCACCGTGATACCTCCGGATCATCGAAACATGAAATACCGAATGAACTCCTACCAAGCTGGGAGGTAAGGCAAGCTCATAAGCAACCTCCCCAACACGCCTCAATATCTCAAACGGGCCAATAAACCTTGGACTCAACTTTCCGTTCTTGCCAAATCTCATAACGCCCTTCATAGGGAAAACCCGAAGCAGAACCCACTCTCCGACCATATAGGAAACATCACGAACCTTCCGATTTGCATAACTCTTCTGTCTGGACTGGGTTGTACGAAATCTGTCCTAAAATATTTTCACCTTCTCCAAAGCATCCTGAACCAAATCTGTGCCCAATAATCTGGCCTCACCCGGCTCATACCAACCTACCGGAGACCTACACTGCCTACCATATAAAGCCTCATACAGTGCCATATGAATGCTGGACTGATAGTTGTTGTTGTTGTAAGCAAACTCTGCCAATGGCAAGAACTGATCCCAAAATCCTCTAAACTCAATCACACACGCACGGATCATATCCTCAAGAATCTGAATAGTGTGCTCGGACAGTCCGTCCGTCTGAGGGTGAAATGTTGTACTCAACTCTACCCGAGTACCCAACTCACGTTGAACGACCCTCCAAAACCATGATGTGAACTAAGAAACTCCATCTGAAATAATGGAAACTGGAATACCATGTAGACGAACAATCTCCCGGATATAAATCTCTGCCAACCAATCCGAAGAATAGGTACTACACATAGGAATGAAATGAGCGGACTTGGTCAGCCGATCCACAATCACCCAAATAGCATCAAACTTCTTCAAAGTCCGTGGGAGTCTAACTACAAAGTCCATGCTGATCTGCTCCCACTTCCACTCCAGAATCTCTATCTGCTGAAGTAACCCACCCAGCCTCTGGTGTTCATACTTCACCTACTGATAGTTGAGGCACCGAGCTACAAATCCAACTATATCTTTCTTCATCCTCATCCACCAATAGTGCTACTTCAAATCCTGATACATCTACATGGCACCCGGATGGATGGAATACCGCGGACTATGGGCCTCTTCTAGAATCAACTCCCGAAGCCCATCAACATTGGGTACACAAATCCAACCCTGCATCCTCAATACCCCATCCTCACCAATAGTCACATCTCTGGTATCACCGTGCTGAACCTTGTCCTTGAGGACAAGCAAATGAGGGTCATCATATTTTCGCTCCCTGATACGATCAAATAAGGAAGACCGAGAAACCACGCAAGCTAGAACCCGACTGGGCTCCGAAAGATCCAATCTCACAAACTAGCTGGCTAAGGCCTGAACATCCATTGCCATAGGCCTCTCTAATGCTGCTAAATAAGCCAAACTCCCTAAACTCTCCGCCCGGAGAATCAAAGCATCGGCCACCACATTGGCCTTGCCCGGGTGATACAAGATGGTGATGTCATAATCCTTCAGCAACTCTAACCACCTCCTCTGGCGCAAATTTAGATCCTTTTGCTTGAACAAGTGTTGTAAGCTCCGATGGTCAGTATAAATCTCATAGGGAACCCCGTATAAATAATGGCGCCAAATCTTCAGGGCGTGAACAATGGCAGCTAACTCAAGGTCGTGAACAAGGTAATTCTTCTCATGTATCTTCAATTGTCTGGATGTGTAACCAATCACCCTATCGTCCTACATCAACACCACTCCGAGGCCAATCCTCGAGGCATCACAATAGACCGTATAAGACCTCGAACCTGTAGGCAATATCAAAACTGGGGATGTAGTAAAAACTGTCTTGAGCTTCTGAAAGATCACCTCACACTCCTCTGTCCAATGAAATGGAGCACCCTTCTGGGTCAACCTGGTCATAGGGGCTGCAATCAATGAAACCCCTCCACAAAATGACGGTAGTAACCTGCCAAACAAAGGAAACTGCGTATCTCTGTAGTTGAGGATGGTCTGGGCCAACTCAGCACGGCCTCCATCTTCTTCAAATCCACCTGAATACCCTTACTCGATACCGCGTGGCCTAAGAATGCCACTGAATCCAACCGAAACTCACATTTCGATAACTTAGCATATAACTTTTTCTTTCTCAAAATCTGAAGCACAATCTTTAGGTGTTGCTCATGATCTTCCCAACTCTGGGAATACACTAGGATATCATCAATAAAGACAATGAGGAACGAGTCAAGATATAGCCGGAACACACTATGCATCAAATGCTTAAAGGTTGCTAGGGCATTGGTCAGCCCATATGACATGACAAGGAACTCGTAATGACCATACCGACTCCTAAAAGTAGTCTTCGGGATGTCTGGCACCCGAATCTTCAACTGATGGTAACCTGAGCACAAATCAATCTTAAAAAACACTCGTGCACCCTGAAGCTGGTCAAAAAGATCATCAATACGAGGCAAAGGATAACGGTTCTTCACTGTAACCTTGTTCAAATGGCGGTAATCAATACACAAACGCATAGAACCATCCTTTTTCTTCACAAACAAGACAAGAGCACCCTAAGGTGAAACATTGGGCCGAATAAAACCCTTATCAAGCAATTCCTGCAACTGATCCTTCAACTCAGGAGGACCCATACGATATGGAGGAATAGAAATGGGCTGAGTGCCCGACAATAGATCAATGCCAAAATCAATATCCCTATCAGGCGGCATGCCCGGAAGATCAGTTGGGAACAAATCGAGATAATCCCATATTACTGGGACTGAATCAACTGAAGGGGTATCAATACTGACATCTTTCACATAAGTTAAATACGCGTCACACCCCTTCTCAACCATACACTGAGCTTTAAGGAAAGAAATAACTCTACTGGGAGTGATCTAAAGTACCCCTCCACTCAACATGTGGTACACCTGGCATAGCCAGTGTCACGGTTTTGGCGTGACAATCAAGAATAGCATAATGGGGCGACAACCAGTCCATGCCCACGATAATATCAAAATCAACCATGCTGAGTAACAATAGATCGACTCTGGTCTCGAAACCACTAAGAGCAACCAAACACGATCGATAAACGCAGTCTACGATAAGAGAATCTCTCACAGGAGTAGAAACATAAATAGGGGAACTCAAAGAATCCCGAGGTACACCCAAATACAGAGCAAAATAAGAAGACATATAAGAGTAAGTAGAGCCTGGATCGAATAGAACCGATGCATCTTTGTTGCAAACCAATATAATACCTGTGATGACAGAATCGGAGGCAACAGCCTCGGTACGGGGAGAAAAGGCATAGTATCTAGCTTGGCATCCCCCTCGAGGGCGGCCTCTACCTCCCCGACCTCCACCTCTAGCTAGCTGAGCAGGTGGGGTAGCAACTGGAGCTGTAATCATAGCTTGAGAACTATTGGGGGCATGTTGTGGCTGAGAAGTATGTGGAGGTGCACTCCTCCTAAGTCTAGGGCAATACCTCACCACGTGGCATGTGACACCACACTCAAAACAAGCTCTGGGAGGATGTGGTGGCTGCGACTGGCTAGGGCCAGGTCTGCTGGACTGACCTCTAAAAGCACCTCGCGCAGGAGGCGCGCTAGAAATCGGAGGAGCATAATAAGGCTCCTGAGGCCTAGGAGGAGCTGGAGCACTACTGGCTACTGGAAGAGATGAATGAACAGGGCGACTCATATAACCCCTACTATTATGACCTGCAGCTGGGGTACGGGCAATAATGTCCCGACTCTAGAGACCTCTTCGCCTCCCTCTCCTCTCTCTCCCTAGCATGCATACCCTCAATCCTCCTAGAAATGCTCACCACCTGCTAATAAGAAATATCCATCTCCAACTCACAAGCCATGCTAGAATTGATGCTGGGAATAAGCCCCTCAATAAACTAGCAAACCCTCTCGCAAATAGTAGAAACCAAGGTTGGTGCATGCCTAGCCAAACTGGTGCAATAGACAGCATATTCTGAAATAGTCATAGCACCCTGGCGCAAATGCTCAAACTCCATGCGCCATGCATCTCTGAGGCTCTAAGGAACAAACTCCCTCAGGAACAGATCTGAAAACTGAGCCCAAGTCAGTGAAGCAATCTCATTTGGACTGTCTAACTCATAGGTGTTCCACCACTCATAGGCGGCTCCTCGAAGCTGGAAGGTAGTGAAAGAAACCATGCTCGATCCTGAGATACCCATGGTACGGAGAATGCGGTAACACTTATCAATAAATCCCAGAGCATCCTCCGATGCTAGACTACTGAATATAGAAGGCTTGTACTTCTTGAACCTCTCAAGCCTTAGTTGCTCATCCTCGGAAGCCGCTACCCTATCCTCGGGCTGAACTGGCACTACATGTGGCACAGGGATAATCTCAGGGACCTGCTCAACATGCACTCGCTGCTCAGGAGTGCGGGCGGCAGGAGTCTATGCTCCTCCCCTGGCCTGGGACGTAGCTGCAGCAAGGGGGAGCAACCCTGCCAGAGCCAAAGTGGTATACATGCTCATGAATTGTGCCAAAGTCTCCTAAAGAGATGGAGTAGTAGTAGTAGTAGGGGTGTTAGGTGCCTGGACTCCGACTGGATCCGCTGGTGGTACCTCGATGGCAGCTCGCGCAGGTGCCCTGGTTGCACCACGTGTACTTCCTCTGCTTCTACCCCGGCCCCGTCCTGTGACGGCTGCAGTAAGGGGCACGAGTGACTGATCATCTTGGATAGCACGTGTCCTCACCATCTATGAGAGAATAGAAGACAGAAGTTTAGAATTGTGATGTCAAAATATCGCACGACAAGGAAATCAAATGAAGTGGAATTTTCCTAACAGTTACATAGCCTCTCGTAGATAAGTACAGACGTCTCCGTACCGATCAGCGAGACTCTAATAAACCAGCTTGTGATCCATGACTCCTATGAACCTAGAGCTCTGATACCAACTTGTCACGACCCCGGTTCGCCCTCCGTGAACTATCGTGACACCACCTAGTCTCTACGACTAGGTAAGCCTAAATTGTAAAAAAAAATTGCGGAAGTAAAACAATTTAAAAACAGAAATAAAACAATAATAGTATTTAAATGTGTCGATCGGCATACACCATATATAAGTCTCAAAAACCAATATCTAAATCCAAGACCCAGAAACCCACAAAGCACAAGCTAAGATAAATACTACATAGCTCTAACTCCGGAATGTCTAAAAAGAATAGAAAAAAAATACAGAAGGGCTAAATACTAAAGGCATGAATGGAAAGGGACTCCTTGGTCTGTGGACACGACAAATGTACCTCAGAGTCTCTAAAGTAGTCGCCTCCCTCAAGGATGGTAGACCTGAGCAGCGGCACCTGGATCTGCACATGAAAAACATGCACAGAAGGGGCATGAGTACACCACAATGGTACTCAGTAAGTGTCAAGCCTAACCTCGGTCGGGTAGTGACGAGGAAGGTCAGGGCCCTACTGAGATTAAATAAATTAATAAGATGACAAGATAAGATAAGCAGTAAAATTGAGAATCTACAGTAAGAATCTATATAGGATAATAAAAGTACAATAACGAAAATAGAGATAAAGGCAACCACAAGGAAATAACAGTCATAGCAAGGATGATAACCGGGGGATCGCTTGGTATCCCGAGGATCTATTGGTATCCTCAATATACGTTTCAGGGATCTCTTGGTATCCCGAGGATCTCTTGGTATCCTCAATATATGCTAGGGATCTCTTGGTATCCCGAGGATCTCTTGGTATCCTCAATATGCGTGCCAGGGATCTCTTGGTATCTCGAGGATCTCTTGGTATCCTCAATATATGCTAGGGACCTCTTGGTATCTTGAGGATCTCTCGGTATCCTCAATATACATGCCAGGGATCTCTTGGTATCCCGAGGATCTCTTGGTATCCTCAATATATGCTAGGGATCTCTTGGTATCTCGAGAATCTCTCGGTATCCTCAATATACATGCCAAGGATATCTTGGTATCCCACACCTCAGTCCAAATCATAAATACGTACAGAGGATCTCTCGGGATGCCGTCTCGTAGTCCCAAATTAAAACACGCATAAACAACCCAAGAATACTCAACCAAATGCTAATTTCGTACCAAGTAAACAGTTAATTCTATCCTAACATGCTTCACGTATTGCAATTAAGGCAGTTTAAGCAAACAGGAAATTAAGTCAACTAAACATGCTTTTCTAAACTAACAACAGGCTAAATTCGCAAGTAGAAATAAGCAGGAAAAAGGAACTCAATTGAAATACTTAAAGTAAAAACTGGATTTTCAACAATTAGCTCAAGTACGCACTCGTCACCTCAGGTACAAGGCATCTCAATTAACATATATGTCATATCCTAAGGGGAAGGTCCCATATACAAGGTTAGACAAGCCACTTACCTCGAACCAGCTCAAAATCAACCCGACACCACGTCTTTGCCACGAGTACTCGACTCCAAATGGCCCAAATCTATTCAATTCAATTGCATAATGTAAATAACACTTCAAGTAACTGATTCTACAATTAAAGTCAAAGCAAATACGCGAAATTATGTAAAATGACCAAAATGCCCCTCGGTCCCACGTCTCGTAATCAGGTTAAATTTATATTTTCAAAAACCTCGTACTCTCACGAGTCTGTACATAACAAGAACATTGAATTCGGAGTCTAAATGACCCCTCTAATCCTCATTTAAAGGTCTCTTAAACTCAAGCCCTAATTACCCATTTTTTCCAAATGTTTCATCACTAATTAGGTCTGTAATCACATAGAAACGAGTTATGAAGTCAAGGATGTTACCTCCAAGTGATTCGCCTCGAATCCTTCTTCTATCCCCTTCAAATAGCTCCAAAAATGATTAGAAATAGTGGAAATAAACCCCCCAAGTCGTGGAACCCCTTTTAAAATAATGCCCAGCAGTTTTCGCATCTGCGGTCATGGGACCGCATCTGCGGTCCCACTTCTACGGAACAAATGTCGCATCTGCGACTTTCACTTAAAGAGCTAGCTTCCGCATCTGCGACTCCCAAATCCGCAGATGTGGTACCGCTTCTGCGGTTCTTGAAGAAAAGACCAAAATCCGCTTTTGTGGCCCCTTAGCCGCTTCTACGGCGTCGCACCTGCGGTCCCCAAACCGCATATGCAAAAATACCAGAAGCAGCAAAAATACAGCAGCTGCAATATTTCCTCAAACTTCTTGTTAACCATCCAAAATTACCCCGAGGCCTCCGGGACCTCAACCAAAAGCTCAAACATCACCTAATACCTTATTCAAACTTGTACCAATCCTTAAAACACCTAAAACAACATCGAAACCTCGAATTAACCAAGGATTTAAGCCTAAGAACTCCAAATTTCCTCAAAATACGCTTTCGATCAAAAAGTATATCACAACGCATCCAAATGACCTGAAATTTTGCACACACATCACATTCAACACTACGGAGCTACTCCAACCTCCAGAAATCCATTCCGACCCTCGGATCAAAATCTCACTATCGGACCGGAAACTTCAAAAATTTAACTTTCGGAATTTCAAGCCTAAATTAGCTACGGACCTCCAAAACACAATCCGAACAGGCTCCTAACCCAGAAATCACCCAACAGAGTTAACGGGACCATCGAATTTTGATTTTGAGGTCGTCTTCACACTGTTCCGACT
Source organism: Nicotiana sylvestris (assembly GCF_000393655.2). Lineage (NCBI taxonomy): Eukaryota > Viridiplantae > Streptophyta > Magnoliopsida > Solanales > Solanaceae > Nicotiana > Nicotiana sylvestris. The sequence goes on along the minus strand of NC_091066.1, from coordinate 20,129,929 downwards.
ACGGTCAACTTTCCAACTCTTAAGCTCTCATTTAGGGACTAAGTATCCCAAAACTCTCCGAAACTCAAAATCGAACATCCCGGCAAATCGAAATAGCAGAAATAAACTTGGGGAAAGCAGTTAATATGGGATCGGGGCATTAATTCTTAAGACGTCTGGTCGGGTCATCACATTAATAGGATAATTAATCAAAGAAACTATCTAAATCTTATGCACTCTCAAGGACTGGTAATACAAATCATGAGCGTCAAAGAATAGAGTTTACAAAGCTGATATGAAGTAAATACATCATCTGTTTGAAAAATACTTAAACAAAGTTTTATAATTCTAAGGCTACCATGAACAAGAGGCAGCTACAACAGGGACGCAAGTTCATCTTCCAATTCAGCTCCTCTCAAACACAGCAACATCGGCATCCTGAATCTGCATACAATGTGAAGGAAGTATAGTATGAGTACAACCGACCCCATGTGCTCAATAAGTAACAAACCTAAACTTAGGTTGAAAGCAGTGACGAGCTGGAACATAGGTCGGGTCCAACACCAATATCCAATAGCAGTTCATAACAATGTACAACATATACATAAGGAAGTAATTCAGAGATAAAATGCTTGGCTTTTCAATAATTCTTTCGAAAAATAGTTCTGCCTTTCAAGTATATCAGTGAAAACTCAACTCTTTTACCAAAATCGTCGAAAATACGAGTAAGTTTGAAAATTGAGTTTTTTCAAAAATCTTTTCAACAATAAATATGATGTTTCATTTCTTCCAGATAGCATGTGTGAAATACCTCTCTATGCCCACATATCAATGTGTGTAAAAAAGTCATGAATGACGTGATACTGTACAGCATGAGGAAAAATGCATCTATATGCCTGTATGTCATGTGCATGTCAAATACAATGCGACTCAGTAGCAAAACCATATGCGTACTCTCAGAGTATGAATTCACTCAATCCTCTCAGTCACTAAGTCCTCACAGCTACTCAGTCCTCCCAATCACTCGGCACTCGCACTTAGTAGGTACCTACGCTCACTGGGGGTATGCAGACTTTGGAGGGGATCCTTCAGCCCAAGCGCTATAACAAGCCAATCATGGAATAACAATCAGGCCCTTGGCCTTACTCACTCATAATCAATAAAACATGATGCGACGTGCAGCCTGATCCCATAAATATCCTCACAATCAGGCCCTCGACCTCACTCAGGCATAAATCAATAGAACATACTGCGGCATGTAGGCCAATTCCAAAAATATCCTCACAATCAGGCCCTCGGCCTCACTCAGTCATCAATCTTTCCAGTCTCTCGGGCCCTCAATGTCATTAAACTAGCCCGACAACATTGATATAATGTATCAATAAATAACAATTGAGACTGGGATATGATATGAATGCATGAATATGACTGAGTATGAAATATCAATAAAATCAGTAAGGTGACAGCAAGAAACGACCACTATGGGTTCCAACAATATCAGCATAAAGCCTAAATATGATATCTAGCATGATTGACAACTCAATTAATTAATCACATGGTGAAAACACAGATATCAACAAACTAGGGCCACTAAGCAGTGCCAGGGAAACAACGGAGTTACAATTCACAGGGTGCACGCCCACAGGCCCTCCTCCTAGCATGTGCGTCACCTAAACACCAATCACATAGCACATAATTCGGGGTTTTATACCCTCAACACTAAGTTTAAAAGAGTTACTTATCTTGAACAAGCTGATTCCTCTACCGAGCAAGTCAAGTGATGCTCCAAAAATGCTATCACACGCGTTCTGACCTCCAAACGGCTTAAAACTAACCAAAAGACAAATCAAATACATCAAACAATGCTAAAGGAACCAATCCTAATCAAAAAAGGTCGAATCTTTAATCAAAAGCCCAACCCAGGCCCGTACCTCCGAACCCGAGAAAATTTACAAAATCCGATACCACATTTAATTACGAGTCAAACCATACTAGTTTCACTCAAATCTGACTCCAAATCGGTGTACAAAACTCCAAAATTCACTTTATGAAATATTAGACAAAACCTCCAAATTTCACTTTGAAATCATCAATCAAAGGCCAAAGACGAAGATGGATTCATGAAATATTACCAAAATCGAGTATAGAACACTTACCCCAATCCATATGGTGAAAATTGCCTCCAAAAATTATCCAAATCCGAGCTCCCCAACTCAAAATATGGCCAAATGACAAACCTTCCATATTAAGTAATTTTGCCCAATTGTTCTACATCGTTTTGCATGCCAAACAATCCCAAAATTGCTTTTGATGCCTCCAATGGATTCCTTGTAAAATTTCAGTCAAGATAGGCTTTTGAATCACTCCTTTTTACCTTATAATGAAGGAGATATGTTGGTTTCAATATTTGAAAATAGTGCAGATTTTTAAATACGAAACAGTGACAATTTCGCAATTAATCTGAAACAAATCTAGCAACTCAATTCTTAGAAAAATGGCCATAAAGTCCTCATACGATGTCCAAATTCGACGATTCTTTTTGCTATGCCTCCGTAATTACAATATGGATCTAATGCTTCAATCAAAACAGAAATTGGAGCTCATTTGCTTAATGTTGTACCATTTATACTTGAAGAAATGACGTCGGAACATAAGAAAAACGAGCGCAACAGAGCCCAAACCTATCCGAAACTCACCTGAGCCCCTCGGCACCTCGGGGGGACATACCAACAAGTCCCATAATATAATACAGACCTACTAGAAGCTTCAAATCATGTATAACAACATCGAAACGACGAAACACACCTCAAATCAAACGTAATGAACTTTCGAACTTTCGATTTCCAAAACTCGCGCCAAAACATATTAAATCAACTCGGAATATACTGAGATTTTGCACATAAGTGTTAATACATCATACGGAGCTATTCTTGCCCCCAAACTACTGAGCGAAATGCAAATACTCAAAATGACAGGTTGGATCGTTGCATTTGTTGTGCTTGCATTGTAATTTATGTTTATGTTCAAAATGTCATTATTCTATTTCGTATACTTGCGTTCCTTCATGTGTTAGTAATATAGCTAATGACATGAAGATTTAGGAATTGCCTTTCTTCTATTCTAATTTATCTCCTATTAATAAATTTTCTTGGCATTAAGTTATTTATCACTTCTAAAAATCTACTCAAATTCTTATGTTAGAAAAGTGGTATAAGCATAGCTTTGTATAGCTTTGTGATAAAAAATACCCCACTTGGCCATGTAAAGACATAGTAACCAACTGCCAATGAGGCTAGCCACATGTTATGGAGTCATTATGGACAATTAATGGCATTTAATGTAACATTATAATTAGCAATCGTAACTGATTCAATATAGATTCTATAACTTTTTCCGTAATTAATGCCTATTAATTACCAATAATATGTATCTATACCCTTTTTGCTATTTAGATTCATTCTTCCGATGTGTCTTCAGAACATCAAGAGGTCCGAGCACCTATCCCTTCTGGTTTTCTTAGATCTTTGCCCGTTCCTGTTGAAGCTCGTGCCTCTTCAACTATTCTTTGCTAACTGTCATTCATTTACCAGTCCACGTGTCATGACATGTCACCTCATAATTAATTCGATACATGAACTTTATTTTTTCCAATACACTATTCTTATATCTTTTGTTAAAGCTGGGTAGAAATCCTACCTATAGGACTTAACTATGCTGATTGAATTATGTGGATATTGTACTGTGTTTAGAGATCCTACCTATAAGACTTTTCATGATCATTTGCATGCTAGAAACCCTGCTTATAGGACTTCACATTGGTTCTGCATTAGAAATTATGTACATAGGATCTTCACTTATTTTCAACTCAATGTGCATTAGTGACCATGCCTATAGGATCTTGTTTGTTTGAGTCAATTATACTTCCTGGAAATCTGTTAATTTTTGTTCAAATACGATTAATAGATACCATTCCTATAGGAATAAAAATCGATTTCAAACCTAGAAATCATGCTTATAAGATTTAAAACTAATAGATATCATGCCTATAGGGTGAAATCAGTTCTGAAACTTAGAAATCCTGCCTATAGGGGTTTAAATCAATTCAATAATTAGAAAGCATGCCTATATGATCTAAAAGAAATAAAACTGTCTTTATGAGTGAAAATCAGTGCTACACTTAGAAATCATGCCTATAGGTTTGTCACTGACAAACTCGTAGAAATCATGCCTATAGGATCCTATTTATTCTGAATTCAAGCACCCTTATAAGTAACCTAGGCAACGTATCCACAGGACTCACTAATGATTTTGGGTGAAAAACTATGACATACTATTGCCTGAAAAGCCATATCCGTGCTGAATATAATTAGTAGGCAAACAAATAGGTCTTAATGCTCGCCTTAACAAAGTTGGTTCTGAACCATGTTTTCTTGCATAGATATCCTGCCTATAGTATCTTAAATTAATAAGTTTGTTGGTTCAAATGCGTGCTTTTGTTGCTTATCTGTGGATGTTAATGATAACTAGGGATTCTAGTTCATTTTACACTCTTTTTTACTTGAGTTTTGATTAAAAATGTATACAAAATAATCCCAAAGGCTTACATGTTGTACTTGTTTGCAGGGTTTGGTCAAAAAGGTGACAATTAGTCAAAACCAGCTTAAAAAGAGTGAAACATGCACAAGTACCAAGAACAAGTCAAAGCACAGCTGCAACAGACCTACCGCGGCCGCAATCCATTTAGTACGGTCTGTAATAAGGAGACTCAGAGAGGTGCACTTTTGGAGCCTAAGGCAATGCGGTCCGCGAAGGATTTCTTGCGGCCGTAGTAGGCTCTCCGCAGCCATAATCCATTTTGTGGCACAGAGAGGGGGGTTCAGAGAGATAGGAGTTTGAAGATGGAAACTAATGCGGACCGCGATCCTTTTTGTGTGGACCGCAGTTAAAGCCACCGCGTCCGCGGTGCATTTTATGCGGCCCGTGGTGGCCAGATTCAGAGATGTATAATCAAGCCAAGAAGCCTCATCGCGGTTTGCGGTGCATTTTATGCGGACCACAGTACCTCATCAGGGGTATTTTTGTCCAAAAAATTCAGCCTAGTATAAATACTTTCTTTTCATATTTTTAGAGTATCTTTTGTAATATGTTAGACTCAAGAGCACGTGAATGACTGTTTTGTTCTATTTTGAGTAATTTGTAGCTACTTTAACACTGAATCTTCATTATCTTAATTTGTAATTAAATCTTATGGGTTATTCTTCATCTATTTTCCTGATTTCTTCCATTATTATGAGTAGCTAGACCCATTAGCTTGGGTTGTGGCTCAACCCTAGTGTGGGTATTTGATGGGTCTTTTGATTTAAGGCTTAGATGTTTATGGGTAGTTGATATTTGGACTGATTTGTGTTTTCCATGTTGAATTAGTGATTGCAAACACTAATTTGTGCCTATTTGACTTGGGTTTTTCTTAAGAAAGAGAGCTTGAGTCTAGGAAAATCAGTCCAACAAGGAATTGGGGTGTAATCAAGAGATTGATAGCCCCAGTTAAAAGGTTAAACCTAGAGATAGTAATACCCGACATGAGCCTATATTGCTTGCACAATTTTGACACTTAATTGGTCTTGAGAAAGTTAATTAGGGCAAAGTCACTCAAGCTACCGAAAGGTATAGAGTGAGTAATTCCGTGCATTGGCTATATCACAATCCCCAACATAACTTCTTTGCCTTAGGCTTTAGATCCCATCAAATATTCACCTAGGAGAAAGTCACTTCCCTAGTGCCTCTTTAACTATTTAGAAAACCTTACAAGCAATCCTTCTTAGTTTAATTTAGCTTATCATTAGCATGAATATTAGAAGTAACAACCAACCAAAAGATGATTAGACGTATAATTAATAACACTATGCATTTCTAGTTTAGATAGGAATCCAATTCCCAATTCTAGCTCGCTGTGGATTCGATCCTGACTATCTCGGGTAAAGCTGCTTCGACCACTCTCGCCACTTTGTAGTGGTGTAGGGTTGGCATCGATCACTTTTTGGTGTCGTTGTTGGGGAGCTAACTGTTTTAGCTATCTATCTAAATAGTTTTGTGTAGTGTTCTTCTTTCCTTCTGCGTTACTAATTTGTGTGTGTCGCAAATTCAGGTATAAAATGGCAGCAAACAACACACCTCTTGGAGATCTTCAGCCAGGGGAGGATGTAGATGACAAAGGAGAGGCCACTAGGCCAATGATAATGTTCCAAACCCTCCCCCGCCACCTTCAAGAGTGGCTCCTCGAGTGCTTCCTAACCAAGGATATGCTAGTGCAATTGTCCCATCCCGAATCCAGGCAGGCAATTTTCAAATTACAAATATGATGCTGACGTTGTTGGAGCAGCGAGGGTATTTCACGGGTGCTCCCCAACATAATGCTTACAAACATCTCATGGGTTTCGTTGACACCTGTTAGGGGAGCAAGCAAATGTGTCAGAGGATGCACTTCGGTTGAGATTATTCCCTTTCTCACTTAGAGGGAAGGCATTGGACTGGCTCAAGAGACTTCCCAACCATTCCATCACTACTTGGGATGAGTTGGCGGATAAATTCATTGCAAAGTTTTTCTCACCGGGACATATGGCAGCTTTGAGGGATGAGATCTTAAATTTCAAGTAGGAGCCCAACGAACCATTACATAAGATATGGGAGGGATACCGAACCATGGTAAAGGAATGTCCCAACAATGATATGACTGAGGCAATAATACAACAGATATTCTATCCGGGCATTAACACAACAAATATGTGCATAGTGAACCAACTTGCTGGGGGTAATTTCATGAAGCTGTCTTATGATGAGGCTTGTGACATTCTTGATGAGATGGCTGACATGTCCTCCGCTTGGCAAAGTAGAGCCAATGTGCCACAGGGTGACCCCACGGTCATTCACTTGCACAAAGAACTCCATGATCATGGGTAGGCAATAACAGAGCTGACAACAACAATGAACCAGCTAGCAAAGGCGCAGTTACAACAGGTTCAAAATCCACGCCAAGTAAATGCTATGGAGGGTGTCAACATGTTAGTGAACAAAAGAAGATAAAGAGGTCAACAGAACCAAAGGGATTCAGATCAATATGACAATGATAGTGGTGGATTCCAAGATGATGGTTATGATGGGCAGAATGAAGAAGTGCAATATTTGAACAATTATCAGAGCCAAAGGGGCAATTCTTCCAACCAACAATAATGGAGACCCCAAGGCAATTGGGGCAACAAACAACAACAAGGGAATAGTAATTGGGGGAAAAACAACCAAAATTCCAATTGGGGCAACCATAACAATAATCAGAACAATCAGGGTAATTGGAACGGCAACAACAATAACAACTAGGGTGGAAACAACAATCAGGGTGGTTGGAACAATGGCAACCAAGGAAATCGGGGGCAAGGCTTTCAAAAGCCCCCAATGTATCAACAACTGAACAATCCACCCCCATTTCCATCCCAAGGTCCTAGTTCTTCCAACAATGAAATGGGAAAAATTGAAATGATGTTTGAACATATGATGAAAAAGAATACGGACTTTGATGCTTAGTTGGCTTCCCACAATACTTCAATCAGAAACTTGGAGGTTCAATTAGGCCAAATCTCATAATCCTTAAATACTCGCCATAAGGGGGCTCTACCAAGTGATACTGTAGTAAACCCAAAAGGTGGGAACAATTTCGGACATGTAATGGTGGTAAATACAAGAAGTGAACGAGGCGGTAATGTGAATGCCTCCAAATAAAAAGCAATTTTGAGTGATAAAGTTGAGTTGCAAGAGGATGAAATCCCTTTGGTGGTTGAAAATGTGATTGATGAGAACGTGAATGAGGAAATGAGTATTGATATCCAAGATACCAAGGTGGAAACTCAGAATGACGTGAACCTGTCTAGGGAACACGTAATAGACATGCCAAAAATGGTTGTGCCTAAAGCCAAGGCTCCTTTGTTAAGGTCACCTCCACCTTATTCTCAAAGGCTCACGAAGCAGAAAAATGAGAATCAGTTTAAGAAGTTTATTGACATGATGAAGAGCTTATCCATTAATGTGCCTTTGGTGGAGGCTCTAGAGCAAATGTCGTGTTATGCTAAATTCATGAAAGACTTGGTAACAAAGAAAAGATCCATAGATTGTGAAACTATCAAGATGACCCACCAAGTTAGTGCAATAGTGCACTCAATGACCACGAAGCTAGAAGATCCCGGTGCTTTCACCATTCCTTGCACCATTGGGAGTGCGGACTTTGCAAAAGCTCTATGTGATTTGGGGGAAAGTATCAACTTGATGCCCTACTCAGTTTTCAAGACTTTGGGTATTGGGCAACCGAGGCCAACTTCATAAGATTGCAAATGGCGGATAGAACTATGAAGAGACCATTGGGTATTATTGATGATGTTCTTGTTAGGGTGGACAAATTTATCTTGCTAGCTGATTTTGTGATCTTGGATTGTGAGGTAGATTATGAGGTTCCAATCATATCGGGAAGACCTTTCCTTGCTACTGAGAAGGCCTTAGTTTATGTGGAAATAGGGGAACTCACCTTCCAGGTGGGTGATGGGAAAGTGGTCTTTCATGTGTGCAAGTCAGCCCAATAGTTTTGAAGTGTGCTCTTTTGTGAACCTTGTCATGGCAGTGATAGTTGATGATACTAGTGCAATGATCAATGTGGAGGACCCTCTAGAGGCAGTATTGTTGAATCTTGATGTAAATGAGGATGAAGGCCGAGTGGAGTGTGTGAATGCTTTGCATGGAATGGGCTCTTACTCTTATGAGCCTAGGAAGCTCTCTTTGGATCTTGAGAATAGGAAGACTCCACCAACAAAACCTTCAATCGAGGAACCTCTGGTGTTGGAGTTGAAGTCATTGCATCCACACCTTAGGTATGAGTTCTTAGGCCTTAGTTCAACTTTGCTAGTTATTCTTTCCTCTTATCTTACTAATATGCAGGTTGATGCCACATTAGCGGTGCTCCAAAAGCGGAAGAACGCAATTGGATGGACTTTAGCTAATATTCAGGGGATAAGACCCGCATTCTGTATGCACAAGATTATTTTGGAAGATGATGCAAAGACCTCATCGGAACATCAAAGGAGGTTGAACGAGGCAATGCAAGAAGTTGTGAAAAAGGAGGTGATCAAGCGGTTGGATGTCGGGTTGTGTACCCCATCTCTAATAGCTCCTGAACTTCACCGGTGCAATGTGTGCTGAAGAAGAGTGGTATGATCGTGGTTACCAATTCGCAGAATGAGTTAATTCCAACAAGGACTGTCATCGGGTGGTGGGTGTGCATGGACTACCACAAGTTGAATAAAGAGACCCGCAAAGATCACTTTCCATTGCCTTTTTTTGATCAAATGATAGACAGACTTGCTGGGCGTGCCTTCTACTGTTTCTTGGATGGGTATTCTGGGTACAACTAAATTTTGATTGCTCCGTAAAATCAGGAGAAAACCACCTTCACTTGTCCATATAGCACCTTTGCCTTTTCTAGGATACCTTTTGGGTTGTGTAATGCACCGTCTACATTCCAGCGGTGTATGATGGCCATTTTCACCGATATGGTGGAAGTTATTTTAGAGGCGTTCATGGAGGACTTTAGTGTTGTGGGTGACTCGTTTGATGAATGTTTGAAAAATCTTGATAGAGTGTTGGCCCGTTATGAAGAAACCAATCTTGTGCTTAATTGGGAGAAATGCCACTTCATGGTTGAGGAGGGCATAGTTCTTGGGCATAAAATTTCAAAGCATGGTATAGAAGTGAACAAAGCAAAAATTGATTTGATTTCAAGGCTCCCTCCCCCTACTTCAGTCAAGGGAGTTAGAAGTTTTCTTGGGCATGGGGGGTTCTACCGGAGATTTATCAAAGACTTTTCGAAGGTAGTGAATCCCTTGTGCAAGTTATTAGAAAAAGATGCCAAGTTCGTATTCAATAAGGGAGGTATGCAAGCTTTTGAACTTCTCAAGCACAAGTTGACAACCACTCTTATTATTACCGCACCCAATTGGAGCTTGCCTTTCGAGCTTATATGTGACGCGAGTGATGTTGCGGTTGGGGAGGTCTTGGGTCAAAGAGTGAATAAAATATTTCATCTGATGTACTATGCGAGAAAGACATTGAATGATGCTCAAGTGAACTACAAGGTGACTAAGAAAGAGTTTTTGGCTATTGTGTTCGCAATGGAAAAATTTCGGCCATATCTCATGGGTGCCAAGGTCATAGTTCATACTGATCATGCTGCACTCCGGTACTAGATGACGAAGAAGGATTCCAAAGCTAGGCTGATGCAATGGGTCTTGTTACTTCAAGAGTTTGATTTGGAGATTGTGGACCGGAAGGTTAGTGATAACCAAGTGGCGCACCACTTGTCCCGCTTGGAGGAGGAGGGGAGGCCTCGTGATGGCCTAGAGATCAATGATTCATTTCCCAATGAGCAACTCCTTTCTGTGTTGGTGAATGGTATGCCATGATTTGCGGACGTGACTAATTTCATTGTGACTGGTATAATCCCATATAAGCTCTCTTCTAGCCAAAGGAAGAAGCTCAAACGAGATAGTTTGGACTTCTATTGGGATGAGTTGTATTTGTTCAAGATCTGCACAGATGGTGTGATCCAAAGATATGTCGCGGAGGAGGAGCAATTGAGTATCTTAGAGGCTTATCATTCCTCTCCCTATGGTGTCCATCATGGCGGGGGGAGGACAACTTCAAAAGTTCTTAGTTGTAGGTTTTATTGGCCAACTTTGTACAAAGATGCAAGTGAACTTGTGAAGATATGCAACGAATGTCAAAGAGCGGGTGGAATTTCAAAGAAAGATGAGATGCCTCTCAATACCATTCTTGAAGTTGATATAGTAGCAGTCGACTATGTTTCAAAGTGGGTTGAAGCCGTGGCTTTGCCCAACAATGAAGCCCGGAGTGTTGTTGCATTTCTCAAAAAGAGCATTTTTACTAGGTTTGGCACTCCTCGAGCAATCATAAGTGATGGGGGTCTCATTTTTGTAATCGAGCTTTTGACACTTTGCTTGCAAAGTATGGTGTCAATCACAAAGTTTCTACTCCTTATCATCCTCAGGCGAATGGCGAAGTTGAAGTCTCAAAAAGGGAAATCAAGAGTATATTGTTAAAGACGGTCAATGCAAATAGGACTGATTGGTTAAAGAAATTGGACGATGCTCTATGGGCTTATAGAACTACTTACAAGACTCTGATTAGTATGTCTCCGTACTGATTGGTGTTTGGGAAAGCTTTCCATCTACCTGTTGAGTTAGAGCACAAGGCCATGTGGGCTTTGAGGAAGCTGAATCTTGAATGGGATGTGGCAGCAAATCTTCGTGTAGAGCAGCTTAATGAACTTGATGAATTCAGATTCCATGCCTACTCCAATTTGTCCTTGTATAAGGACAAGATGAAGTACCTCCATGATAAGTATGCTCGTGGCAAGGAGTTCAAAGTGGGTGATTTAGTTCTCTTGTTTAATTCTCGGTTACGTCTGTTTCCGGGAAAGCTTAAGTCGAAATGGAGTGGACCTTTTGAAGTGGTGTTTGGGACTCTATTTGGTGCACTTGACTTGAAGAATAAAAATGGGGAGGTTTTCAGAGTTAATGGGCACAGGGTCAAGCACTACCTGGGCAAGATTGATGATAGCCACGTGATGGCACTACTCCATCTAAAGTGATTTGATGGTAACCTGCGTCATGCCGTAACGTTAAATCGGGCGCTTCTTGGGAGGCAACCCATGTGTCTTTCTTTTTGTTTTTCTTTGATTTTCTTTGTACTATAGGATTTTCTTTTGGTCTAACTGGTTGTGAGATGTGTGTAGGATTGGTTTGATGCAGTGCAGAAACTAAACTGGAAAAATGGAAAAATGATGCACTCTCTGAAGTTTGGACTGTTGCCGCAATGCATTTTTCGCGACCACAATGGCCTTGTTGCGGGGGAAAAATTTCATTGCGGTCCGCACTGTTGATTGGAAAAAAGTGAATGCTCTCTGAAGTTGTCACCGCGTCCGCATTGCCTTTCTTGCGGTCTGCGGTGCCCACTGTGGCCGCAGAGCATTTCTTGCGGTCTACAGTGGTTACCTCTTCAGTGCTTCAGACTTTTGAGTACTGCGGTGCCATTTTATACGGTCCACGGTGGGTAGGTGAAGTGCACCCAAGGTCCTTTTTTCTATAAATAGGACCTGAGGCCTTCATTTAAAACTTTTCGCTCATTTTCTTTCCAAATAGTAAAAAAGTATTGTTCATCCCTAACCCTAACTGCACGATTTCAACCTCTAATTCTCATTCATTTGTGTTGCATTTCATTACTAGTACTTTTAATCTCTCCTTAGTCTTTAATTGTATTTTATTTTCTTTTAATTGATTAGTTCTATGTCTTCTTCTTCCCTTTTTCTTTTAATTGATAACTTAGGGTTACATAACACTGTTAGAGTAGGGTTAATTAGTTAAATACAATGATTAACTACCTAGTGGGTTCATAATATGTGCATTTAGGCTCAAAATGAGAAAAATCTGAAGCCCTAGGTTGGTGTTGCTAAATGAGGTTCACCGCGGTCCGTGGTGGATTTTTCGCGGTCCGCGTTGCCTCTCTGCAGTCCGCGATGGCATTTTATGCGGCCCGCGGTGGTAAAACTTCAGAGAGTGAAGGTTTGAGAACCGCGGCCGCGGTGGATTTTCTGCGATCCGCGGTGCCTTACCACAGCCGCACTACAATTCTTGTGGTCCGCGGTGGCCTTTATCAGAGAGTGGGTATTCTGACCCCCACCTCAATGCTGACCGCGGTACCATTTTGTGCGGTCCATGATAGTCCCTTTACGGCCGCACTACATTTTATGCGGTCCGCAGTCTGCAGTTCTACTTTACATTGTCAACTGTCTGCAATCGTAATCTTCACTGCTTCATCTAGTACTATGATACTAACAATAACTGAATGAATTTTCCTTGCAGATAATGGTGAAATCACGAGGCAGTGGTGATAAACAGAAAGTCAAAGGAGAGTCCTCCCGGGGTAGGGGACGAGGCATGATCAGATTGACCCTACAAGTCCGGCAAGCAATTAAGGACACCAGAAAATCTATAAGGGATGTGGATAGAGCTGTTTCCCATTCGGGAAGTGAGTATTTGCCCTCCCGGGAGGCATCCGACTCTGAGTCAGTGCTGGAGTATGTTCCTGATTGTCCGGAAAGGTGAAGTTTGAGAGATACACCTCCGGGCACTCCTACTACTCAAGCTTCAGTTACAATTTCTTCTGATTAGTCTGAGGGCTCAGCTAAGAGCGGTGATGATGTTTCTTCTACTTCACCTACAGTTTAAACACCCGGTGAGGATCCCATAGAAGAAGAAGGAGGAGGGGTTGAACCCCACATAGAAGGGGTGGCTAGAACCAGAAAACCGAAAGCTTGGCAAGATAGGTTTGTTAGTGAATTGGCATACCACAAGTTCAGAGAATGGTGGCCCGAGAGGAAGTTGATACTTGAACGACGATTCATTGATAAGGATCTTCTGCCTCACAACTCAAATGTGCAGAGGCAATTCAGAGAGAGGTCGGGTTGGGACTATTTCATAGGCAACGTTGAGGATGCAAATGAGCACTAGGTGAAGGAGTTTTACACTAATGTTGCCCATATCAAAAAGGGCACTACAGTGACTAAGGTGCGAAATTTTAAAGTAAAGTTTGATAGGAAGACAATCAATGACTACCTGGGCTTTCCAGAGGAGGATGAAACATTATATTTAGAAAAGGTAGCATTGGAGGAGGATGCCCGTCCGTGGTTAGTAGAGTACATGGAAATCCCAGGTACCACCCCAGTATGGTTGATAGCGGGAGTCCAAATTTTGAGGAGAATCCTGAACTTTGAGGCCAAAGGGTGGGAGACATTTGTTTACAGCAGGCTAGACCCCACCACTCATGAGAACTCTCTTCCTATCTTCTGGGAAATTTTGGTAGCTGCTATCATGGCGGGGTACCCGATTAACATCGGGAATGTTATGTCCAGGGTAATCACACGGGTGGTCAATGAAGGTGATAGATCATACCCCTTTCCAAATTTTCTGACTATGTACTTTGAGGATCAGGATGTAGAAAAAGGAGATTCGATGTGAAGGTGAAAGCAATGGCACCTTTTTCCTGGTACAGCCTACAGGGTGATGACAACCCCAAAGGCAAAGATCCTAAAGGCAAATCCATTGCTCCTACTTGCCAGTCTGAAGAGCCAGTAGTAGTAGTAGCTCCTACTCAGCCTCCTTTAGCTACCCCAAATATGGCCCCAGGACCCTCCACTGCCCCGAATATCCCTTCATCTTCAGCCTACCCATTAACTTCCCACCATTTAAGCCAGACCCTTGCTAGTATCTACAACTAGATGCAGGCAGCCACTTCTAAGCAGTTTGTACTTTCTACCTAGGTGGAAGCCCAGTCTGTACCCCCTCAGTCACAGGTCTTATAGTCAGTGGAGGACACTCTCAAAGAGCTTCTGGACAATCAAAAGAAACTCCTAGAGAACCAACAGTTGATATTGGAGGTTGTCGGTACACATGGAAAAGCATTAAAGGAGCTCACAAAGGAAACAAAAAAGTTGAGAAAGACTCGGGCATCAAAGGAGTCAGTGAAAGAGTTGAGGGTGGAGGTAGAGAAATTGAAGGCTGATCACTTTCCCTTGGAGCTATTATTGTATGACCCGGCTCCAGCAGCCCAGCCTAAGCCGGAGCGGGAGGTGGAAAGGCCAGCAAAGAGAAAGAGGGTGATTCCCCGTGCTGATGATGTTGTGATAGAGTTGGAGGACCCGCAGGGAGGTTCCTCTTGCCAGCCTCAGGCCTTAGTGCAGGCCCAGGACCCAGTACAGACATAGGTTATAGGGATCCAATCAGAGGTTCCCGAGCAGTCCGAGGACCCAGGGACCCAGACTCATGATCCTATGCAGACGGAGGACCAATAGGGAGTTTCTCTTTTTTCTCTATCTTTTATTGATCTTATTTTTGTTAGTTATCATTGAGGGCAATGCTAGCTTTCATTTGAGGGGGGTAGCCCTATTTTGATGACATTGGGTTGTATATATGACACTACTTTCTTTGTTATGCTTTCTTTTTACTTTTGGTATGTATATAATTTTACTAATTTATTGCACTTTTCGTACTTTGCAACTTTGGTCTGTATATAAAGTTACCTTCTAATATATATATATATATATTCATATCCTCTTATGTATATTCGTTAAACCCCCCTATTGTACATATTTATTTTACTTCCCGCATTTTTCTTTCATAGATTCTTACTTTACTTTCGTAGCTTCTTGTTTTGAGTTTTGCGTATAATAAACCTTTGGTTTTTTTAATACCATGATTTTTTCCAAAGGTGGAAATTGTGTGAACCGGGTGGCTCTTCCTGATGATGGATGGCATGACAACCTTCTTAAGGGTTTGAGTCTGTTTTCTTTTTGCTTTTTGTGTAAATAGTAACTAGTGAGTAATGGTGCCTCAAACAAAGCTTCACTTGGGCCTAACACATTTGCCTTTGATCCTATGGTCAAAAATAAATTGTTGTGTATAGGATGGTGAAAGTTGTGACCTTGAGACTCTTGTGTTGGCCGATAATCATCAAGTGATTTTTCGGGACCATTGTATTGCTCAAATCTTAGCTAAGGTTGTTGTGGGCCCCCAAATCTGTCTCTTTAGTGATCCTATAGCTTGTGTGGTGAGAATTTAAATTGCAAGTCCAAGTCCCGAGCCATTAGTCTAGAACTTGCCCTAAATATTTGTCTGGGCGAAATTCTAAGTGTAGTTTGACTTGAGATGTGATTATAGTCTCTCCTTGATCCGAATGATATCTTGAAAACTTCCATAGCCTACCAATGATAATATCCCTAGTCAACCCTTTTGAGCCATAGACCTTTTTCTTTCAGAAACTACAATAAAAGTCTTTACCTATTCTAAAAATACCCTCTCTTGGCACCCAATCTTTCCTTAGCACAAGGCAAAAGCATAAGTTTAGGGGGAGAGACGAGGAATGCAATAAAGTGGTAAAAGATACAAAATGAATAAAAGGAAAGGCAATGAAAAATAAAGAAAATCAAAAATTCAAAAAGAATGATCAATGTAGAATAAAATGAAGGGATTCAATAAAAGTAAAGAGATGAAAGGTGTGAAAAGTTGAGAAAGGAGAAAGAGGTTTGAAATGAATAATAAAGAGTGACAGTGTGTCTCTCTAACCCCAAGAAAGAAGTTAATGACTCAAAAAGTCAAGATAATGTGTGCCAAAATGAAACAAATGAAGTGCTTAAGGGAAGATGGAACCTACTTAGACCAAATATTTCCTACCCTGAATCAAAAGCCTTCACTATATCTTCACAAAAGCCTTATATGATCTTGAGTTGAATGAAGCTTACATTAGTGGTGACTCACATAAGGGGCAAGCTTATGGTACTTAGAGCCGGACTTGTAACCTTTCTTTGAGAGAGATAAGTGTGTTTTCCACAATCCTTGTTCTGAGTGCTACAACCTAAAGGTGAGGTTTGTTTAGGGAGAGTTGAGGAGTATGAGTTTGGGTTCCACAATGACCAAAGTAGTAGAAAGAGTTTCCTTGATGGGTTGAGTCAACTCTTGATGCTCTTGTGTCGTATTAAATCCATGGTGCTTAGAAGGTCGAATGTTGTTAATTATTCATTTGAATTGAGGGCATTTGTTAGTCCCAATTGATGCTAGATGAGGTCACTTTAGGTCAGCTGAATTTTCTTGGATTTACTCTTAAGGAGGTGGGTCTTATTTTGTTTCCTTGAGAACAAGCAAAAGCTTAAGTTTGGGGGAGTTGATAACTAGGATTCTAATTCATTTTACACTCCTTTTTACTTGAGTTTTGATTAAAAATGTATACAAAATAGTCCCAAAGGCTTACATGTTGTACTTGTTTGCAGAGTTTGGTTAAAAAGGTGATAGTTAGTCAAAACCAACTCAAAAAAGAGTGAAACATGCACAAGTACCAAGAACAAGTCAAAGCACAGCTGCAACAGACCTATTGCGACCGCAATCCAATTAGTGCGGTCCGCAGTGAGGAGATTCAGAGAGGTGCACTTTTGGAGCCTAAGGCAATGTGGTCCGCGAAGGATTTCTTGCGGTCGCAGTAACCTCTCCGCGGCCGCAATCCATTTTGTGCAGTCCATGTAGAGGGGGGTTCAAAGAGTTGGGAGTTTGAAGATAGAAGCTAATGCGAACCATAGTTGAAGCCACCGCGGCCGCGGTGCATTTTATGCGGCCCGCAGTGGCCAGATTCAGAGAATGTATAATCAAGCCAAGAAGCCTCATCACGGTCCGCGATGCATTTTATGCGGACCGCGGTACCTCATCAAGGGTATTTTTGTCCAAAAAATTCAGCCTAGTATAAATACTTTCTTTTCATATTTTTAGGGTATCTTTTGTAATATGTTAGACTCCAGAGCACATGAACGACTGTTTTATTCTATTTTGAGTAATTTGTAGCTACTTTAACACTGAATCTTCATTATCTTAGTTTTTAATTAAATCTTATGGGTTATTCTTCATCTATTTTCATGATTTCTTCCATTATTATGAGTAGCTCGACCCATTAGCTTGGGTTGTGGCTCAACCCTAGTATGGTATTTGATGGATCTTTTGATTTAAGGCTTAGATATTTATGGGTAGTTGATATTTGAATTGATTTGTGTTTTCCATGTTGAATTAGTAGTTGCAAACACTAATTTGTGCTTATTTGACTTGGGTTCTTCTTGAGAAAGAGAGTTTGAGTCTAGGAAAATCAGTCCAACAAGGAATTGGGTTGTAATCAAGAGATTGATAGCCCCAATTAAAGGGTTAAACCTAGAGATAGTAATACCCGACTTGAGCCTATATTGCTTGCACAATTTGGACACCCAATTGGTCTTGAGAAAGTCAATTAGGGCAAAGTCACCCAAGCTACCGAGAGGTATAGAGTGAGTAATTCCGTGTATTGGCTTTATCGCAATCCCCAACATAACTTCTTTGCCTTAGGCTTTAGATCCCGTCAAGTATTCACCTAGGAGAAAGTCACTTCCCTAGTGCCTCTTTAACTATTTAGAAAACCTTACAAGCAACCATTCTTAGTTTAATTTAGCTTATCATTAGCATAAATATTAGAAGTAACAACCAACCAAAAGATGATTGGAAGTATAATTAAGAGCACTACGCATTTCTAGTTTAGATAGGAATCCAATTCCCAATTCTAGCTCCCTGTGGATTCGATCCTGACCATCTCAGGTAAAAGCTGCTTCGACCGCTCTCGCCACTTTATAGTGGTGTAGGGTTGGCATCGATCAGTTAACATGAGCCTATATTTGCTCTTTATTTGAAAGCCCTATTTGCTTTTTGTGTGTCGCCTAGATTTCACATTTTTAAGTAACATAGATTGGTCTAGAACCATCCTAAATAGAGGTCCTAATACCTCCAGGATCATAGGTAAGGGACGAGTAGTGCACGCATAGGGTACGGTTTAGAATCAATTAGTGCGCTTAAGTTACAACTTGAAGATAGTAATTGTGTAGTAAAGGAAATAATAGCCCATGCGTTAATGCTATGAGTAAAACCCCGACTTGAGGTAGTTGCAAAGAATTGTATGGAATGATCATATAGGCTAAAAAGAACTTAGGACCACTCTATACTCCTGTTTGAAATAAACTGAATATTGCATTTGTCCTAATTGTTTCTTCCCCTTTAAGACTAATTCGCTTAATTCAAGTTAGGCCGGGACCTACCGTTGTGGATCTTGAGGGGTGCCTAACACCTTCCCCTCTAGGTAATTTCGAGCCCTTACCCGATCTTTGGTGATGTATACTAGTTATATGAGTTAATTACTCTAGGTGCCCTAATGCACCTTATTTCGTTAGGTGGCAACTCTTCCAATTCCAATTCACACTCATGGAAAGGAGTTATCCAGAAATGTCAAAACCTGATTTCGCGAGAAAAAGGGGGCACGACAACGTAGTGGTAGTCCCTATAAAGGGGAATAAACTTAGCATATGTGTAGATTACAAAGATTTGAACAAAGCATGCCCTAAAGATTCTTTCCCTTTGCCCAACATTGATCATTTGATCTATGCGATGGTCGGCCACGAGATCCTTACTTTCTCGATGCCTACTTCAGGTACAACCAAATCCCCCCGGAGGACCAGGAGAAAACTTCATTCATCACCAAGTACAGAACGTATTATTATAATGTAATGCCCTTCGGGCTAAAAAAATGCAGGAGCCACATATCAACGTTTAGTTAATAGGATGATCGAACATCAAATAGGCAAATCCATGGAAGTTTATATTGATGATATGCTAGTTAAGTTCCTTGCGCGCAGAGGACCATTTGACCCATTTGCAGGTAATATTCGGCATCCTTAAAAAGTATAACATGAAGCTCAACCCCGAGAAATGCACTTTTGGAGTCATCTCGGGCAAGTTCTTGGGCTTTATGGTATCGAACAGAAGCATCAGGATCAATCCCGCTAAAATCAAAGCCATTGAGGAAATCACTGTGGTGAACAATGTTAAAGTCGTGCAATGGCTGACGGGACAGATAGTTGCCCTGGGTCGATTCATCTCGAGATCATCAGATCGGAGCCATCATTTCTTCTCCCTGCTTAAAAAGAAGAAGAACTTCGCATGGACCCCAGAATGCCAGCGAGCCCTGGAAAAATTAAAATGAGGTAGCAGTAAGTGGCGTGTTGGTTCGAGAAGAGCAAGGTACGCAATTTCCTGTTTATTATGTGAGTCGGACCTTAGGGGATGCAGAAACCAGGTATCCACATTTGGAAATATTATCTCTTGCATTGATAAACGCATCTAGGAAATTAAAACCATATTTTCAATGCCATCCTATATGTGTACTAACTACATATCCGCTTCAAAATGTCTTGTATAAGCCCGAATTATCGGGCAGATTGGCCAAATGGGCCATTGAACTTGGAGGATATGATATCGAATATCATCCTCGGAATGGCCATCAAGTCTCAAATTTTGGCAATCTTTGTGGACGACTTAGCACCTACCCTCCTACCCGAAGTAGAAAAGGAACTCTTGCTAAAAACGGGTACATCGGTGGGGGTTTGGACCCTTTTCACAGACAGTGCCTCAAATGTGAAAGAGACCGGGCTCGGCATCATTTTAAAACCGCCTACGGGCAGTGTTATTAGACAATCTATCAAAACATCTAAATTGACTAACAATGAGGCCGAGTATGAAGCCATAATCACAGGTCTTGAATTAGCCAAGAGCCTTGGAGAAGAGGCCATCGAGGCAAAGTATGATTCCCTTTTGGTGGTAAACCATGTACACGGAAGCTTCGAGGTTCGAGACGATCGAATGCAGAGGTACTTGAAAAAACTTCATATAACACTGCACCACTTCAAGGAATGGACACTGGATCATGTACCTCGAGAATAGAACAGCGAGGCTGAGACACTAGCAAACTTGGGATCGTCAGTCGAAGAAGACGATATCGTCCTGGGGGCTGTCATCCAGTTATCAAAGTCAGTGATCGAAGAAGGACATGCAGAGATTAACTCGACAAGCTTAACATGGGATTGGAGGAATAAGTACATCGATTATTTAAAGTAAGGGAAGCTCCCCGCGGACCCAAAGGAGTCCAGAACACTCCTAGCCAAAGCGGCTCGATTCTCGCTCAATGAAAATGGAACGTTATACAGAAGAACCTTCGATGGACCACTGGCAGTGTGCTTGGGACCCGGGGATATAGACTATGTACTACGGGAAATCCACGAAGGCTCATGTGGGAACCATTCTGTTGCAGACTCTCTGGTTCACAAGGTGATTAGAGCAGGATATTATTGGGATAGCATGGAAAAAGATACCAAAGAGTTAGTTCGGAAGTGTGATAAATGCTAAAGATTTGCACCAGTAATTCATCAACCCGGTGAACAACTCCTCTCAGTCCTATCCCCGTGGCCATTCATGAAATGGGGGATGGACATCGTCAGTCCCTTACCAATGGCGCCAGGTAAAGCTAGGTTCATTTTGTTTATGACTGAATACTTCTCAAAATGGGTTGAAGCACAGGCCTTTGAGAAGGTAAGAGAAAAAGAAGTCATCGATTTCATATGGGACCACACCATATGACGGTTTGGCATACCCACTGAAATAGCATGTGACAATGGAAAATAGTTCATTGGTAGCAAAGTGACAAAATTCCTTGAGGACCATAAAATCAAAAGGATCCTATCAGCACTTTACCAAACAAGGGCAAATGGGCAGGCCGAGTCCACCAACCAAACCATTATTCAAAACATGAAGAAAAGGCTAGATGAGGCAAAGGGTAAATGGAGAGAGGTGTTTCCCGAGGTATTATGGGCATATCAAACAACATCGAAGTCAAGTACGGGGGAGACCCCGTTTTCTTTGGTATATGGGTCCGAAGCTTTAATCCCAGTCGAAGTCGGGGAGCCTAGCGCAAGGTTTCAGCATACCATCAAAGGCTCAAATCACGAAGCGATGAACACTTCTCTCGAGCTAGTAGATGAAAAATGTGAGGCTACATTAATACGAATGGCCGCGCAAAAACAAAGAATTGAAAGGTATTACAACAGAAGGACAAACCTTCGATATTTCAAAGTCGGGGACTTAGTACTGAGGAAAGTCACTGTTAACATTCAAGACCCAAACAAAGGGAAGCTAGGTCCTAATTGGGAAGGACCGTACCGTTCCCTCAGAGTTATAGGGAAAGGATCCTACAAACCCAACACAATGGAAGGCGATCAGCTACCAAATAATTGGAATATATCAATGCTCAAGCGATATTACTGCTGAGCTCGAAGACTTTGGGTTTGAAAGCATGTGTTCCACTCTTTTTCCCTTAGATCGGGTTTTATCCCAAATGGGTTTTACTGGCAAGGTTTTTAACGAGGCAACACCTATATGCTACCCAAGGGTCACTCAACAAGTATTCAAGGCTTCTTTTCAATCAACCTCGAATATCGGGGGGCACCACCCTCGGAGGTTTTAGCTTTGAGAAAGATATTTTGCGCCTAAGAGGGCCTCGGCAGGAGAACTTTATAATGGGTCAACGGTCATATGAACCGTGTCCATATAGAATAATCGAGCCCCAATGGCAAAGCGTGTACGCATGTATTAACTATTTGAAGAAGCATTCTAGTTATATCAAAAAACACTTTGTATCTCATATGAGCTCTATACTTACAATCCTACGGGAAGCGGCTCAAGTGCCAAAGCACCCTGAAATACCTAGGAACTGTCATTGACAATCAATATCTGAGTCATCGAAAATTCGGACTCATAAGACCTCAAAGAGGCACCATAAGACCTCAAAGAGGCACCCCCTCGAAATGAAGGCCAAGGCCAACTCACTCGGGGACTAACTTTTCGAACAAGTTCGAAAGGTTATCAGGAAACGAGTCCAAGTGACAAACGCGAAGGCTAAGGCCATACTAAAGACTACGGTCGCACAAAGGCTACGGCCAAAATAATGCGATTCGGAGACGTTTGATTTTCGCTATAAAACTAAAGGCCTTCAAAAATTGAAAAACCGGTTAAATCAAGCTACCCCCGGCAAAAGCAAAATATAAGGGGCCTCAATAAATTCGGCCCCCGAAAAATCTAAGGGATTCGATAAATCAGCCCTCGAACAATCCAAGGGCTTCAATAACACTAGCCTTCGAAAAACCCTTAAGAGGCATTCGATGCAAACAAAATGACTAATAAGGTTCCGACACATCGAGCCTTCAAAAAACCCAATGGGTACAAAAAATATATGCTAAGGCATAACTAAATTTCATTAAGTCTTTTAGCCGAAGTGAGGGAAAACTATATAGCCACTTTTAGAGGCCGAAACAGCCATATTTAAAGAGCCTAAGGGCCAACCTAAAAGAGCCTAAGGGACGATATACAAGAGCCTAAGGGCCAGCTTAAAAAGAAATATAGGGTCTGAGACCCCGTTCTCATTTAACTCGGACCCAAAGGCCCTGAGCTCGCATTAATTTGACTTTAAGTTTAGCTCGAGGATCATCTAAAATCCTAATGGGTACGATCTTGGGAAATAAAAGCCTAAGGGCTCATTGCGAATCTAAACCAACACTCGGACTTAACATGTGAATCATTAGAAATTTTCATGAACGGAGACAAAATAAAAAATCAGCACAAATCAAGAATATAGCAAAAACTACTTCTATTCATCCGGGAAATTTATAAAGCATATTACAACTAGGGGCCCTTATACAAAAATAGAAACCTAATCTATTTTTGGGGCCACGTCCCCGGGAATGTCATCTTCATCTCCAGTGGCTTTATTTTCTGGAGCCTCTTCCCCTTCGGGAGCATCTTCTTCACTTTCCTCGTCCCCGAAGCCACTCACTACATCTTCATCATCGGACGAGACAAGAAACCTAGCATTGATTTCATGTGCTTGTGCTTCGGCTATCTCCTCGGCAAGGTCGAACCCTCGAGCATAGACTTCCTTGAGAGTCTCCCTTCAGGCTCAGCACTTAGCCAATTCATTGCTCCGTTTTGCTCGGTCGGAGGCCTCCCTCAACTCAGCTTGAATGTCTGCGGCTTCTCTCCTGTATATAGAGATGGATTTATCGGCCGCAACCTTCGTCTTCTCAGATTCGGCCTTAGCTTGTGCAGCTTTAGCCTTAGCCTATGCAGCTTCAATCCGGGGTTTAGCCAGCTCGGCCTCCAACCCCTCGATTTTTCTAGCCTGAGCTAGGCCCTTCACTCCAACATCTCGAATCTGAGCCTCAGCTGAGGCCAGTTGGGACGCAATAGCTTCTTTATCAATAGCAAGTTGATCTATGTTCTTCTTCCATTGATGACAATTAGCCCGAATCTGATCCACCTCGCCCTGGAACTTTCCAATCATGTCTAGCTTTTGCTGCAGCTGAGGTGTCAAAGTATTAGCCCCCGAAGCAGGGCCAAGAAGGCCGTACTCTGTTAAAATCAAATTTACCTACTCATCCAACTCGGACTCGCTTTTCCGAGCTTTAGCCAATGCTGATCGGAGATCCTTAAGCTCCTCTTATTTCTAGCCACAGAGGAGCCTCAAGGCCTTTTCTTCACCTGAAACCTTCTCGAGCTCGGTCTCACATTGGCTCAACTCAGCTCTAAACTTTTCAATGGCCTAGACATGAAATAAAGACAAGTCAGTCGAAAGAGAAGAAATAAAAAATTACAATGATAAAGGGCAGGTCCTTGCCCGGGAAAAGAGACACTGGGCCTCTTCAAAAATGGAGGATGCATCATTGAAGTCATCGGCACCCTAAACTCCAACATAGCAACTCTGGAAAGGATCGTCCTCGATGACCTTACTTGGGTCGGGCATATGCAAAGTGTTGGCTTCCTCGATTTCCTCCCTAGAATAAGTTGGCAATGAAAGGGAATGACCTGTTGTCGCGGCCCGAGCTCTTCACTTGGGGCGTTCTCCTTAACTTCGGGGGCCTCAACATTTACCCCCTCTGGTATAGTTGTTGAAGATGGAGGGACAATCTCAAGCTCCGGAGATATGGGGACCTTGCCCTTCTCTTCCCTTCGGGCATCCTCACCACAAGGCGGATTTTCTAGTTCAGAAGGCTCGACAGCCTCGATTAGCCTCTTGGTCCTATTCATCAGCGCCGATTCTTCCTCATCATTTTCCTCACCATACGGGGAGTCATGGGCTGAGTCTGTGCCCGTTTGAGCGAACCTTTTTCGCAGCCTTCGAGTGGAGGTTTTCTTGTCTTGGGGGTCTACGAGTTTCGAGACCTTTTTTTATTATCCTTCTCGGGCTTTGGATTTAAAGGCTTGGTTTTTTCCCCGGGCAGGGCCGGTCTCATCTCGGATGCATCTCCAAAGCCTGCATAGGCAAGCATGGGTAAGTAAAAGTACCACCAAATGTATGGAAAGTGTTGAAAATGTAGAAAGGCACTTACCGTGGTTCTTGGACTCCTACTGGCCCCTTGCTAAATCGCGCCACTTGCGCTCATCGTAGGAAGAAATGGCAGCTAACTTTCTAACCCAATCCTTGAGGTCGGTTACCGCTAGGGGAGCGTAGCTTTGGCTGCCAGAAGAAAGGTAAGGGTGTTATGGAACTTGAGAGAATATGAATGTATACAAGAAAGACGAACTCCACTTACGGTTAAAGTTCCACTTCTCCGAGAACCATATTTTTTCCTATGGGATGATGTCCGAAGTTCTTACTCTAATGAACTGGCTCATCCAACCCCGGTCTTTGGATTTGTCAGTGCTGGCAAAAAAGGACTTCGTTGTTCGGCGTTGCAGCGTGATAAGCCCTCGAAATAGCTGGGGCCGATACAACCGAACCAGGTGGCTAAGGGTGAACTCCAAACCCTTGGCCTTTTGAGAAAAGTACCGCAACATGATCACGATACGCCAAAAGGATGGGTGGATTTGACCATGAGTGACTTCGTACGTCTTGCAGAAATCGATCAACACTGGGTCGAGGGGACCCAGTGTGAAGGGGTAAGTATAAACACTCAAAAATCCCTCCTTGTGGGTAGTTATGCTTTCACCGGGCCCCGAGATTTGGATCTCGACCTTGTTTCCCCACCTACAATCTTTCTTTACTTCATTAGTAAGCTGCACTGTTATCAAGCTAATGTATCAGGATACGTGCTCACATCCGCCTTTGACATTGGGGGAGTTCTCGATACCAAAGTCCTTCTTAATGATGCAATCACCAGAGGTGATTTCCTCACGTGTTGGTGGCACCATTGTCGTGACCGGCCGAGAGGCATAGGAAGTTGATACCTTGTCCTTTTTGGGGATTGCCTTAGAAGTGTTGGCCATGGTTGTAAACGAAAGAATGCAGGTGTACGGGGATGTGGTATTTCAGGCAAAATTTTGGTGTTTTCCAGCGCTTAAAGAGACGGAGGAAACTAATTATTGAAGAAAGTGATAAAGATGGGAAAGGATTGAAGAACGAGTAAAGTTCTTTACTTAGTGAAAACACCTCATATTTATAGAGGAGTAGCAGCGGTTTAGTGGCACTAGTAACCGACCAACGCTGGCGTGCATTCAATGTTTTTAGGGAAGTGAGCCGATGGGATGTTTCGGTCACTTCGAATGCTGGCATCACGAGGATGACATCATCGCTAAGGGCTTCGGGAATCCAAATCGTTTTATATAATTTCATTCTAAGAAAAGCGGGGACTATCTGTACACGGTCAAAATCAAGAAGTCTGATTTTGAAGCCTTAAATTAAGCTGTGAGTTCGAGCCCGGGCGACTCGAGGTAGAGGTCAGACCCGATTGGAGAACATACACCTCGAGGAAGAAGATCAAAGATATGACTCGACCTATATCGAGGGCAGTACATTCTCAGGGGCAATCAAGAAAGAGCGGGAATTTCTCAGGAACACGTGGATTAGGGCATTAATTAAAGGATAAGGTTTGTACGAAATGGTACAGATCCATGTTAGGCCATTATACACCTGTATCAATAGAATTCTTTACTTTTATGGGGAATGTACTATATTGGGGGTTTTCCCCTCCTATATAAAGGGGACTCCAATCATTTTGTAACGCATCAGATCATTCAATGCAATAGAACATTCTTATTCTTCTCTTGTTTAACGTGCTCAGCAATTACTCTTCAGTTTTATTGCCTTTACTTTATTGTTCATACTTTATTAGTCTTAGCTCACCTCGAGGTCCCTGGATAGTCGAGCTCGAGGCCTCTACTGTTTCAACAATATTGATTTGGTTTATTATTTCTTCTTACATAAGCTCAATATTACTTGTATAATCACTAGTATTAGAATAAATCACGTATCTTTAAAACCATACAATATCTTAAATTGTTACTTACATTTTTCGAGGTAAACATGGTTCTAGATTAAGTGGTCCATGCAAAAATTGCCCTTCTGGAGTCGAGCTAATTGATTCCCAAGTCACAACATATTGTCAGCTTGTTGCTTAGGAGTGAAGGATCTCAATACCTATTCTATAGTCTCTGCCTCAAGTTTCAACCTTTTTTTTGTGGGCAAAATAAGATCTCAAAAGCCAATTAGTTACTTGTAGTCTTGTA
Organism: Nicotiana sylvestris; assembly: GCF_000393655.2. NCBI lineage: Eukaryota > Viridiplantae > Streptophyta > Magnoliopsida > Solanales > Solanaceae > Nicotiana > Nicotiana sylvestris. The sequence goes on along the minus strand of NC_091066.1, from coordinate 20,102,903 downwards.
TGGCTCGTTTGAATTTGGTCTTCTCTTTGTGTAAAAAAAGTTACTTTTTCGAAAATGGGCGTAAGGTTTAATAATTTTGATATTAGTTTCCCCACAATAACAAATTTAAATTGTTTCTGGTTGAAACTAGTCCAAATATCCCTACATCGTCGGTATAGAGAACTTAAACTAAAAAAAAGTAGGTCAAATACATATAAAGACACTTAAAATTGCTAAAAAAATCTCATTTAGACACTTGAACTTAACTTTGTTCCGATTGAACACAATACTATGTTCATAACTATATTTATTAGGCACAACTAGTTGACTTGGCACATAACATGGGGCACACAGTATTTGAGCGCGTGAATGTTATTACACGTGGATTCTAACGATTATATTTTAAAAAATAATATAAATATATACCTATTTAGACCCACCCGATTTTATATAAACCCTAATTTCATTCCCTTTCGTTTAGTTTTGCCCTAATTATTTCCAAATTAGGTCGAAAGACATCTTGTTTCTAATTCTTCTTCGTTTCTTTCCAATTCTTCTTTGTTTCTTTGTAATTCTTCTGAATTTCTTTCTAATTCTTGCCTCGTTTCTTCGTCAAAGAAGTTTTAATGACGAACTTCGTCGAAGGCGCCTCCCACTGATGTTGTGTACTGTAATTGCGGTCAATTAGCAAACTTCAAGATGTCATTGACTGATCGTAACCCACAACATACGAAACAAGAGATGATTTCACTGATAAATCGAAGAGAATAAACTGAAAATACAGTGAGAATCAAAGGTAATTGATGGAATTTTTCTTGGGTTTTTTCGGACCTCTAATCGCCATTCTTCAATTGGGTTTAACGGGAAGAGAGAATGTTTGTCTACTTAGTAATGAACGGGTCTTTTAATTTTATGAAAAGAGGTGCCTACTTAGAAATTTGATGTGGTGTATTAAAATAGTTGGCGTCTTTTAATTAGTTAGCTTTCTATGTCAGTTGCGCTTAAAAACACACGCTTCACTTAATATAACACCTGACCGAGTTTTGAACTAGTTGTGCCTAATAGGTATGGTTATGAACATAGTATTGTGTTCAATTGGAAAAAGTTAAATTTCAGTGTCTAAATGGGATTTTCGGGCAACTTTAAGGGTCTGTATTAGTATTTGGCCAAAAAGTACTAAATCCAAACATATTATACATCATCTATTATAGCCTTAATTATGGGGTCCGCGAACCCATGGTCCCTTCGTCAAACTAGATATTTTATGTATATATTTTCTAGAATTGGTCCAATATTATTTATTGACATCCATACTCCTTACAGGTTGAATGGTACACTTGGTTCAATACTTAATTATTTATTCAAAGAAATAATGATCAATTTCCACTTCACACTTTTTCCTCCTCCTTTCTTTTGTGGTGCACACATGCGCTAAAATACATCTGGCTAGGAAATGGTTTACTAGCTATAGTATCTCCTGAATATGAAAATCTTTAAAGCCGAGTGATTAGGCTGTAGAATAAATCACAATTTAGATACCAAATAGTCTAGGACCAAATATTGGGCGGAACAAGTCTAACCCACATCATTAGAATATTGGCTTGACATACCAACGTACGTATATTTAGTATTTACTGACGAAAAAAAGGAGGATGGGCATGGATTTTAATTTGGCCCTTCAGAAGAATTCCTTAGCTGTTCTGGAGTGTCCAACCTCTCATTGGATACAATATGATTATTGTTAAGATATCATACACTGTTTTCATATCTAGTGATAAGTGCTTTTCTACAATGAAAATTGAATATGCTCGGAAACACATTCAATTAATTATAATTTATTAATCTCTTAAAAAGTTTATTTATTTTTTTTTGGTGAACGAAAAAATTTTATTAATCCCCACCAGACAAAGTTACTTACAAGTTATATTTCCAATCCATAATCTATAAGCTATCCTATCTAGCTCAAAGTCAAAATTATATCGTTATTCTCTTCTCCTTGAGCATCCCTACTAGGTAAGTTTGCCCAGTTAGAAGCTAGCTCTACACTATTGCATAGTCATTGCTATTTCTCTATCTGTACAATTGATTGATCCACTCTATTTCTTTCCTATTCTTTCTGTTGGTTTCTATGAGTTGTAACCTGTATTTGCTATCCACTTTTATGCTCTTTCACATCTTTGTTGGTAATGGTACTTTCTGATTCCATAGTGCTTCATTCATTGCTCCTCATATCCCATATATTATTGTTGTGATGATTGAGGTCACGAATCCTCGGCATACTCTCCCTTTTATATATCTTCCCATTTTCCACCAAATGCTCTGCATATCTGGTTGTTTCAGCTTTATTCCCAGCCAGTTGCATAGTTCATCAATGCACCTTCTGGAGAATTAGCACTCAAAGTACAGATGATGGATTGTTTCATCCTGCATTCCACATAGTAGACATGTTCTCTCCCGGCTCACTCCCATCATATATAATATGTCCCTCGTAAATAATCTCTGTCTCATAATTAACCAGCCTATAAAACAATGTTTTAGAACATTTTAATCTATTCCAAATCTATCGTGCAAATGGCCATTTAGGTGTTGCTCCTAAATGTTTATATCTTGGTATTACATTGTTAGGTTAGAATTGTGGGATAGTGTAGTGATACATGTGAGATTTAGAAAGCGAAAAATTATTGAGTACTGAAAATGAAACATGCCTATAAGTAGCTAGGTTGTATATATGGAGTATTAATTGATATAGAAGATCTACATAATCGATTCCAATTGTTTGTGGAATTAAGACTAGTTGTTATTGGAGTCCGGAATCAAAATGTGATTTTTTTTACACCAAACTACACAAATAGGTGGTTAAAAAAAAGGTACATTTTTATATATAGCGCCACAATACCTGGCGCTATACATTAACGGTAACGGAACCGTTAATGTATAGCACCAGGTATTGTGGCGCTATACTATAAAAGCTGACATGGCCAGGTATAGCGCCACAATACCTGGCGCTATACATAGCGCACTAATTTATAGCGCCAGGTATTGTGGCGCTATACATAGATTTTTTATAACCCTCCGTCTTCTTCTTCGATTCCATCCATCCCCCATTTTTTTAAAACTCTTCCCCACTTCTTGGTCCCCCCCAATCCAATTCTGCCCGTTTCTTTAAAAAAAAAAAAAATTGGGTCCCCCGACACATAAAACTCGAAGAAAAAGGGTCCCACATTCGAGTAGAGTTTCGTGCTATTGTTGATTCATAATTTCGGAGTCAAAATTTCAATCTTTTTGCTTTGCCAAAATTCTAAATCGAGGTATTTCGATTTATTTTAAGTTGAAACATTTATAATAATGTATATTATTTGATTTGTATGTGTTCTATTTCGGTTTGTATTTTTTTTCGAAACTAGCATGTTAAATTTATCCGAATTTAATATTAGTGTTTTCTAATAAAATATAAATTAGTAAAATAAATTTGTCCGTTAATATCCTGATTTATATATTTTTTTTTATTTCGTTTTGTATTTTATTTGCAATTAAATTTATTTGTTGTTTATGCTTAGTTTAGATTATTTTTTAGCGTAATAAAATCCAGACCTTTTTAGCGTAGTAAAACGTAAACCCTTATAGCGTAGTAAAATTTAGAACATTGTAGCGTAGTAATGTGTAGTATTTTAGCTTAGAATTCTTTTTGTTTAAGTATCTTATACTGGTATTTGAAAATGCAAACTTTGTACAATTAAGTTAATAATTGTATCAACACACATAATTAGTAATTTGTACAATTAAGTAATTTGAAAATGTTAATTGTAAGACGGCATGTCCGTCTCATGCATGCCACCTGCCATATCAGCAGCAACATCAGCAGCAGGAGCCTTAACGCCCCCTTGCTGGGGACCACCTCCTCTCCTCCCACGACCACGTCATTCGGCACCACCTGCACGTCCGGAACCACCAGCTCGTGGGATACCACGACCTCGATGGTACTGCGTTGGGTCCATATAATCAGCCTCGTGTGCCAAACGCTGATCCGATCGTGCTCGCTGCAATGTCTGGGCAGCCACATCCATGAATCGACGACTATACTCCTGCATGGCCACAGGATCATGGACATAACTCTGCATCTGCTGCCCCATATGATAGACGGTATGCAATTCAATCTCCTGCACAAAGTAAAAAATTATAAACTACATATTTGACACTAAATTACAGGTATATAATTAATAATAACAGAAAACATACCAAGGCCTCGTGTCTCCCGGCGTATGGGACGTACCGACCGTGTGTCTGATGAACTGGGTTCCCGATAAAAAGTCGGGAAACAGTGCGGTACCATGCCATATAACGTTGAATAGGAAAGTGCTGCGGAGGTGGGGTCAAGTCCCCTCGCATGTCCCAAGTACCCAGCTACTCGTTAAGCCATGCCATAAATGTGTCGTCCGCCCTGGACCGATCATCCCTCTCATAATGTAAAGCATGCCATGCAGGCGGAGTCGGTATAGGCTGCGGCAAGTCAAACTGGCGAAATACCCGCTCGGAGGCATGATGCTCGACAATATCGAGGCATATGAGTGGGACAGAAGCCCTCCAAATATGTCGGTCGAACGTGCAATACGCTAGCAGGGTACCTATCACCTCATCGCTATATGGCGTCCAGATGAACTATCAAATAAGAACATAAAAAGTTAGTATGCGCAGCACTAAGTTAATCTATAACAGGTAAGTTTAGTTAGATATTCACCTGTGCGTCATCCAGCAGATCCAACACATCCCTGCAGAGGGGGATATTATGATGGGCATCATACTCTCATGCAAGAGTACGACGCATAACCCACCTACAGGCTAGAGGGAGTTACGGAATTTCTACATTAGCCGGTAGCTGTGGTAGAGGTGGCTGAAACTGCAGAAATCGCTCCCAGGCCCAAACCTAACATACAAAGTTGACGTAAATTATAAGATTAACTATAACTAAGTAGAATTGTAACTAATGGACATATTATTTGAATATATTGTCACCTGTAGAAGCGGCAGAAAGCCACAAATGTCTCTTTGTGTGCCGATGCAAGCCCGGGACATCTGCCTGTACAGGTATGAGATGACAGCACCACTCCAGCTGTAGATGGTTGTATCCTCGAATCGGGCAATATGATGCAAAAAACGGAGGCTCACTAGGCTCCCCGAAGTGTTCGGGAACAAGACCCCCCAAATAGAAGGAGCAACAACAGCCTCGTATATCGCTGTACATCCACCTCCGCTGACTCATCGGTGATAGTATGGTGGATCTGCACGAGGTGGTCTCTAATGGGGACCAACTGTATACGACTGGACCCAGACGCTACCTCCTCGTCCTCCGGCATGAAACCCGTGAGCATGTGCAGCATATCCCAATATGCCTGCTGCGAATAATATCTCATGGTCGCAGGCAGTAAAACTGGCAAGCCATCAGCGGACAGGCCATATAAAATCTCAACATCCTGCAGTGTGATGGTGGCCTCGCCGATTGGCAAATGGAAAGTGTGCATCTCCGGTCGCCAGCGCTCAATCAAGGCCGTGATCAAAGCATAGTCGAGCTGTATCCGGCCAATCCTAATAATCCTATATAATCCCATTTTCTCCAGGCACGCGGGGATGTAGAACGCGAGGAGGACTCAAAAACTCCCACAATAGATCCACTCTCCTAGCCCGGAAAGTCTGCGTAAGCAACTGTCTGTCCCATATATACTCGGATCTATGCTGGGGCTGTAGGGCTAATAGATCCAACGTCCGAGGGCCGGGATGTATAGTCGCGTCCATGTCCTCAACTGTAAACTATCATTAATAATTATGTGTTTTTTATTATAATTTAAATTCATATTTTTTAATAACTTAATTGTACAAATTATATATATATATATGTGTGTGTGTGTGTGTGTGTTTTTTTTATTATAATTAAATTATTATTTTTTAATAACTTAATTGTACAAATTATATATATATATATATATATATATATATGTGTGTGTGTGTGTGTGTGTGTGTGTGTGTTTATTTATGTCCGGCTAAACGGATTCATATCTATGTTGAAGCACTAATTTCTTTTGCATATTAACCATGAAGAATCCAGACTCTTTCAAAATATAAAGAAATTTTAATATAGTTTCTTGATTTGGTTCCAAGATGGTGGTACAGTCGGCTCTGGTACTACTCTTATTGGCTTTGCCTTAGTGGCTACGTCTAGCCAGCTGTGACATTAAAGCCCGCTGAAGTTGTCAAAAGGGCTACCTCTTTCACAGTTAGAACTGCTAGACACATGGGCTCAATAAGAGTATGTATCGGGCTTAGACAGGCCCCTTGCTTGGGTAAAAGGATATAGATCCTTCCATACAGTCATTAAACTATAATAGAATTTCCGTATATTTCGAATCCTTATTGGTCGTGCGGACTACCGCCAACCTTTAAAAGTGTACTAAAGCAGCTAGATCTGGATGGCCGTGCGGACTACCGCCCGCCTACCTAGATCCTGGTGTAAAATGGTATCAGAGCCTAGGAATTTTCATGGTAATTGTGTAATAGATATGAAAGATTCAACATAGATATGAAGCTTTTGGAATGGATCTGGGAGAAACAAGTACTAAAAGTACTAGACTTGAAGAGGTAGATATACCTCAAAACCTTGATTTGTTAAATAAATGGACAATTCCTAAAGTTTCTATAAAAACCATTTATGATTATGGTTGGTTTGATAAACTTTCTTCTAAACAATTGATAAAAACGACTGAACAGTCTTTAGCATTAAATTCATCTGAACAGACTATTCGTTTGTTAAACAAGCATGATATTGATTTATATAAACATCATTACCATTATGTGCATATTGGTATGGTTCAAATTGCTTTTAAACCTTTAACCCTTAAAGGGTTACCAGAGACCTTCTTAGCAGCTCTTAGAGATGCTAGAAATCTGAATTTCAGACAGTCTCTAATGGGTTCGATAGAATCTACAGTGGCCTATGGTCCAGTATATTTTAATACTCAACCCAATTTGCAACTATCCCTTTCTGATGTTAATATTCTTGATGCTTTAACTTTAAATGTGAAAACGCATGGTTATAATTATGCGCCTGGTTCTGAACTTATATGTCTGTCCTATAGGATTTATTTCAAATTATTATCTACTTTAAATCCGAAATGTAAGTTATACGATACTTCGGATCAGACCATATTGGTCGAAACCAATTTTGCAAAGTCCAAGGTCACCACTAGGAGACCTATCAGATGGGAGGAAATTAATTTTCCGACTACATGGACTTTAAATTCTGTTATATCCCCAAGTCAGATTACTAACGACTTGTCAAATACTGAATTTTCGCATGTCACTCAAAATCCGGATGGTAGGATTTGTATTCAATTTGATGATAAGTCTACTATTTATAATAGACATTCTTTTTCTAATCACAGACTTCTACCTGCTATGCAACATATTTCCCCTGTTGAACCAGTTTACGGTCCAGCTCGCAATCGTGCGGCTTCTTTACACACTATTGCTAGTGATAAGCCAGATTCCAAAGATAAGAGGGTTGAAAGGGTTAAGATTAACCCTCAAACAAATATTGTTCAAGATAATGACAATATTTCAGATAAGGATATTCCTTCTCTTTCTGAGATGGATTTCGACCCCAATAATATTTAATGATTCCACACCAAATTGATTTTAGCCCAGGTTCCCGGGCCCGTATTTATATTCAAAAAGAATTTTTTTAGTGAAAAATGGAACCAGTTTAAAACATGGTTTTTTGATACTTATAGTAAAGAGGATTTGAGTAATATATCTCAAGAATTTTATGAAACTTGTGCCTTACATAATCAAATTATGTATTTTGTTCCTTGGTTTATAACAACTTATTTACCTCTTTATATAAAGGTATTAGAAAGATCTTATAAAGACGGGAGTGGTAATATTACTAAAGCAATTTATCCGCCTCAGGCTCCCTTTATTTTACCTAATAATACTGGTATTACTTTCACTGCCTTTCAAAAATTTATTGATGATAATGTGGCAGCTATTAGTATTGCAGAAATTAATAAATTGATTTCTCAAAACAATTATTTGGGTTTATATGTTAAAATTTTAGGAGAACATATTGGTTCTCTTGATAAAAAACTTGATGATTTGACTATTTTAATAAAAAAAATGGGTACTAAGAAAGGACCAACTGATATTGCCTCCACTTCAGGAAGTAAAACAGTTGATCAAAACATTCTGACCCATATTCAAAGACCTCCTGAGATTCAGGATTTTAAATTCAAATCTCTTGATGACTTAGCTCAGCTTTTAGATAAAAAGCTTTCCGGTTTAAATATTAGACCTATTGATTTATCAAAAAATTTTGCTGATAAAATGGAGACCGTTTCTGATTATAAAACTGAGACTTGGTCAGAGTTTAATAAACTCAAAGGGATTGTTAAACAAAATCATAGGTATGCTGATAAACCGAGAATGCAGACCTATTATTATCCTCGTCCTACTCCTCAAGATGTGTTGATTGAGGAACGAGATTGGAATCAGACTAATACGTCTTATAACGGTTCCGAAATTTATGAATGGAATCTTGATGGTCTAACTGATAGACAATTAACCATTCTCGTACACAGAATGCTCATGTATTCGACTATCTGTAAAAGTGTTAAAAATACAGATAGAACTATTTGCAAAATGATTATTGCAGGTTTTACTGGCCAACTTCGTGGCTGGTGGGATAATCATTTATCTGTAGAGGAAAAGGCGTTCGTTATAAATGCTACGGCAACCGACGAAGGTGTTGATAACATAGGTATGGCTCTAGTAGTGGGTAGAGAAGATGCAGTTTATACTCTTATCCTTACAATTTTAGAGCATTTCAACGGTAGATTTACCTCAAACCATCAGACCGTCCGAACTTTACTTAATGGACTTAGATGTAAGACCCTTAGTGAGTTTAGATGGTATAAAGATACTTTTATGAGTAGAGTTATGGAACTACCCGAGAATAGATATGAGCACTGGAAAGCCAAGTTTATAGACGGCCTCCCTTCCTTATTTGCTGAAAGAGTAAGGAATGTGTTAAAAGGTAGTTGCGGAGAGATTCTGTATAATAATTATACCTATGGTAAGCTTATAGGTGTTTGTACAGAAGAAGGTCTTAAATTATGTAATGAGCTAAGACTTTCTAGACAGCTTAAGATAGATAAGCTTAAAGAAAGGTCCCAAGTAGGTGACTTTTGTACCCAGTTTGGTTTACCCGGAACTTCTACTCAAAATAGGAAGAAGAAAACCAAATATCATAGGTACCCTAACCCGGATAGCCCGTATAAGAAAAAGAGGTCTAGATATAGGCCTAAGGAAGAACGTGATACTAGAAAAGCGAACAGGAAATCTGCTCGATTTGCGAAGAATAGATCCAAACGTGATCTCGCTGATATTAAGTGTTATAAGTGTGGAAAGTTTGGTCATATTTCTCCAAACTGCAAGCTTCAAAAGCTAAAAACCTTAGAACTCGATGATGAGTTACACGATAAGGTTTATGGCTTGTTATACACTTCGGGATCAGAATCTGACTATTACTCAGAGACTGAATCTGAAGCTGAAGTTGAGTTAATTGATTTTTCTGATAATAATAAAAATGTTGATACTGCTTGCACTGCTTGCAAAGGTGATATTTGTGCTTGTGATAGTGACGAATTTTATAAATTAAAATCACAATTTGATGATCTTAATATAAAAACTATTACATCTGACAATGTAATAGAACTTTTAAAAGAAGTTACTGATGAAAAACTTCGCGAAAAAATCATTACTTTAGCTGCAAGTTCAAGTTCTAGTAGTTCAAAAACTGTTGAAAAATACAAAAACGAATTTGAACACTTTGCACCATATTCTTTATCTGAAATAAATAGAAGACTTCAAAAGTCCAGCACTCCTAGTCGAGATACTTCTTTTGATGATTTAAAAGAAGAAATCGAAAATTTGAAGAGAGATATTAAGTCTCTTAAGCAAAATCAAATGATTTGCGATCACCGGATTACTCAAATTGAGAAAAATAATTCTCTACCTGAATCTTCGACTAAAGGATTTTCTGAATTTTCTAATGATAAAGGAAAAAGAAATTTCTGATGAAAAATCTGATTTATTTTTAGGTATGATGCAAATTGTTACTGCACACAAATGGTATATTAAATGTACTATTTTAATTGATAATAATTTTTCTATAACTGATATAGCTATGATTGATAGTGGTGCAGATGTAAGCTGCATTCAGGAAGGATTGATTCCTACTAGATATTTTCAAAAGACTACTCATTTGGTGAAATCCGCTTCTGGTCATGCTTTAGATATAGAGTACAAATTGCCTAATACTCATATTTGCCAGAATAAAGTCTGTATTCCACATTTCTTCTTTTTGGTAAAAAACCAGTTATACCCTCCAATCATACTTGGAACACCTTTTATTAATGCTATTTATCCGTTTAATAATATAGATAAACATGGTTTTTCTGCTACTTATCAAGATAAAAAGATAAGCTATTCCTTTGTTACAGATCCCGTAACTAGAGATATTAATGCCTTGATTAATATGAAACAAAGGCATGTTGATTCACTACAATTAGAAATTCTTAGTATGAATATATTTGATACTATACAATCTGCAAGAGTTCAGCAGAAGATTAAATTAATTGCTGAAAAAATGGCCGTTGATGTTTGCGCCGATCACCCTAGTGCCTTTTGGAACAGGAAAAGGCATATTGTAACTCTTCCATACGAGGAAACCTTCTCTGAGGATGATATTCCTACTAAATCTCGACCTTGCCAGATGAATGCTGAGCTAGTTGAATTCTGCAAAAACGAGATTGATAGTTTGTTACAAAAGGGTTTAATAAAACCCTCAAAATCTCCTTGGTCATGTTCTGCCTTTTATGTTAATAATGCGGCAGAGAAGGAACGAGGTATTCCTCGCTTAGTCATAAATTATAAACCATTAAATAAACATCTGAAATGGATTAGGTATCCTATCCCTAACAAAAGGGACTTGCTATCCAGATTATATGACGCCAATATATTTTCAAAATTTGATTTAAAATCTGGTTATTGGCAAATTCAAATATTTAAAGAGCATACTTATAGGACTGCTTTTAATGTTCCATTTGGGCAATATGAATGGAATGTTATGCCATTTGGTTTGAAAAATGCCCCTTCTGAATTTCAAAAAATTATGAATGATATTTTTAACCCATATTTGGATTTTATCATCGTTTATATTGACGACATATTGGTATTTTCTAAAACTCTGGAGATGCATATTAAGCATCTTGATATTTTCAAGAAAATTGTTATACAAAACGGTTTAGTAATCTCTAAGCCCAAGATGAGTCTATTCCAAACAAGTGTTCGTTTTCTAGGTCATAATATTTGCCAGGGAAAAATTACCCCAATACAAAGATCTATTGATTTTGCCTCAAAATTTCCTGATGTTATCACTGACAGGACTCAATTACAAAGATTTTTGGGAAGCTTAAATTATATTTCCCCTTTTTATAAAAGTTTGTCACGTGATCTAGCCCCTCTATACGATCGGCTAAAGAAAAGATCATAAACACCCTTGGACTAACCAACATACTGAGTTAGTCAAGAGTATTAAAGGGCGTGTTAAATCGTTACCATGTTTAACCCTTGCCAATCCTACTTGGCAAAAGATTATCGAGACAGATGCGTCTAATGTTGGATATGGAGGGATTTTGAAACAAGTAAATCCCAATAATAAGAGTGAATACTTAATAAGATTTCACTCTGGTAAATGGACCGAAGCTCAAAAGAAATACGCTACTGTGGCGCATGAAATGTTAACTATTGTTAAGTGTGTATTAAAATTTCAAGACGACTTATACAACCAAAAGTTTTTGATAAAAACTGATGCTCAATCGGTTAAATACATGTTTGACAAAGATTTTAAGCACGATGCTTCAAAATTAATATTTGCTAGATGGCAGGCTCAGCTAGCACCTTTCGATTTTGAAATACAATACAAAAAAGGAATTGATAATTCCCTTCCGGATTTTCTATCCCGGGAATATTTAGAATAGATTATGAATTATTATACCATGTTTTTGGATGATAAGGTACTAATCACTATTCTTAAAGTGATTAAATTAAATAGAGACTTACAAGAAGTTATACTTGATATTATTATGGCTGACATTATTCAAACAAGAGAAGAAGAACACTCTAATTTTCAAGAAGTTATTGATATTCTTCAGTTAATTGAAAATGTGCGTCCCTTCGGTCAAGATGATATCAGCACTAGAATTATGTTATCCTTTTTAATTAATAATGATTTGCAATCACTTTTTTAATAATGATTTGCAATTTCCGCAGAATGGACCCTTCATGGGTCACCCGGGGCAGAGGTAGGGGAAGATCTTCCCCTAGTAGAACTTATTCTCAGGGATCGTCATACGGATCCTCATCAACCTCTCCAGTAATACAAAGAGGAAAAAAGAGTTTGATAAACTCAAAGGTGCCGCATACAGGAGAATCCTCAGGACATTCTATACATCTGGAAGATATTCCAGAAGACAGTCCGTTATACGGACATCTGCAGGCTTATTTAGCATCTAAAAAGCAAAATGATACTTTTGCTTCAATTGCTAAAGAGGAAGACAATGATGATATCAAGTCATATGAAAAGTTACCAAAAAGAGAAATGATATTTCTCCTTGAAAACTCTGAGATTCAGAGAAAAGAAGAACCGTGGAAAATATTTCAGAGATATCTGATTAATGGATTATACTATCCGGGTGAATCATATAAAACCCGTACCTATTATGAAACTATCCTGATCAGTACAGGTAGTGCAGAATTCCAGCACTTTTCAGGTTATAACACAAATGAAAATGTTTATAACTTTTCAAAAGTCATTATCAAACAGATTATATCTGTTGAAGAATGGGGTATTTCCACAATGAAAGAAAGGCAGATAAGCCTTAAAAAATAATCTAAACTAAGCATAAACAACAAATAAATTTAATTGCAAATAAAATACAAAACGGAATAAAAAAACATATATATAAATCAGGATATTAACAGACAAATTTATTTTACTAATTTATATTTTATTAGAAAACACTAATATTAAATTCTGATAAATTTAACATGCTAGTTTCGAAAAAAACACAAACCGAAATAAAACACATACAAATCAAATAATATACATTATTATAAATGTTTCAACTTAAAATAAATCGAAATACCTCGATTTAGAATTTTGGCAAAGCAAAAAGATTGAAATTTTGACTCCGGAATTGTGAATCAACAATAGCACGAAACTCTACTCGAATGTGGGACCCTTTTTCTTCGAGTTTTGTGTCGGGGGACCCAAATTTTATTTTTATTTTTTACAGAAACGGGCAGAATTGGGGGGGACCAAGAAGTGGGGAAGAGTTTTAAAAAAATGGGGGATGGATGGAATCGAAGAAGAAGACGGAGGGGTATAAAAAATCTATGTATAGCGCCACAATACCTGGCGCTATACATTAGTGCGCTATGTATAGCGCCAGGTATTGTGGCGCTATACATGGCCCTGTCAGCTTTTACAGTATAACGCCACAATACCTGGCGCTATACATTAACGGTTCCGTTACCGTTAATGTATAGCGCCAGGTATTGTGGCGCTATATATAAAAATGTACCTTTTTTTAACCACCTATTTGTGTAGTTTGAGTAAAAAAAAACACATTTTGGTTCCGGACTCGTTGTTATTGTCGTTAATTATTATTGATTGTTGTTATATATTATCGTCGTTATCCTATAATTCTTAATAACTAGAGCACCTTTAATAATAATAATAATAATAATAATAATAATAATAATAATAATAATAATAATAATAATAATAATAATAATAATAATAATAATAATAATATTATTATTATTATTATTATTATTATTATTATTATTATTATTATTATGCAACGTGATTTTCCTAGGCAAACCGATCTGACGTGCTAATATATTAGACTTATTGGTAGGTACATACTGCCCACTGCTTCCATGGAAGAATCACCATTGACAAGCCATTAACAAGTTTTTCGAAATTTATTTCCTATGTGCAAATTAAACTCACGTACCAAGACGCACACCACACACCATTTATTTGCAAATTAAAAAAAAGAATTGAGCAAAATGAAAGATATTAAGGCAGCTGCTAGAGTCACAACCACCATGACTAGCATATTATATATCCATTCAAAAAGTCGTAAACTTGAAGATATTCTGATATCGGATAAAGTAGATATATCGAATGAAAAAGACTGCCAAGTTTCTACTTTATGGCTGACTCCATGGATCACTTCTAACGACATGTTCGAAAACGATTTAATTATTCACACTTAGCTTACACTGTATAGAATTTTTATATTATCAGTGTATTTTAACTTCTTTTAGTAGGTAACAATGTTATTTTCCAGGCTATTAATTCAACTTTTTATGGACAGTTACAAATAGTTATCTGATTGGTAATCGACCTAATAGTACCGTAAAAGTTCCTTTACATTGCAAGTATACAGAAGTTAGACTATGTCCAAAACTAATTAAGGTTTTGGTTTTTCTATTAATATATTTTTTTTTTTTTTTGTGTGCGCGCGCGCACGTGTGGTACAGGGGGAAGGCGCTTTCTAGAAAGCTAAAGAGGCAGTATTTGAAGTACGAACGAGTTCTTTTGTTAGGATAGAAAAAAGGGGAAGATGGCAGAGACCAAATCAAATGGGAAAAAAGAAAGATATAAATAAACTAATTAAGGAAACTTTGAGATCAAGACTCGGAAATATAGGAGATAGTATTAGGCAGTCATATGGTTGGTTGAGGAATTTAACCACTCTGTCCAGTAATCTCTGGCCAAAATCAAAAGATAGAAAAGGATTGAGAAGTAACCAGGAAACATGTAATTGTGTCTCCCCAAATTATAAATATTATTTATTCAGTTTCAAAAATCTAAAGAATTTTCACTATCTAGATTCAAAACTTGCGCACTTGTGCTCTAAAATTTTTAAAATGCATTCTATCATTATTTTGGTATATTAACAGTTAGTTATTTATGTATTTATAAGGATTTTGTTTTCAAAATTAATAAAAGTGACTCGGATAAGCGGAAATTGTCGAACAATTAAGACGAAATGATCCAGTAAATGTTAGGATTAAGTCTAAGCATTAACGCTCTAATTTCTTGCCTAAGAAAATCAGGAAAAAGACAACCAGGCTGGCATCTCATTGCTCAGCGACGCAAAGCAACAAGTAACTATCTTTATCCACCAACAAAGGTTGTGGTGGAGTGGTAAGTACTCCTTCATCTTTAACCAGAGGTCTCGGATTCGACTCTCTGAGTATGGAATCGCCTTTGTTAGGGAGATACCCCCTAATGTGGGACTTTCCGATACGAATTCGGATTTAGTCGGGCCTCAATATGAGTACCAGACACCAGGGTAGGAAACAAAAAAAAACTATCTTTATCTACAATATGTATTCTAGAACCGTATAAGATGTGGCATAAATTAACAGAAAACATTGATATGCTCTCGTGCTCAAAGACATAAATCATACTTCCTAGCTAATTAAGGGGTTTTCTTTTTCCTCGTATGAGTTGGGTATTAGGGAATTTGTTCACAATCGATATGCAACACCATGTATTGTTAGTGGTTGAACTCGAAATGGAGTTCGTAGCTGTAAAACTTATTTTAGAAAAATTCCACAATCAGAATGGGAGAAAGTTAACGCCATATAAGGGCAAGTTGAGGATTAAGCCGAGACGTTTTTGGGAGGATTACGTTAAAATCATATAAGGGCGAGTTCAGGATTCAACCGTTGAACTGTCTTGTAAGTCAAAGCTCAAGGGAACAAAACTATGAGGTCCAAAAGTGTTGAGGTGTCTCAAAGGGATAAGGTCAAAACGATACAATACTTTGACAGCTAGCCCTGGATTATGACATGATATTTACATCAAACTAACAAATATATATATATGACATGTATCTTTCATGTGCACCTTTATCACTAATTATGGTTATTTAATATTCTTCAATTTCATTTAATGTAACGAGTTTAAGACAAAAGAAGAACACTTCTGAAACTTGTGATTTCAATATCCCATTATATTTATGTACCTACTAACTAAAAAATTTGAAGTTAAACTATTTTCTATCAAAATAGTAGTAGAAACGAGAGAAGAGCTGAGCTCGAATGAGCTCTAATGGCGGGTATGAGAGCCCTAGAGAGAGAAACTTCTGGAACCTTTCTTTGATTAAAATGAACTGAGTAGAAAAATGACACAAAAAGGAAAGTTCACTTTTTTTTATGCAATTACCCAGTTGCAATACTGGGCTAAGTCGTATTCAAAAAGGATCAGTGAGGGGGGCTAGGCCTAACCTCATAACAACTTGGTGATTCCATCACCCAAAAACGAACAACAAAAGAAGAAAAGAAAAACCAGAGGAGATATATACAGAAGGAGTTATCCATCTGGGAAGAGCTTAGAATACATCTCTAGCAGACAAAAAAATTAGCTTTGTCGAATTTGGTTCTGATACTTGGCATTTGCCACTTATCCAAGAGGAAATAGCTTTTAGCACATGTAGGAAGTTGTTGATATGAGCTGATAGTCATGCTATTACCCGAGGTAGAAGTCGGTTTCGCGAGACAATCTGCAACTTGGTTGCCTTCTCTGTAACAATGCTTTACTCTTACATTGGCCTGTTGTATAGTCTACAGCATGCTCTCAATCATTTGTTTGATTTTAAGATTGTTGGTGTCTCTATTTATCAACATGTTTTCAATCACCATAGAGTCGAGTTCAAGGATAAAATTAGTGTAGCCTTGTAGCTTGCACCATTTCATTCCAAACTCAGTAGCTAGAGCCTCCGCAGTATTGTTGTTATCACACTGGACATCCTTCGAGAAGGCCATAATAAGATCACCGTTGTTATTCCTTACGATGCCTCCTATACCTGCTTTGTTGTTTCTCTGATGTAGCTACCATCGGTATTAACTTTGATATATCCATGATTTGGTGTCGACCACAAGACTTGACTCCAGCTTTGCATTGGTTTCAACTTTTCGATTCTTTGACAGAGATCTGGCCAAGGGTGGTGGTTGTCCCAGCTTGGTTTAATCTTCGAAATGGCTCCTTTGATATTCCAGATAGCTTGATGCACCATCATGTTTGGTTGTAACTTCTTCTGATTACCATATTGGCACAATGTTCATTGTTTCCATAATTCCCAGCAAATTGTTAACGGAACTATTTGAAGGATTAAGTTATGGATCCTGTCCTTTGAGCTTGTTTCCCACCATTTCTTAAATGTGCCCACCACCGGCTCTATTTGATGCCTTATGCCCAGTGGATTGCCAATTGTGTTCCATGCTATTTTTGCTACCTCGCTTCCATTGAATACATGTTCCATAGTGTCAACCTGCGACAAACAACAACAACAAGAACATCTAGAAACAATGTTAGTGCCAAATTTACCAATAATATTATCAAAAGGTAGTCGCCTTTTAAGTAACTTCCATGATAGGAAGGAGATTTTAAAAGGTATAGATTTTTGCCAAATCTTACTAATGAAGTTATTTTCCTGCTTTTTCATTCTCACTAAGTCCCAAGCCGATTTGTTATTGAAATGTCCATCTTTAGCTAAATTCCATATTGGAAAGTCATTAAGACTTATGTTTCCAATATCCACCTTAGTAACAATATCCAACATATGAGGAGGGATAGTGTCTACTAATTTGTTGATGTCCCAGGTATCTTCATGGATGAAATTTTTAACGAAAAGCTTGTGAGATTTACCCGGGCCCTGAACTACCCTGGCCAAAGCATCTTGGCCCGTTCAGTTATCCCACCAGAAACTAGAGTTGTCTGCTTGAATTTTTCAAATGATGCTTGGTTCAGCTTTGATCCTGGCCTTCGTTAAATCTCTCCAAATGTGAGAGTCAGAGGGATAGGAACTTTGGTAACCAAGTGAGCTCTTTTGCAATATTTAGCTTTAAGGAAAGTGGCCAAAAGGGATGGTTGAGTCCTGAATCTCCACCATCTTTTCAAAGAGAGCGTTTCAGTAATATCTTCCATTTTCCTGACTCCCAAATCTCCCTCATCTTTAGGTAAGCAAAGATTATTCCAGGAGGACCAGTGATAGTTGTTTTTTCCTTCAGAAGACCCCTAAAAGAAATTGTTGAAGTGTTTTTCCATAAGCTTGATGATGTCTTTGGGAGGGTTCATAGCAGATAAAATGTAGGTAGGCAAGGATTGGAGGACATGTTTGATTAAGGTTATCTTCCCTCCGTAGGAAAGCATCTTCCCCGGCCAACCGTTGAGTCTTTTCACAATTTTGGCTAGCATGCCATCAAAGATGCTAATTTTCTTCATGCCATTGTAGATTGGACATCCGAGATAATTGAAAGCAAAGGGCTTGTCCATATAACCAGAATTTCTTCTGATTCTATTAATTCTACTAGCAGAGGTATTCGGAGCAATAACAAAGAAACTCTTGTCGTTGTTCACTCTTTGACTCGATGCTTGTTCATACCTTCTTATCCGACTCTTAGTGAGTTTTATCGAGTACTTATCACCTCCAATGAATATTATTATGTCATTGGCATAAGCAAGGTATGTAATGATAGGACCTATATGGTCCATGGAGAATGGGGTGAAGTTATTGTGAGTAGCAAGGTTGTTTAAGGACCTGGACAGTAACTCGGCTCCAATAATGAACAGGGAAGGAGATAGCGGGTCACCTTGTTTGAGACGTTGCAAAGATGTGAAGAAGCCTTTTCTAAACCCATTAATAATGATAGAATACCACACATCACTAACAAATCTCCAAATGATATCAATCCATGCTTCTGAAAAGCCAAATTTCTCATGACAGCCATTAGAAAATTCCACGACATTCTATTGTAGGCTTTAGCCATATCCAGCTTGATAACCACATTACCCCCGTTATTGTTCTGCCTTATGTTGCGGACAATTTCTTGTGCTAGTTGCACATTGTCAGTAATCATCCTGCCCTTGACGAAACCACTTTGATTAGTGAAAATTATTTTCTCAAGTATATGGTTCAGTCTTCTAGAAAGAATCTTAGAAATGATTTTGCTGGTGAAGTTGCTCAGGCTAATAGGCCTGAACTCAGAGAAGTTGGTTGGGGAGTCGACTTTGGGAATTAGAATCAGACATGTATGATTATAGAATTTGGTCATGCCCTTGCCATTAAAAAAGTTCTACACAAAGTCTACAATATCATTCTTAATGATATTCAAGCATTTTTTATAGAAGGTGCCATTAAAACCATCCGGTCCCGCTGCACTTGAAGCATTCATACTAAACACGGCATCCCTGATCTTATCCTCGTCAGGTATTGCATTAAGCAGATTATTATCTTCCTTAGTGATACAGTTAGGAATACAGTTGAGGACCTCATGATTATTGAATTGATGTTGGAGGTTAAACAAATGCTTGAAGTGATGCACAGCCACCTTTGAAATATTTTCATCCCCTTGGACCCATGAGCCATTATGATCCTTGATCGTGTGAAGATGGAGTCTACATCTCCTGTTTCTAATTAAACTATGGAAGTATTTAGTGTTGATATCCCCTTCTTCATACCATTTCTGTTGCGCTTTTTGTCTAAGGATGGCATTTTGCATACCTAGCCACTTGATGCATTTTGCCTGCCCTTTATTGAGCTCCTCTCTGGATTGATCTGTGTTGTTAAGAGTGTCAATCTCTTCCAAGTTTACCATTTTTGCTTCCCATATGTTAACTTGTTCAAAAATATTTCCAATCTTCTCTTTCGACCATCTAGTGAGACTCTTACTAAGAAGTTTCATTTTTTTTGCAGCCTCCACATGGGATTTCCAGGAACTTGAGTTCTCCAAACCTCTTCTACCGGGTTCATAAATGATGGTTGCTCAGCCCAGAAATCTAAGAATCTAAAGTATTTGATGCCAGCTTGAGGATCTTTTTGACATTTGATGAGTAGAGGCTTAAGATCTGATCCAGTTCTACCAAGGTGCTTGACCATATTAATCTGGAAAATTTGGGTCCATAGGTCGTTAACAAAGACTCTGCCGAGTCTTTTCCAAATCCTTTTTCTAGCACTCCAGTTGTTGCACCACGTGAATTTAGGTCCTACAAACCCCAAATCCACCACCTAGCAATTGTCCATACAGCTACTAAACTCAAAGCTTCTGTGCATTCTGTGAGGATTGCCCCCTTTTTTTTTATCTGGGTCTAGTATTACATTGAAGTCACCCCTAATGCACCAAGGACCTTTGATGTGAGTGTGGATGTCTTCCAAACTACTCCAAATCTCTCTCCTTTCATTCTCAGTACATTTGGCATATACTGCAGTGACATATAGATCACAATTAGCGGGGGTGTATTGCATCTTCATGGTAAGCTGCTGCTCCTTATTGTCGACCACACTAGTTTGGTAGTTCCCTGACCAAAGGAACCAAATCTTACCATTTGTGTTGGCCATATTGTGTTGAAAGCCAAGGAATTTCATATATTTGTCAATTTTACTAATGCTAATGAAAGATTAAAAATTGCTACTAGCTCTACTTTGTACATTTTGATGAGTTTTTTAAGTCTGGGAATGACTTTTTTTGATTTCACACCTCTAATATTCCAAAAGATGGAATTAATCATGAAGTCGAGGGAAGATTAGTTTGTACTCCCTTCCACATTGGAAGAGTTCTGCTTCTCTTTAGTTTTCTTTCCCATCTTTTTGCTTCTGTTTCTGTTTTTGCTCTTTTGGACCAGTGAGAATCCCTCATTATCTTCTTGGTTGCTTTGGGCATTTTGTATTTGGTCTTCAAAAATCCTCACTGTAACTTTATTTATGAATTCACCTCTATCTGTTGATTAGTTTTCTTCATAGAGTAAGGTTTATTTGTCAATGACTGTGGAGATTCTAGGTCTAGTTGAACCACCATATTAATCCCCGGCATTGCTTTGATCTCTAAAGGTATGCTGACTGATCCCTTATTAGTTGTGAGATATTTGATTAGGTCATGTTGAGCTTGTTCAATGTTGGTATGTTGACTGCTCCCTTCCTTTTCTTGAGCCATATGAATTTGAATGTTAGAGGATTCTTGCACCACCTGTTTTGACCCTTCAAAATTTTTGTTTGTTGGAATGGATTTACTACACTCTTTGGAGTTATTGCTAGAGTCAGTGTCTCTGTTATCATCATTGTTTCCTATATCAAGGTCCACACCAGCATCACTGCTTTCATCTTTTTTTTCCTGTTCTTGTTGTTGTCGATTGGCTTGATCCACCTTGCCTTTGTTAAACCTTTTATTGCCGCTGACTTGACACCATATAGGTTTAAATGACACTTTAGATTTCTTTTGGGGAGTCTCTTTTTTTGCTGATTTTCCTCCTTTTTGGAAGTTCTGGTTTTGATGTCATTGCTTTCAACCGCCTGTTCATTGTGTTGAATGGACATACTGTATTGGAGAGTACCATTCTGCTAAAAGTTTTCTTTCTCATCAACTTGTTTGGTTGCCTCCTTCTCTGTAACTTGTTTGGTTGCATCATTCTACATAATCTTTGGCTTTTGCTCTATACCTATGTATCTGCTGCCATCCTTAATTCCTTGAGCCTTTTCAATCTCATTGATTGTGGTAAGATCTGATTCAATAGCCTTTTTATTCCTCTTGATCTCAGCTTCTTTGTCCTCTACTGCTTTCTTTCTTTCAATTGCCCGGCAATTTATCAAATTGTGACCAAATTTTCTACAGTACTTGCAGTACTTAGGAATTCTTTCATACTCGAGTTTTTGAACAAATCCTTTTTGAGGAGCATTTTCATATACTTGTTCCACATACACAGAATCTGGTTGTGCTTTTAACAAATCAATTTCTACTCTAACCTTAGCTACACTTGGTCTTGTTCTGCCCCTAATCGCTAGTCCATTTCGAGTGGAGTTCCCACAGTGCTAAGCACTTGTTTTACATAATGACATGTATGCATATGAAAAGGAAGGCCAAGAAGAAGAACCCAAATATGAGCAATTGAGAGATCCTCCTCCTGCTTAAATTCCGGTGATCACTTCTAAAGCCACATTTGTTGCCCCTCAATCTCTATAACTCATTTGAACCAAGCCGTGGAGAAATCTTCTTCATTATTGAATCTAGAAACACATTGAAATTGTCATACACTCCAATTTTGGACGATTCTTTTAGAGAAATCAATTCCTTAAATTTAGACCTAATTCGATCTATTTGGGGCCGAGGTTTAAGAAATCAGCCAACCATAGTGAATCTGCATTCGGAAGCCATAATTCCATAGTAGTCTGACACTTTGAACATGATTGCCGGCATACCATTGTGTGTGGTATGTGTTGTAATTACAGAGTCTCGTTCATGGCGGTTAGGGCACATAGTTGAATTTGGGGAGTTTGTAACTGTGGTTGCATAGGAGTTGTTGCCTTCAATTGCTTCAATGGTTTGCTTCGCCTCTTGGGTAGAAGCGTTTTGTCTATCCAGACGCACCGGAATGGCGTCGTCCGGCGGGTACATGGGGAGGAGCGTGTGATTTACTCGCTAAAAATATTACCATTGGGAGTTGAGGTAGAGAGAGAAAATTATTCTCTATCTTGTGTGGGTACTCTTAAAATTATAAGTAGGAAAGTTCACTTAGCTACAAAATATCTCACCCTATTTATTTGTGTACAAATGTACTAACTACTAACTAACTCATACATTACAACTATTTATACATATAAATATACATCCGTGTATATACTCTTAATACCCTGCCCCCAAGTTGGAAGGGAGGGACTCACAGCTAACTTGCCAAGTAAATTGCAATGTTCAATCTCTGTTAGTGGTTTGGTGAATATATCTGTCAAATGCTCATGTGTAGAGTTAATTCCTCACAAAATGACAATATATCTCTATGTGTTTGGTAGGTTCATGAAACACAGGATTCTTGGCTATATGGAAAGCTTCTTGTCTATCAAAGAACAATGGATTAGGCAAGGCTAATGGGACTATCAATTCTTCAAGCAATCTAACTAACCATACCAATTCACCCACAACTTGTCTTGTTGATCTGTATTCTGCTTCTGCCATGGATAGTGAAATAGTAGAATGTTTTTTGGATTTCCAGTTGATAGGACAGTCACCAAGCAATACAATATATCCACCGACTGATTTCCTTGACTCAAGGCATGCAACCCAATCTGAGTCACAAAAGGCTCTAACTCCATAGTCGTTGCTATTAGATAGGAAGATCCCTAGACTTGGATCACCTTTAAGGTATAATCAGTACATGGTATACAGCTTTTAAGTGTGGCTCCCTGGGATTCTACATGTATTGACTCAATACCACATCATTCTTGTACAATATATCTAATCCCAAGAAATAGTGCAATCTTCCCAGGTCTTTTATCTTGAAGGTCTCTTCTAAATCAGTACATGTGATCAGAATATCATCCACATAGACAGCTACAAAACCACTTAAGCTCAATGTTTCTTGTGGATCAGTGAGTAGTCAAGTAAGTAGTGTGTGAATCATCTGGCTGCAGTCAATTTCTCATACCATTGTTTGATTTCTTGCTTGAGTTCATATAAGGACTTATTCAGCTTACACACTAAGTTTGGTCTTTCCACAACAAGACCTGGAGGCACTTCCATATACACATCTTCATGGAGATCCCCAAAAAGAAATACATTATTGATATCTAGTTGAAAGATCTTCCACTCTTTCGTCACTGCTGCCCCAATTAAAGCCCTCACAGTAGTTATCTTTACAACTGGTGAGAAGGTTTCTGTATAGTCTATCCCTACCTATTGAGTGTACTCTTTCACTATTAGTCTGGCTTTAAGTCTTTCTGTGCTCCCATCTACCTTGTACTTCAACTTATATACCTACTTACATCCTGTTATTCTTTTTTCATTTAGGAATAGCACTAAGATCTAGGTATGCTTCAAACTCCTGATTCATGGTTGTTTGCCATGCAGGATTAGCAGTTTCTTCTTCATATGAAGTGGGCTCATATTCATGTGAGATATTTTTAATCAGCTGCTTACTATCAAAACTTAATGCATTCGGTGAAACATATTAGACATTAGGTACAGATGCATTAAAATAGAGTGAAGTGGTGCTTTGGTTACTGCTGAAAGGGGAATCATGGTGGTTTGTTTATAATTTAGGGAGTGAGTAGTTATCGTCTCTCAAATAGGTAGGAACTTTGTGTGTTCTGGAAGGTCTACCTAATGTTTCACTAGGCTGTTGTACTATTGGATTAGAAATGTTAGTGGTAGGTGACTCATTCTGATCACTGTCATGTAAAGAGCATCCTTCAAAGTCTGGAGTTATATTAAAGATGATCTCACTTGTCCCTGGTGATGAGGATTCAGGTGGCACTACTGTGAGATGCTGACTAGGTGGACTAGAAGGATAAACAGACTCATTGGGGAAACAAATCATGTGCTAGGTCCGAATTTGCTTGTGGAAATAAAGGAAAGACTCTATTTGAACTAGGAGACAAAGCAAAGGGAAGTACATTTTCATGGAATATGACATATCTTGAAATGTGGATTCTTTCTGTGACTAGATTGAGTACTTTGTATCCCTTTGTCACAAAGGAGTATCCCACAAAATACATGAGGTAAGGATCTTGGTTCAAACTTGTCTTTATGAGTTTTAAGGGTTGTAGGGAATAGAAACATCCAAAGCTTTTAAGGTGGGAGTAGTTAGGTCTTTTTCTGTAAAGTAACTCCAATTGACATTTATTTTTAAGGGTAGAGGAAGGAAGTCTGTTACTCAGACAGGTTGAGGTGAGAATGCACTCTCCTCAGTATTATATAGGCAACTTAGATTGATACAACAGTACCCTGGCTGTTTCTATAAGGTATTTGTGTTTCCTTTCCACTATGCCATTCTGTCGGGGTATGTAGGGACATATTTTCTAGTGTATAATACCTTCAGATGGGAAGAATGAAGTAGTCTCAGAATTGATGAACTCAAGTCCATTATCAATTCTAATTGTTTTAATGGAACAGTTGAATTGGCTTTTCACCATGATAGAAAAAGTTTTGATTACCTGCAGATCACTGCTCTTGCAGTTAAGCAGGTGTGTTCAGGTGCCACTACTAGAATCATCCACTAGGGTGTTGAAATATTTATACTTATCATGTGTTGTGACATGATAGAGTCCTTACAAGTCGACATGTAGAATTTCAAAGATTTTGGTTGTGACTGTAGTTCTTTCTGGGAAGGGCAATCTATTTTGCCTAACCATTGGAAATATGGGACAAGCAAAAGGTTATTTAGATGAAAAATTGGCTGGTATTGATTTAATTCCCCTCATTTTGACAAAGGATACATGTCTCAATCTATTGTGCCACAAGAGATCAACCATATTTTTGTCATACACAGATGCATTGCACATAGAGATGAAATTTTCATTACATTGCATATGAGAATGTGCAACAGCCTTATTACAATCATGATATGTAGTCGGAAAACTAGATGCAACATGTGAAACAGAGTGTGGGACACTATTATTCCTACTAGGTGAGCTAGATGAAATGACATGAATCAGAGAATTAGACTTGCAAGAATCTGAAGAATAAAGATACAAACCATCCTTGCTTTTACTAATTGCCAGAGGCCTCTTTGTGTAGGGGCCTACAAAAGGATACAATCAAATTTCGTAAAGATAACAAAAAATCAAGTTGTACTGTTAAACAATGTATAGGAATTAAGTTGAACTTGAAACCGGGAACGAAAAGGACTCTTTTGAGGGTAAACTTAGGACTGATCAGAGCTACATCTCCCATCAGTGTCACCTTCACCTTATAGCCATTAGGTAATGCAACTAGGAAAGGGTACACTAGGGTCTTTACATTGGTTAACATGGATTTTTTATATGTCATATGATTTGATGCCCCAGAATCAAATATCTGAGAATGAACATTTGATGTAAAACACTCATATGAATTTACACCAGAATCAAAAGAAGTTGAGCAAGCTGAAATACCTACAAAGTTCATAGCCCCTGCTTTCAAGTCACTTGTTGCATTTCCAGTGTGGAAATTCTCAAGAATACTAAGTAGTTGATTGTATTGTTCCTTTGTAAGATTTTGCATACATGTTCCTGAGCTTCACAGTTACCCCCATTTTCACCTCCAATGTTATTCTCACTTTGATTTCCAAATACATTGGCAACAATCTTTTTTCTTTTGTTGAATCAGGAATCTTGTGGGTAACTGTGTAGCTTATAATATTTCTTCTTAGTGTGGCCTGGTTTCTTACAATATTTACAAAATGGTCGAGGTCTGGTCCCAGAATATCCTTCCCGATAATAGTTGTTATTTCCAGTTATGCTCCCTTTCTGGTTGTATTTTGTATATCCAGTGTTATCAGAGGTATTTGATTGTTGATTATAGTTTGTTCTAAAGGAATTATTTCCTCATCTGTTTGCACTCAAAGCAATAGATTCGATCACAAACTGATTATTTGGTTTGACTTCTCTTTGCTTTTCCTCTTGGATGAGAATTGCAAAAGCCTATGCTAGTGATGGCAATGGGTTTATCATCAGAATACTTCCCCTCACCATAATGTAGACCTCGTTCAACCCCATTAAAAACTGAATCAGTCTCTTATCCTATTCAGTTTTTTGCATATTTGCATTGAGCATGATTTAGCACCACATGTGCAATTTCATTTGCACTGAGCATGTGTATTCAGTGTATTTAGCTCTTCCCAAAGCTTCTTTATCTTAATATAATAGCCAGTGATATCTAGGTTTCCTTGACTCAAATCATTTATCTCTTTCTGCAATTAGTACAATTTGCCCCATTTTGTTGATCATATCTATCCTCTAATTCCTGCCAAAGTTCCTGAGCATCATTGACATATTGTAGACTGTCCGCTAAATCCTTCAAGAGAGAATTCAAAATCCACAACATGACCATGTCGTCACAGCGTTCCCATTGATTGTAACTAGGGTCCCTTGAGTCCGCTTTCCTGCATTTTCCATTTATGAACCCTACTTTATTTTTCAGTGAGAGAGCTCTAAGGACTCTTCTCCTCCATGACCTATATCCTGGTCCATCAAAAGATATCGGCACGAGCGTAGATCCTGCACTTTCAGATGGATGCATGTAGAGTAGATTTGTCGAATCCAGAAGCGGATTTTTGGAATCTGTCACGCTTTTGTCAATAGCCATACTTCTCGGCCAATTTGGAGCAGAAATTGACCTTGCTCGAACTATTTCTCAATAACTGAGTTGAAATTAGGGAACAACTTCGCAACTCGCACAAAACCTATTGTAATGCTTAATAGCTTGAAGAATTGGCTGATTGAGCTTAGAATTAAGAGTCTTGCTCTGATACCATGTCAAAATAGTAGTAGAAACGAGAGAAGAGTTGAGCTCGAATGAGCTCTAATGGCGGGTATGAGAGCCCTAGAGAGAGAAACTTCTGGAACCTTTCTTTGATTAAAATGAACTGAGTAAAAAATGATACAAAAAGGAAAGTTCACTTAGCTACAAAATATCTCACCCTATTTATACACGCATGTACAGTTATGTACAGCTGTACTAACTGCTAACTAACTCATACACTACAACTATTTATACATATAAATATACATCCGTTTATATACTTGTCACACCTCCTTTTTGTGCGCCCGCCCCGAAGGGTAAATGCGCGAGGGGAGTTTTTCTAATTTAAGTGACAATATTCGAAATGGGATTATTTATTTTTATTCAGAGTCGCCACTTGGGAAAGGTTTGGTTTTTGGTGTCCCAAGTCACCGGTTTATCTTGAATCCCAAATCGAGGAAATTTTTGACTTTTCCAAATGAAGTCTGCGAACCAGAAATTCTAAGTAAGGAATTCTGTTGACCCGAGGGAAGGTGTTAGGCACCCTCGAATCCCGTGGTTCTAGCACGGTCGCTTAAATTGTTATAATGGCTAAATATCTGATTTAAATACATGTTGTGACTTATGTGCTTTTATTAAGTTTAAACCGCTTTTATTATTATCATTTATTCTTATAGAATTGCAACATCGTGAAAATGCATCTCGAATCACGTCACAATCAATGCACCCGTAGTTATCAATACATTTTGACTCTGTTGAGATTTGGATTCGGGTCACATCAATGTGCACCCGAGTTTAAGAATGTAATTTAATTAAGCCGTGCCTAAAGGGCCTAACGCGTTATTATTTTTGGGAAAGGCCATGAAATTTACTAAGCGGCCTGTCCTGAATTCTAAATATTTATTATGTTTAGTTATTGAGGGCCCCGCAATTTACATTTTTATTTGGCGAGGCTCGTCTCTATTTTAGAAGGATATCCTAAAGCGGCTACATTTCTAACTACGTTTGTCTAAAAAGAGAAGAAGAAAGATATATGTTAATTTAATTATATGCTTCGGCCTGATCCGGATCCTTATCAATTCCTGATTAATTATTTACAAAGTGGAGAGAACATTATACTTCAACGGAAGATACCTTAATTTGACAAAGAGACTACATGCGAGCTGACGAAATGCTATACTTGCATTCAAACATTTCTTGAATTGAATTTAACTAGACTTATTTAGGCTAGATTAAGGGAATTAACTACTAGGCGTTATTACTAATAGGGATTCGAACGCGCTTCTATATACTGCCTAGCGGGTCCTGATAAAGGAAACTAAAAATAAAACAGAACATCATTGTGTAAAAATGGAAGTACTCTATCGTATGCATATCATTATAGCTAACAGGAATCTGGTCAGTCGCTATGTCAATTATCCGTACATTCTGTGTACTGTACAATTACATACCTCGTAACAACAAACAACTATAAACTAAGACGCAAGAGACTAGAACTCAGTTAAGCATCAACTGATCTTTTCCTGCTATTGAAATTTACCAACTAATCAATTATATAGAAAGAAATCAACATGCCATGAGTATTACAACAGACATTTAAACTTCTCCAACTTTTCATTTCATGCTTTCAGACTGTTACAGTTACACCAATATGGGACTTGAAATGTGTACCTAGATACTGAAATGCAAAGAAGTAGTGGAAGCAAAAAAATCAGCAGCAGCAGCACAAGAATGGTAGTAACAACAAAGCAATACAGTAGCAATGACAATCCCAGGCCAACAGACCAAAGCAGTAAACCAATGGTACAGTACTCAATGTTTGATTTTTTCGAAACTCAGAGGAAAATCCTAAAATCTGATAGAAACAAACCAAACTGGATGCTGGATTTTA
This sequence comes from Nicotiana sylvestris, assembly GCF_000393655.2. Lineage (NCBI taxonomy): Eukaryota > Viridiplantae > Streptophyta > Magnoliopsida > Solanales > Solanaceae > Nicotiana > Nicotiana sylvestris. The sequence goes on along the minus strand of NC_091066.1, from coordinate 20,073,640 downwards.
GACACGAAAGGATGAGGAAAAGTAGTGTTTTCCAGTTGAACAAGAATTTCTTTTCTAAATCCCCCTCCTGATTTCCAAAATAAACTCTCTTTCTCACTTAGAAACTGATTCTGTTTGGTTTCAGCTTCCCTTTTGTGTGTGTCTCTCTCAAGGTGTATCTGTATCTCCCTTCTATTTCTCTCTTCCTTTCAAAAAATTTGTCCTTCTCCCAAAATCAAACTCTCTCTGTCTGTGTGTGTGTGTATAAAAATCTGTCCCTGTGTGTGTGTATGTTTCAATGTCCTCCCCTAAACTGATGGAAGTCCTTCCCTTTTATAAGCCTAAAATCAACCCTTTAACAGCCTGTTTGACAATTAGAACACCCCTCCCATGTGCTATCCTCTTTTCAGATTCCACTTAGCTATTTAAGTATAAACAAACCCCCCCATGATATTCCCTGCAGTCTTACTCTTTTAAGTGAGGTTTAATACTTCTTAAACTAAAGCAGGGTATGGACAGCAGGGGTGTGTTCTGACAGCACATGCTGTCAAACTATTTTAATTCAAAAAGGGCCTTTATGCACATGTTGTGCACATGCTATCAATTCAGATTGCAATTAGACAAAACCAATCCCTTTACATTTCTGATTCAAATACATCAAAGGTAAGTATCTATAGTTGATTCTTAATTCAAACAATGTTCAGCAAGACAAATCAAGTTGTTACCATTCAAACAGCTAAAAACTATTTGACGACATGTATCGAATCGACTATACCAGTTACAACATACACAATCAAAGCCAAGGATTAGAATCAAACAGTATCAACAAGGGGTCAGATTGCACATGTCAATACAGAGGTTAACTTGGGGATTGATTACTCAAACAATTTTGATTCAGTCAATTAGGCAGTTCACATACACACACATTATCAGTGAATGAGGAAACATTCGATCAAACAAAAGGGTACAGGCAAGGTGGACAATCAACAGTTGATAAAATTCAAAAACACGAATTAAAACAAAACATGAACAGACCTTTAATCAGCACATGGAATAAAGAAAAAGGAAAACAAAACTCACCTTAAATCCCGAAAAATCAAAGAGCCTTAGCTTGGATTCGAACAGGCCTCTCTTAAGGTTGAACGGACTTTAAACGAAGTGTTTCTCAGATGAGAAACATTTCGATTAAAGTCCATCTGACCTTAATCTCTTAGCTTAAACAGGCACGGAACAGGCACGAGGTTTGAACCTAATCTCTTAGTTCAAATAGGCACGGAACAGACCCTTGGCTTAGCTTGGATTAGACCCTAATTTCTTGGTTTAAACAGGCACGGAACAGGCACAGAACAGGCACGGAACGGACACGAGGACCCTAGGGTTCAAAACATCAGATCTGAGATTCGTGTTTCCCTGGTCAGATTCGGACCAAACCAAGCATGGTTTGGTCACGAGGGAGGTTCGGGGACTATCTGGTATAAAACTAGAGTCAATCGGTGTAAGTTAGGTTCCGACTCGAATCTTCAAATGAAGATTCGAGAAGGTGGGAGGGGATTCGAAGTGTGTGGTTGGTGGATTTGGGTTCAGGACGGTGAGGAGCATCTATGGTGTTAAGGGTGGGGTCACCAGCGTCCATGCCACCGGCTTTCATGGTGAAAGTATACAGGGGCGGCTAGGGTTTGAAGGTCTGAGGTCTGGGGTGAAGACGACCTAAGGCAGGGGGTTCGGATAGGGGGCAGGGTAAAGGTTATAGGTTTATATAGTTAGTGAGGGGTTGATTCCTAGCCGTTGGATGGGGTACGATGAAGGGTCAGGATCTCTTGGCTGGTGGGTGACGGTGTCGTTTCATCCTAAAGGGGTTTGGGTCGGTCCGGGTGGAATGGGTCGGGTTCATCAGTGGGTTATGGGGAAGTGATCTTGGTCGTTGATCAATCTGAGATCAACGGCCCAGATCAGGCCAGGTTAGAACGGTGTCGTTTGGAAGCTCTGGCTATCAGCTGGTCTGGACCGGGGCAGGCTCACGTTCTGGGCTTGATTTGGGCCTCAAATTTAAAATGAAAATGAGCCCAAACTGATTTTCAACCCAATTCTGCATTCTCTTTTATCATTATATTTTTTATATATATTTTTTATTTTAAAAACAAAACCCAAGTAAATCAAATTAAAATTAAATAGACACTTAATACAATTATTTGCACACACATATTAAAATATTTGAAGCAGGTAAAATCAAACAAAACAAAAATCACGGACAAAGATGCTTATTTATGATTTTCTATTTAACAACCGGATTACGGTTCAAATTACGCATGTCACATACATTTTTTGTATTTTGTTTTAATAAAATAAAATGGGCAAGAATCATAAATAATTAACAAAGCGCCATGTAAAATCCAAAAATTGTACAACAGGACCATTTGTTATTATTTTATTTCTTTTGGAGCGATTGTCGCGTAAAACAAAAATCACGTGCTCACATCTGCCCCTCTTTGTTCGGAAACACGAAGAGTTTTCGTGCAAAGATGAAGTGAGCGGATATGAGCGATTTTTGCCTATGGACTACTCCATGTGAAACATGTTTTTTGAAAGATTTGACCGAATCTTTGCTTCAAAGATTTCCTACATATCCTGGGCTAAACAGGAATCAGGTCAATGTAATTCGGGAAGTTTCGGTAGCTGGGACTACCATGGGACTGCATTGCTTGTTGTTACTGTTGTTGTTGTTGTCACCGTTGCTTTACTGACCGTCTTATTACAACCAAAGAAAAATTGAAACTGAACTAAATACTTATATGCATGTCAACTGCTAGTTATAAGATCCCTATCTATGATTCTTTTGCGACTTGATCATGGGTCTTAGCTGATTTTGCTTGGAGACTTCGATCCGAATCTTGATGCTTGCGAGTTGCAGGTGCTTGCTTAATCTCTGGGATACTCAGTGAGACGTGACTGGCAGAGTTCTGGACCTTAATCAAATCTTGGAGCGATCTGCCTTCCATTTTCTCCGGTATCTCGGGACATCATCTTTTTGTCTTTTCTTCTTAGATTCTGAGTTGAGACTCATCTTGTGGGTCGTTTCGATCCGTGTGGCTCGAGGTTAGACCTGCGGGAAAAACAAACGAACGAAATTTTCTTCCCCAGTTTTACTAGGAAAATTTCGTGAATTATTCGCCAAGAAGTTCATAAAATTGATGAAAGAAGGTATGAATGCTTAGTTCATGGTTGGAGCCCTAATACCGACTAGCTGGGAGAAGTTCAGTTTAGAGTTAAAACTCTAATACTGACCAACTGGGAAAAAGTTCAGTTCAGGGTTTAAAACCCTAATGCTGACTAAATGGAAAAATTCAGTTTAGGGTTTTAAAACCCTAATGCTGACTGAAAGGAAAGAGTTCAGTTAAAGGTTTAAAATCCTAATGCTGACTAAAGGAAAAATTCAGTTTAGGGTTTAAAACCCTAATGCTGATTGCATGGAAAAGCTCAGTTTAGGGTTTAAAACCCTAATGCTGGCTGAATGGAAAAAAGTTCAGTTTAGGGTTTAAAACCCTAATGCTGATTGCATGGAAAAGCTCAGTTTAGGGTTTAAAACCCTAATGCTGGCTGAATGGAAAAAAGTTCAGTTTAGGGTTTAAAACCCTAATGCTGACTAAAGGAAAAATTCAGTTTAGGGTTTAAAACCCTAATGCTGATTGCATGGAAAAGCTCAGTTTAGGGTTTAAAACCCTAATGCTGGCTGAATGGAAAAAGTTCAGTTTAGGGTTTAAAACCCTAATGCTGATTGCATGGAAAAGTTCAGTTTAGGGTTTAAAACCCTAATGCTGATTGCATGGAAAAGCTCAGTTTAGGGTTTAAAACCCTAATGCTGGCTGAATGGAAAAAGTTCAGTCTAGGGTTTAAAACCCTAATGTTGATTGCATGGAAAAGCTCAGTTTAGGGTTTAAAACCCTAATGCTGGCTGAATGGAAAAAGTTCAGTTTAGGGTTTAAAACTCTAATGCTGACTAAAGGAAAATTTCAGTTTAGAGTTTAAAACCCTAATGCTGATTGTATGGAAAAGCTCAGTTTAGGGTTTAAAACCCTAATGCTGGCTGGATGGAAAAAGTTCAGTTAGGGTTTAAAACCCTAATGCTGATTAAAGGAAAAAGGTCAGTTTAGGGTTTAAAACCCTAATGCTGATTGAATGGAAAAGAGTTCAGTTTAGGGTTTAAAACCCTAATGCTGACTAAAGGAAAAATTCAGTTTAGGGTTTAAAACCCTAATGTTGATTGCACAGAAAAGCTCAGTTTAGGGTTTAAAACCCTAATGCTGGCTGAATGGAAAAAAGTTCAGTTTAGAGTTTAAAACCCTAATGCTGATTGCATGGAAAAGCTCAGTTTAGGGTTTAAAACCCTAATGCTGGCTGAATGGAAAAAAGTTCAGTTTAGGGTTTTAAAACCTTAATGCTGACTAAAGGAAAAATTCAGTTTAGGGTTTAAAACCCTAATGCTGATTGCATGGAAAAGCTCAGTTTAGGGTTTAAAACCCTAATGCTGGCTAAAGGAAAAATTCAGTTTATGGTTTAAAACCCTAATGCTGATTGCATGGAAAAGCTCAGTTTAGGGTTTAAAACCCTAATGTTGATTGCATGGAAAAGCTCAGTTTAGGGTTTAAAACCCTAATGCTGGCTGAAAGGAAAAAAGTTCAGTTAGGGTTTAAAACCCTAATGTTGATTAAAGGAGAAAGGTCAGTTTTAGGGTTTAAAACCCTAATGCTGATTGAATGGAAAAGAGTTCAGTTTAGGGTTTAAAACCCTAATACTGACTAAAGGAAAAATTCAGTTTAGGGTTTAAAACCCTAATGCTGATGGCATGAAAAAGCTCAGTTTAGGGTTTAAAACCCTAATGCTAGCTAAATGGAAAAAGTTCAGTTTAGGGTTTAAAACCCTAATGCTGACTAAAGGAAAAAGTTCAGTTTAGGGTTTAAAACCCTAATGCTGGCTGAAAGGGAAAGGTTCAGTTTAGGGTTTAAAACCCTAATGTTGACTGCAAGGAAAAGCTCAGTTTAGGGTTTAAAACCCTAATGCTGGCTGAATGGAAAAGCTCAGTTTAGGGTTTAAAACCCTAATGCTGGCTGAATGGAAAAAAGTTCAGTTTAGGTTTTAAAACTCTAATGCTGATTGTATGGAAAAGCTCAGTTTAGGGTTTAAAACCCTAATGCTGGCTGAAAGGAAAAAAGTTTAGTTAGGGTTTAAAACCCTAATGCTGATTAAAGGAAAAAGGTCAGTTTTAGGGTTTAAAACCCTAATGCTGATTGAATGGAAAAGAGTTCAGTTTAGGGTTTAAAACCCTAATGCCGACTAAAGGAAAAATTCAGTTTAGGGTTTAAAACCCTAATGCTGATGGCATGAAAAAACTCAGTTTAGGGTTTAAAACCCTAATGCTGGCTAAATGGAAAAAGTTCAGTTTAGGGTTTTAAAACCCTAATGCTGACTAAAGGAAAAAGTTCAGTTTAGGGTTTAAAACCCTAATGCTGGCTGAAAGGGAAAGGTTCAGTTTAGGGTTTAAAACCCTAATGCTGGCTGGCCGGGGACAAAGTTCGAGAATACTAAACGACCTCTTTTTTTTTGAATTTTCTTGTTTTAGTAGAAGATAAAAGGGAGTTTCGTGGAAACTTACCTTTCGGGTGAATTCATCATTGCCAAAGTATTTCTTGTACCCGTGTACCTTCTTCTTTGGGCGACACCTGCTTCTTGCACGGTTGTCTTGGATTATACTTGTTTCAACTTTTCAGACAAAGAACAATTATTAGTTCGGAAATGACAGTCGGTTCGGTGACCTTGATCGTTCCCAGTTGCTTTGTTGCGTCTTTATTTCCGTTGTGAAGTCCCGCCATTGACTTGATTCAAATGGTGAAACCCTTTAGACTGCTCAGGCTTGTATTTCCAGATTCTGTGATGATTTGCCTCGTAAGGCTCCCTTTTTTCTTTTCTTTTTTCTTTTTTTCTTTTTTGTGTCACGTTTTGCTTGGAGATTCTCAACGGGGATTTATTGGAGGTATCTGTGGGGATTTGTACAAAAGGAAGCTCTGTGGGGGAACATTTACAAAGTGGATTATTTGTGTGGATTTCTGTACAACGGGGCATGCTGGGGATTTGTTTCAAAACGGGCTCTCTAGGATTTGTTGGGGTAAGCTTGTTGGGGATTTTTTACAAAGGGACTCGCCGGGGATGTGATGGGAATTTGTGTCCCCATTTTTATTAACAAAGGGAAATCCTGTGGGGATTTGTGCGATGCGAACTTGCTGGGGAAATTTCTCTCTTTCCTCTTTATTTCGAACGCCATCAGACGTCATGATTCATCAGGTTTGGACAGACGTACCAACGAAACGAGGTGCTTCCTCTCATGAAACGGAATTCCGAGAAACCAAACCTGCCACCTGTCCTTTCCGGTATATCTAGAACTTGGGGTTAAACATGAAAGAGATTTGAAGAAAACCAAGAAAAGATAAAAACAAATTTCAGAAAAGGAGTGCCCCCTTCGGGACGAGAGAGACTTATCTGAGGAAGATAATGCTGGCTTTAAATGACATGACATGCTCTTTGGACTGGACGCCTGACCTTTCATGAGCTTGCGTTTCCCTGAATCAAAACGGATTTGTGATTCCAAACCGGTGGAACTTTGCCGAGATCTCCTTGGGTAGAGTCGTTCTTTCAGCCAACAGCGCCCTTAGCGGGTTTTCGCTAGCTGACCTCTCTCATTTCCCTCCTTGTTGTCGCTTGATAGCACTCTTTACGAGTTTTTACTACACAAGCTCTCTCATTTTGGTTTCTCTACTCCCGTCGCCTCGCGGTGCCCGGAGGTTTTCACCGACGAGACTCTCTCATTTTATTTCTTTCAATTTACAGTGTATCGGTCTTCATTTGTGACGCTTTTTGGCTTCCCGCTACCTTTGGTAATTGATCTGAAGGGTTGTGCTTGGTAAAGAGAGGTAGATGATACTACGACTTTTAAACCGTTTGACGTGCCCGATTTCAATTTCAGGGTAAATGGGATTTTATTGTTGGTGTGACTAAACCTCAGGGAGAGGCTGCCTACGTATCCTTTCGGAATCAAGTCAGACGTAGTTCAGGCCTCAATCAATTTTTGTTTTGTTTCGTTTTTTTTTTTTTTTTTTGTTATTGGTCGCCGAAGGGATGTGACCGGCTCAAATGGCTTGTAGAGAGAATTGGTAGTGTTTGGGGGTAGTGGGGAGTAAAACCTTCGTCATTTTCAAATGTGTCGGGACCACTGGAGTATAATTCAGACGTAGTATCTCTTGACTGCATCTGCATTTACTGCTGTTTCGGGGTCATTTCCTTCGATATTACCTAGATACAATGCTCCTCTCGGCAATATCTTCCTTATGATGTATGGGCCTTTCCAATTTGGAGCAAATTTCCCTTTCGCTTCCTCGTGATGTGGCAGAATACGCCTCAGTACCAGCTGACCTACTTCGAAATTCCTGGGTCGGACTTTCTTGTTGTAAGCACGGGCCATCCTTCGTTGGTACAACTGCCCGTGACAAACCGCGGTCATTCGCTTTTCATCGATCAAAGTCAGTTGCTCTAATCGAGTCTTGACCCACTCGTTGTCTTCGATTTCTGCTTCAACAATGGTTCGAAGCGAAGGGATTTCTACTTCTGCTGGTATCACAGCCTCGGTCCCATAAACCAAAAGATAAGGAGTTGCTCCTACTGACGTGCGTACCGTAGTACGATATCCCAATAATGCAAATGGTAGTTGTTCATGCCACTGTCAGGAACTCTGGATCGTCTTCCTCAAAATCTTCTTGATGTTTTTGTTCGCTGCTTCTACAGCACCATTGGCCTTCGGCCGATAAGGAGTAGAATTCCTATGCGTTATTTTGAATTGCTCGCATACATCTTCCATCAAGTGACTGTTCAAGTTTGCTGCGTTATCTGTAATGATAGTCGCAGGAATACCGAAACGACAGATAAGATTTGAGTGTACAAAATCCACTACAGCTTTTTTAGTGACCGACTTGAGAGTGACAGCCTCTACCCATTTTGTGAAGTAGTCTATGGCAACCAGTATAAATCTGTGTCCATTTGAAGCCTTTGGCTCGATTGGTCCAATGACGTCCATGCCCCAGGCGACAAATGGCCAAGGCGCAGACATGGGATGCAGTTCTGTGGGAGGTGCATGAATCAAATCACCATGCACCTGACACTGATGACACTTCCGGACGAAACTAAAGCAGTCCTTTTCCACGGTCATCCAGTAATAACCTGCTCGAAGGATTTTCTTCGCTAAGACATACCCGTTCATATGAGGTTCGCACACACCTGCGTGTACTTCGTGCATAATCTTTCTCGCCTCCTCGGCGTCGACACATCTTAGGAGGTTGAGGTCCGGGGTCCTCTTGTATAACAATTCACCGCTCAGAAAGAAACCACTTGCATGTCGCCTAATGGTCCTCTTTTGATCTCCAGTAGCATGCTCGGGATACTCTTGCGTCTTCAGGAACCTCTTGATGTCATGGTACCAAGGCTACGTATTTGATCCCACCTCGATTACATTGCAGTAACCGTGTCTTTCCCTGATTTGGATTTCCAAAGGATCGACGTGGGCGTTACCCGGGTAGGGTAGCATTGAAGCCAGAGTAGCAAGTGCGTCCGCCAGTTCATTGTGACATCTCGGGATATACCTAAACTCTATTGATGTAAAGCGCTTGCCGAGGTCCTCCACATGCTGTCGGTAAGGGATAAGTTTGACATCCCGAGTTTCCCATTCGCCTTGGGCTTGCTAGATAATCAGGTCAGAATCTCCCATAATCAGTAAGTCTTCGACATCCTGATCGATCGCCATATGCATGCCCATGATGCAAGCTTCATACTCAGCTGTATTGTTTGTGCAAAAGAAACGCAGTCTAGCTGTGGCGGGAGAATGCTGACCAGAAGGCGAAATCAAAATTGCCCCAATCTCTACACCTTTGGCATTCACGGCTCCATCAAAGAACATCTTCCAAACATGAGCGTCCTCTGAGACCACTTCTACGGTATTTACTTCTTCATCGGGAAAGTAAGTACTCAATGGCTGGTATTCCTCATCGATCGGATTTTCGGCCAAGTGATCTGCTAACGCCTGGGCTTTCATTGTCGTGTGAGTGACATAGACTATGTCGAATTCAGTAAGAAAGATTTGACACTTAGCCAGTCTCCCAGTAGGCATTGGTTTCTGAAATATATACTTCAAAGGATCCAGCCTGCTTATGAGGAAAGTAGTGTGGGCTTGGAGATAATGTCTCAGCTTTTGAGCAACCCACGTCAGAGCGCAACATGTCCTTTCCAGCAGAGTGTATTTGGCCTCGTAGCCGGTGAATTTCTTGCTCAAGTAGTAGATTGCTTGCTCCTTCTTTCCAGTTATGTCGTGTTGCCCGAGGACACAACCGAAAGAGTTCTCCAGGACTGTCAGATACAAGAAAAGGGGTCTCCCTGGCTCTGGAGGGACCAAAACTGGGGGATTCGAAAGGTATTCTTTGACTTTATCAAAGGCTTCTTGACACTCAGTTGTCCATTTGATCGCCGCATCTTTCCTTAACAGCTTGAATATGGGTTCACACGTGCTTGTCAGCTGGGCAATAAATCGACTGATGTAGTTCAATCTGCCCAACAAACTCATCACGTCTTTCTTTATTCTCGAGGGAGGTAAATCTCTGATAGATTTTATCTTAGTTGGATCTAGTTCGATACCTCTCCTGCTTACGATGAAGCCCAAAAGCTTGCCCGACGGGACTTCGAAAGCACATTTGGCTGGGTTCAACTTCAAGTCATACTTCCTTAATCTCTCGAAGAATTTCCTCAAGTCTTGGATGTGATTATCCTGCGTCCTGGACTTGACTATCACGTCGTCCACGTACACCTCTATTTCCTGATGCATCATGTCATGAAAAATGGCAGTCATGGCCCTCATGTAAGTAGCCCCAGCATTCTTCAAACCAAATGGCATGACCCGATAACAGTAGGTGCCCCAAGGCGTGGTGAAGGCAGTTTTCTCGGCGTCCTCTTCATCCATCAATACCTGATGATACCCAGCGTAACAATCTACGAAAGACTGTATCTCGTGTTTGGCGCAATTATCAACGAGGATGTGGATGTTGGGCAGTGGGAAATTATCTTTGGGACTTGCTCTATTCAAATCTCGGTAATCTACACATACCCGAGTTTTCCCGTCCTTTTTCGGTACTGGAACCACATTTGCCAACCATGTTGTATATTGGACTACCCGAATCACTCCCGTTTTCAGTTGTTTGGTGATCTCCTCTTTAATCTTGTCACTGACCTCAGTTTTGAACTTTCGTTGCTTTTGTTGAACTGGAGGACAATCAGGATGAATCGGCAATTTATGAACCACTAGATCAACACCTAGTCCCGGCATGTCATCATATGACCAAGCAAACACGTCTTTAAATTCAAAAAGAAGTTGAATTATCGCCTCTCGCGTTTTCTTGTCCGTGTGAATGCTTATCTTGGTCTCCCGGATTTCTTCCGGGGTTCCTAAATTTACCGGTTCAGTGTCGTTCAGATTTGGCTTAGGTTTGTTCTCAAAATGTTCCAACTCTCGGTTTATTTCCCTAAAAGCTTCTTCCTCATCATATTCTGGTTCTGGGTTCATTAATTCACAGTTAAATAGCTCGTTGTGATCTGGGCGTGAAGTCCGCAAGCATGTCATATTTAAAGCCGCATTATTATAACTAAACGGAAAGATAAAAGGAAAAATAACAAAAATCAGAACAAAAGAAAGAATGGGAAAACAATGATTGATTTTTTCTATTTTCTTTGGAAAGTTGGAAGACAACAGTGTTTACAACTTAGGAATTCAAAACAACAATTAAAAGGAAGAAAACGTTCAAGTTATGTCCTGGAGACAACTTGTGACAGAGGAAAGGTGGCAGGACAGGTCTACCCGGACTTCCGTCTAGTCGGGAATGGCGTGGCCTCCCAGTTTCGAAGTTTGGTGTTCGTCCCCACGTACAGCATCTCAGCAGTGCTTGTGCCTTCACCTGGTTGAACCATGTGGACCTCGTAGAGCATCTCTCTCATTGCCCCGCATATCTCATCGATTTCCTCAGCCGTGAAGACCTCATTGTCTTCTTCTTCGGTGTACCTTGGCCTGATGAAAGTTTCATATAAATCCGGCAATGGTTGAGGTAACTTCCAACCCTCATTTCTCCTTTTCTTTGCCCACTCTTCGTCTGCTGGAGTAGGTTTGAAACCTAGTCCAAAAGGTTTCTTGGTGACTGGCAAGGTGATGGGTTCTGTTATTCCCTGAAGGGTTCGTCCAAGCCCTTTCCCTGGCCTAAATCCGTGTCGGATCATCTCTTTGGCCACCATAACCGAGGCGTTAGACAAGAAAGGCTGGGGGCAGGGTATTCCCTCTTCGTGCTGCTCTGCCAGTACAATCTCGAAAGCTTGATAGACCGTATGTTCGCTCCCTTCTCTCGGTTCAAGATATGGGATGGATGGGTCCCGATAGATAGCATGCTCGTCTTCTCCATGGACCACGATCTCTCGGTCTTCATACTCAAACTTCACCATCTGGTGAAGAGTGGAAGGCACAGCTCCTGCCGCATGGATCCAAGGTCTGCCGAGGAGAAAATTGTAGGATGTATCCATGTCGAGCACCTGGAAGGTTACTTCAAACTCGACTGGTCCTATGACCAACAACAGGTCTATTTCCCCCATGGTATCTCTCTTGATGCCGTCGAAAGCCCTTACGCAGACATTATTGGGTCGGATTCTTCCGGTCCCAATTTCCATTCTTTGTAGCGTGGAGAGTGGGCAAATGTCAACACCTGATCCCCCATCCAACATTACCCGCTTGACATAGTAGTCCTCGCATTTAACTGTTAGATGAAAGGCCTTGTTGTGTGTTGCTCCTTCCGGGGGTAAATCATTCTTGCTGAAAGAGATTTGGTTGACGGCGAAGAATCTTTCTGTCATCCGCTCTAGTTGTTCAACCGAGGTTTCAACTGGCACATATGCTTCATTCAGGGTCTTCAGTAAGATCTTTTGATGCTCGCCCTACCTCATCAACAATGATAGCATGGACACTTGCTCGGGGTACTTGCGCAGTTGATCTATCACTTCGTAATCCGGCATTTTCATTTGTTGGAAGAACACTTCCGCTTCTTCAACGCTTACAGGCTTCTTTGGTGGGAAGCGCCTTTGTGTGGCGTTGTTCAGCTCTTGGGTATTTGAATACCTTCCAATGAAAGTATTTTCTGGAAGTTCTCCCATGACCTCTTTACCTTTGTACATTACCAAAGTCTTCTGATAATTCCACGGTACTGTGGACGAGTTGGTCATCGGCTTTTGTGGCACGCGTCCGATAACCACTGGCTCATTCAGCCGAGGTGGTTGAATCGTCCCCCGGACCACATAGGCCCCTTTTGGCACGTACATAGGTTTTGTCTTTTTGATCCCGAAGTTCTGCGTCTTCTCAGCTCGACCTCGTGGTATGTAAAGAACTCCATCCTTTACCGGTACCACTTTCTTCTCCACCTTCTTTTCAGGCTCGCTCTTTATAGCCTTGGCCTCCTCCCCCTTTTCTGGTTTCTGGTCTGTCTCAGGCCTTTTCCCCGTGTCGACAATGGCGATTATAGCTTTCAGAGCAGGGTCGAATTCCTTGTCTTCGTAAATCATTCCGATCAGCAGCCCATTATTGTGAGCAGGCAATAGATTGTTAGTCACATTTGGGATCTCCTCGTCCCTTAGCACTATTTTCCCTTGCTCTATCAAATTCTCGACCACTCTTTTCAATGACCAGCAGTCGTTTGTATCGTGCCCCTCGGCCCCTGAATGATAGGCGCATCTGACTCCAGCTTTGTAAGAAGGTGAGGTCGGGTTTTGCCTTGTTTGAGGGATTGGTTGCAGGAAACCCAACTGGACTAGTTTCGGGAACAAAGTAGAGTATGGTTCACCGATGGGCGTGAAAGTCCGCCTTCTGGGCGGCTCCTGCGGGCGGAAGTTATTCTGCGGAGGTTGTGGGTTATAGTGGTTGCGGTAAGGAGGCTGATTTCTGGGAGGTGGAGCTTGGCCTCGGTTGGCTTGTTGCGGCGGATGGGCATAAGGCTGGGCATTCATGACCATATAGGGTTGATGAGCATATGCCAGATTCGAGTGGGGGTAGTAGTGTTGTGGGGTTCTTTCTGGAAAACGGGGCCTGGGATTACGATATTCCCTTGCTTCTGAGGCTGCCATGGTCGTTTCTTCCTTCTTCTTCCCTCTTGCCATTCCCCCGGACCCGCTTTGGACGGCTTGGGAGGTCGCCCTTATGGCTTCTTGACTCAGAATTCTACCTATTTTCAGCCCATTTTCCACCATCTCTCCAATCTTAATTGCTTCTGCAAACGGCTTTCCCATGGCTGACATCATGTTTTGGAAATAGTCAGACTCTTGAGCCTGGAGAAAAGTAGTGACCATTTCTACCTCATCCATGGGAGGCTTCACCCTCGACGCCTGCTCACGCCACTTAATAGCATATTCTCTGAAGCTTTCTGAAGGTTTCTTCTTCAAATTCGACAGAGAATTTCGGTCTGGTGCAATGTCGATGTTATACTGGAATTGTTTCACAAAATCTCTGGCGAGATCATCCCATATATGCCATCGGGACATTTCCTGGTCCATATACCATTCCGAGGCTATCCCTACTAGACTTTCCCCAAAATATGCCATTAGCAGTTCTTCTTTTCCGCCGGCTCCCCGCAATTGGTTGCAATATTTCTTAAGATGTGCAATAGGGTCACCGTGCCCATCATATTTCTCAAACTTTGGGGTCTTGAAACCCACGGGCAGGTGCACGTGAGGGAACATACATAGGTCGGCGTAAGAGACGCTCTTCTGTCCGCTTAAACCTTGCATATTCTTCAAACTTTGTTCAAGGCTTCTCATTCTTTTGGCCATCTCATTTTGTTCTGCAATTCTGGGGTTCTGATCCTGCCCGGGTGCAAACTCGCACTGAAGCGGTGGTGGATTAGTGCTGGTAGTGAACCTAGTTGGTTCCATTGAGAATGAGGGTGATTGGAATGTAAAAGAGGATGAGTCAAAGCTTGGCTTGTACGCAGCAGGCTGTGCCGTAATCGGGCAGGGCAGTGCAGAAAAGATGTTCATGCTTGCATCGGTGGCTGACATTCGGGGATGAGGCTCAGAAGGCGATCCAGCAGAGAAGGCTGAAGTGGCTGGGTATCCGAATGGAGTAGCAGGATAATTTATGGGGACATTAGAAGTCCCGCTTGATCTGGAGAATAACTCAGGGAATCCGGGGACGACACTTGGCGGTTCTTTTCCGTTATTCCAGTCGTCCAGCATTTCCAACATACGGAGTCTTAGGATTCTATTTTCTTCCGCAGTTGCGGACTCAGGTGTGAGGACGGCTGAGATCGAGCTCTCCTCGGAAACAGGGATTGTTTGTAACGAAATTTCTGAAGACATTTCCACACTTCCTTTTGACCTTGTGCAGTAAGAGTGAGCACTGCTTCTCGACTTAACAAAAGGTAGTTGAACACTCCTCTTTGACCTCGTGAAGTATGAGTGTGAGGCCAGACTTTCACCAAACCAACCATCTTTTCCAAAAGACCCTAGAAGTACTCAAAGACAAACGCACGGTTAACTTGCAGCAAATAACATATAGGCAATCTCACGTTGGGCATGATGCACCTATACAGTTAAGTGGATTCCTACATGTTTGCGACGAGAGCATGCGTCGTTCCGGCATTTTTCCTCTTATTTCCCCCTATCTTTTTCTTTCTTTTTTTTTTTGTTTTTCTTTTATGTTTTTATTTTGCAGTAAAAGAAATGCGACCGGATTCGATGAGGATTGCCTACGTATCACGATGCCTACGTGAATCAGATCATTACGTAGTTCAAAACACAAATGAAAGAAACACACCTTTTATTGTTGAAACGGTCTATTACAAACTACATTTGCAAAAGAAAAAGCAAACTTTGAAAATAAACCTAGACTCAAAATAGACTAAAAATCACCCTATTGGAAAAAACAGGCAGAAGATGCCAAGATACAGACTTGACTTATGAGTGTATTATGGTTTTGAAAATTGGTGTCCGCGGGGCATCGTTCGGCCTCGTCGCGGTCCTAGGCGTGAGATCCCCTTCAAGTTGCTCTAGCTCATGCATGGTCTGCTTGACATAACCCATCACTGCCGAGAGGACGGTAACACTGGTCATGTCCTCACATCGTAGGCATCGTCTGGTGATGGCATGGGCAATGGCCTTGATCCTATCTCTGGTTTGCTTCTTCTCTATGAGTAGGCGTTTTATCTGATTGCTACATATCTTGAATACCAGAGCATCCTGTATATGCTGATGCTTCAGTTGCCGTACTTCTAACTTCATCTGGGCCAACAAGTCGTACCAGTATCTGCTCTTAATTTGGAAATCCTTGGCCTGATTAGCTGTTTTGATCTCAAGTGTAACCATCTCTCTCTTCATTTTAGCAACAGTTTTCTCGTGGTCGCCTTCCAATTGATTCAGGTATCGGCGATGCTTATCTGCTCTTGTATCCCACTGTGCCCTGAGCTCTGCTATGACGTTTTCAGATCTCTCTAAACCATCTTGCCATTCCCTGATTTCACTTTTTAGCCTTTTTATCAACTGCTCGTCTGATTGACGCCTTGGCTGTTTATCCGCATCCACCCTTATCTGTTTGATCTGGGCTCTAAGCATTTCGTTTTCCTGAATTAACCTCTTCCGCTCTCCCAGATTGGTAGCAACTTGCACGTTGTGATCATATTTCAAGCTTTCCACTTGTTGCTTCAACCTGCTGATTTCGGCGCAATAGCCTCTTTCTTTCGCTAACCAATCCCACTACTTTTG
The DNA here is from genome assembly GCF_000393655.2 of Nicotiana sylvestris. Taxonomy (NCBI): domain Eukaryota; kingdom Viridiplantae; phylum Streptophyta; class Magnoliopsida; order Solanales; family Solanaceae; genus Nicotiana; species Nicotiana sylvestris. The sequence goes on along the minus strand of NC_091066.1, from coordinate 20,057,797 downwards.
CGATGATTCGGCGAAATTCAGGATGTGGGGTCTCTTAGCCGGCCTTTCATGCTCAAGTTCCCTTCTATACCATGCAAGGTAACCTGGCGCCGTCTCTCCTTTGGCTCGATCCCGCACGCAAGTATCTGATTTCAAATATTGACACTCACTCCAGATTTGGCGAATCTTCGCTTCTGGGAATTGTCCGTTAGGACTTATCTCAACTGCTTGAGTGCTAAGATCTTCCTCATGAGGTACTGTCTGGCATCTTCCGAACTGTCTCAAAACTCGGCAGGGTGCGTAAGGTTGAATGCTCTTAAGCCCCATCAGTAAGAAATGAGTTTTAGCTGCCGACATATATAGGATCTCATCAACAGGCAACCATCCTAGCGTCCATTGTATTTGGCTGGCAGTAAGAGCTTGAAAGAACGAGGTCCATGCCAGGACTCCTTTGGGCAAACTGATCTCTTTGGTTCTCGTGTAAGATTCTTCTATGCAAGTCTTTTCCGGGGAACCATGGCTCAAAATCTCGGAATGATGGCAGAGGTGCTCGGTCATCCATATCTGTAGGAGCAAGTTACAACCTTCGAAGAAATTTCCCCCAGCTTTACAAGCTGTAAGAGCTCGAAAGATGTCAGATACCACCATAGGCGCGAGAGTACTGTCACTTTGCGTGAGTAAAGTGCTGACGACCCCGGATATCTTCAAATCAATGTTTCCGTCTTTCCTTGGAAATACCAGAAGGCCCAGGAACATCATCATGAAAGCTACCCGTCTGTGTTTGTCCCACTTCTGACGAACACCTTTGCTGCACAGTTTGTTGATTGGATTATTGAATCCCCCCTCATGACCGTACCTATCATATATGAAGCATGGAGTACAAAATCCGGCTGCCAGATCCGGGTTGTGGACCGTTCTGGGTATCTTCAATGAATCTAGGAACCGATGTACCGTGACAACTCTTGGGGCGACCAAGTATTTTTGCCTCAACGGAAGTTCAGCATTCCCGATGTACCCGGCCATTTCTTCCAAAGTCGGGGTGAGTTCAAAATCAGAGAAATGGAAAACATTGTGCGCCGGGTCCCAGTAGGTAACCAAAGCTCTTATGATATCTCCCCGAGGCTGGATTTCCAACAAACCCACGAGACCTTTCAGATATTTCTTGACCTCATTTTGTCCTTCAACACCTAGATCATTCCACCATAGCCGTAACTTGACAGGGATTTTGGTCATTATTGAAAAATGTTCATTTTGCATCGTGCTCATCCTGCACATTTATTAAGGTGATTTTAACAAAAATGACTTGACTCAATAATATTTACAACGGGGATCAAGTTTTAAACACGGCCCTTAAGCGCTTCGGGGACAAAGATTTTAAGGCCGTGTGTGTCAACTGGACAAAAATACTAAACAAGACCCAAAGGTGGCTATTTATGCAAAGTCAGCCTTCCGGCGTCCTTTTCGGGAACATTCGGCTATTTATGACAAAACAGCATTACCCGATTTATTTATGACTCTTTTTTTAAAAAACATTTGACACACATTTTTCTTTTTTTTCTTTTTTTTTTTATTTATTGATTTTGGCTACTTTAGCAAAAATGGGGTCGAACCCGACGAGGGTTGCCTACGTATCTCACATCCGGTGAGAATCAAACCTGCGTAGTTCGGTATATAGAGAAAAATCACTTAAACCCAGAAAGCTAGAATATATTTTTTCATTATTTTCTTTTGAAAAGAGATAAAGACTAAAGAAAAATTTTTATTTTTTTTTAAGGAAATATTTGGACTATTAGTCTGAATTTATAAAGGAGGTACTACGAAAGAAACAACATCTTTTTTTGAATTATGAATTTTCCGTTTTTTTTTTTACTTTTAAATAAATACCCTTTTTTTGATTTTGAAAGTGATAAAAAAGAAAAAAAAAATTATATGTTTTTTTTTAATAAATCAAACTAGAAGACAAATTTTGGTTTTATTCTTTTTTTTTTAGAAAAATTCCGGCGAGGTTTTGACACTACTTGGACATTGGTTATTTTTCCAAAATAAGTAATTATCTCCCTTCGCTGCTATTTTTCCCCCTTTTTAGAAACCGGTCAGCATGCGGAACCGAAGCAAATAAATGCGCAAAACAAATAGGATGCAGCAGGATGGTCTTTTCATTTCAGGTTGCCTGCCCTAGACAGACTCAACCCCTGTGTTGAGTCCCCTAAGTCAAATGCAACATGATGCAAATAAGCGTTCCTATTAGGGATCCGGCATGAAGTTTCGTTATACTAGGTTTATAACCTGGGCATTTACTCTAGACTGTGTACCCGAGCGGACAACTCGAGTCGAGGAGGGGGCTACGTACCGGGGACCCGCGAGATCGTCCGGCTTTGTAACTTGTCCGACCTCTTTCTTATTTCAGGTATTGACACTAACAGAATAGGGAGTCTCGACCAGCGAGCTTCTCCCCGGAGGTAAGAAGAGAAGGGTTTCGGCACAGTTTATATACAGTTCAGATAATATCAAAGCGGTAAAAGACAACATTTAGCATGTTATGCAAAAACATGTAATAAAGATCAGATAATAAAGCCAAATATAACAATTATTCTAAGCTCGAATTCTTGAACCCTGAACCAGTGGTTCTGGGTCCATCCCCAGCAGAGTCGCCAGAGCTGTCACACCTCCTTTTTGCGCGCCCGCCCCGAAGGGTAAATGCGCGAGGGGAGTTTTTCCAATTTAAGTGACAATATTCGAAATGGGATTATTTATTTAATTCAGAGTCGCCACTTGGGAAAGGTTTGGTTTTTGGTGTCCCAAGTCACCGGTTTATCTTGAATCCCAAATCGAGGAAATTTTCGACTTTTCCAAATGAAGTCTGCGAACCAGAAATTCTAAGTAAGGAATTCTGTTGACCCGAGGGAAGGTGTTAGGCACCCTCGAATCCCGTGGTTCTAGCACGGTCGCTTAAATTGTTATAATGGCTAAATATCTGATTTAAATACATGTTGTGACTTATGTGCTTTTATTAAGTTTAAACCGCTTTTATTATTATCATTTATTCTTATAGAATTGCAACATCGTGAAAATGCATCTCGAACCACGTCACAATCAATGCACCCGTAGTTATCAATACATTTCGACTCTGTTGAGATTTGGATTCGGGACACATCAATGTGCACCCGAGTTTAAGAATGTAATTTAATTAAGTCGTGCCTAAAGGGCCTAACGCGTTATTATTTTTGGGAAAGGCCATGAAATTTACTAAGCGGCCTGTCCTGAATTCTAAATATTTATTATGTTTAGTTATTGAGGGCCCCGCAATTTACATTTTTATTTGGCGAGGCTCGTCTCTATTTTAGAAGGATATCCTAAAGCGGCTACATTTCTAACTGCGTTTGTCTAAAAAGAGAAGAAGAAAGATATATGTTAATTTAATTATATACTTCGGCCTGATCCGGATCCTTATCAATTCCTGATTAATTATTTACAAAGTGGAGAGAACATTATACTTCAACGGAAGATACCTTAATTTGACAAAGAGACTACATGCGAGCTGACGAAATGCTATACTTGCATTCAAACATTTCTTGAATTGAATTTAACTAGACTTATTTAGGCTAGATTAAGGGAATTAACTACTAGGCGTTATTACTAATAGGGATTCGAACGCGCTTCTATATACTGCCTAGCGGGTCCTGATAAAGGAAACTAAAAATAAAACAGAACATCATTGTGTAAAAATGGAAGTACTCTATCGTATGCATATCATTATAGCTAACAGGAATCTGGTCAGTCGCTATGTCAATTATCCGTACATTCTGTGTACTGTACAATTACATACCTCGTAACAACAAACAACTATAAACTAAGACGCAAGAGACTAGAACTCAGTTAAGCATCAACTGATCTTTTCCTGCTATTGAAATTTACCAACTAATCAATTATATAGAAAGAAATCAACATGCCATGAGTATTACAACAGACATTTAAACTTCTCCAACTTTTCATTTCATGCTTTCAGACTGTTACAGTTACACCAATATGGGACTTGAAATGTGTACCTAGATACTGAAATGCAAAGAAGTAGTGGAAGCAGAAGAATCAGCAGCAGCAGCACAAGAATGGTAGTAACAACAAAGCAATACAGCAGCAATGACAATCCCAGGCCAACAGACCAAAGCAGTAAACCAATGGTACAGTACTCAATGTTTGATTTTTTCGAAACTCAGAGGAAAATCCTAAAATCTGATAGAAACAAACCAAACTGGATGCTGGATTTTAGACACGAAAGGATGAGGAAAAGTAGTGTTTTCCAGTCGAACAAGAATTTCTTTTCTAAATCCCCCTCCTGATTTCCAAAATAAACTCTCTTTCTCACTTAGAAACTGATTCTGTTTGGTTTTAGCTTCCCTTTTGTGTGTGTCTCTCTCAAGGTGTATCTGTATCTCCCTTCTATTTCTCTCTTCCTTTCAAAAAATTTGTCCTTCTCCCAAAATCAAACTCTCTCTGTCTGTGTGTGTGTGTATAAAAATATGTCCCTGTGTGTGTGTATGTTTCAATGTCCTCCCCTAAACTGATGGAAGTCCTTCCCTTTTATAAGCCTAAAATCAACCCTTTAACAGCCTGTTCGACAATCAGAACACCCCTCCCATGTGCTATCCTCTTTCCAGATTCCACTTAGCTATTTAAATATAAACAAACCCCCCCATGATATTCCCTGCAGTCTTACTCTTTTAAGTGAGGTTTAATACTTCTTAAACTAAAGCAGGGTATGGACAGCAGGGGTGTGTTTTGACAGCACATGCTGTCAAACTATTTTAATTCAAAAAGGGCCTTTATGCACATGTTGTGCACAAGTGCACATGCTATCAATTCATATTGCAATTAGACAAAACCAATCCCTTTACATTTCTGATTCAAATACATCAAAGGTAAGTAGCTATAGTTGATTCTTAATTCAAACAATGTTCAGCAAGACAAATCAAGTTGTTACCATTCAAACAGCTAAAAACTATTTGACGACATGTATCGAATCGACTATACCAGTTACAACATACACAATCAAAGCCAAGGATTAGAATCAAACAGTATCAACAAGGGGTCAGATTTCACATGTCAATACAGAGGTTAACTTGGGGATTGATTACTCAAACAATTTTGATTCAGTCAACTAGGCAGTTCACATACACACACATTATCAGTGAATGAGGAAACATTCGATCAAACAAAAGGGTACAGGCAAGGTGGACAATCAACAGTTGATAAAATTCAAAAACACGAATTAAAACAAAACATGAACAGACCTTTAATCAGCACATGGAATAAAGAAAAAGGAAAACAAAACTCACCTTAAATCCCGAAAAATCAAAGAGCCTTAGCTTGGATTCGAACAGGCCTCTCTTAAGGTTGAACGGACTTTAGACGAAGTGTTTCTCAGATGAGAAACATTTCGATTAAAGTCCATCAGACCTTAATCTCTTAGCTTAAACAGGCACGGAACAGGCACGAGGTTTGAACCTAATCTCTTAGTTCAAATAGGCATGGAACAGACCCTTGGCTTAGCTTGGATTAGACCCTAATTTCTTGGTTTAACAGGCACGGAACAGGCACGGAACAGGCACGGAACGGACACGAGGACCCTAGGGTTCAAAACATCAGATCTAGGATTCGTGTTTCCCTGGTCAGATTCGGACCAAACCAAGCATGGTTTGGTCACGAGGGAGGTTCGGGGACTATCTGGTATAAAACTAGAGTCAATCGGTGTAAGTTAGGTTCCGACTCGAATCTTCAAATGAAGATTCGAGAAGGTGGGAGGGGATTCGAAGTGTGTGGTTGGTGGATTTGGGTTCAGGACGGTGAGGAGCATCTATGGTGTTAAGGGTGGGGTCACCGGCGTCCATGCCGCCGGCTTTCATGGTGAAAGTATACAGGGGCGGCTAGGGTTTGAAGGTCTGAGGTCTGGGGTGAAGACGACCTAAGGCAGGGGGTTCGGATAGGGGGCAGGGTAAAGGTTATAGGTTTATATAGTTAGTGAGGGGTTGATTCCTAGCCGTTGGATGGGGTACGATGAAGGGTCAGGATCTCTTGGCTGGTGGGTGACGGTGTCGTTTCATCCTAAAGGGGTTTGGGTCGGTCCGGGTGGAACGGGTCGGGTTTATCAGTGGGTTATGGGGAAGTGATCTTGGCCGTTGATCAATCTGAGATCAACGGCCCAGATCAGGCCAGGTTAGAACGGTGTCGTTTGGAAGCTCTGGGTATCAGCTGGTCTGGACCGGGGCAGGCTCACGTTCTGGGCTTGATTTGGGCCTCAAATTTAAAATGAAAATGAGCCCAAACTGATTTTCAACCCAATTCTGCATTCTCTTTTATCATTATATTTTTTATATATATTTTTTATTTTAAAAACAAAACCCAAATAAATCAAATTAAAATTAAATAGACACTTAATACAATTATTTGCACACACATATTAAAATATTTGAAGCAGGTAAAATCAAACAAAACAAAAATCACGGACAAAGATGTCTATTTATGATTTTCTATTTAACAACCGGATTACGGTTCAAATTACGCATGACACATACATTTTTTGTATTTTGTTTTAATAAAATAAAATGGGCAAGAATCATAAATAATTAACAAAGCGCCATGTAAAATCCAAAAATTGTACAGCATGACCATTTGTTATTATTTTATTTCTTTTGGAGCGATTGTCGCGTAAAACAAAAATCACGTGCTCACAATACTCTCAATATTTTCTAATACATAATAAATGTTACTCCCTCTGTTCCAGTTTATGTGAACCTATTTCCTTTTTGGTCTGTTCCAAAAAGAATGACCCATTTCTAAATTTGGTAACAATTTAGCTTAAACTTACAATTCTACCTTTAATGAGAAACTTTTATAACCACACAAATACTCTAGAGCCCTTTTTGATTTGTTTAGCACCACAAATTCCAAAAGTTTTTATTTTTTCTTAAACTTTGTGCCCAGTCAAACAGGTTTACATAAATTGAAACGGAGGGAGTATTTTTTTAGCAGACAAACAAAGATAAAATATCACATAAAATAAAACAAAAAGAACATGTATCATCAGTTCAATCTACCACTTTAGCCATGATACATAAATCAATAAATCAATGTGATTTGATATAAACACTTTTTGTGAATAAATTCTCAGAGTTGAGGCTAAAATGAAAAGGAAAAAACAAGTGTCACTAGAATATTAAGGATGACGAAAGGGAGTTTAATTTGGGTTTCTCATTGGAGCAGAGTGAAGGTTAGACAGACTTTTTGGGGTGGGTAGAAATTGGTGTAAGGTAGTTGGACATGCAAACTGATAGAATATCTGGCATCAGGTGTAACCCTGATTCTCAACTTCATTTTCTCCCCTAATTAATTTATCTGCCACTCGTATCTACTGCCACGTTATGGAAAACTTTACTTCCACTTGATTTTTAATTTTTATCATAGGTTAACAATAATGGTTTATTACTGGACCCTAGAGGAGAACTTGAGAGGAGAAACATGTTTTTCAAATACTCTACGTGCATGTAATATAATAGACTAGTCCTGGATTCGCCTCACGTTCAGAAAAAACTATTGGCCTAATTTCACTCAATTAAATAAATTATATCCGTACAAAACTTATTAATACTCCTCCGATGGCTAAGAAGAACCTTTTAAGTTCATAAGATTATGCAATATATAAATCTAAACCCTAGTGAATGTGTCATTTTTTAATTAAAGGGTATAAGTAAGCAGTAGCTAGCTTACATCATCCGGTGGCATTATAATAATCACCCGACAAATGAAAATATAAATCTCCCTCGTATATACACTATCTTTGTCAATACGGTAGCTGTAATAATCATATACTATAAAGATTAAAAAAAGACTGAGGAATTGGCTGCTTCTTCCAGAAGTATGGTACATAGGAAATAACGCAGCTTGACACCATATATAATAAGCAGCCTCTTTGTATCCGTACTTTAATTAATCCCCTCACAAAATTAAACAAAGTTTCTATCCTACAATGGAGGAAAAGCTTCCTCCAGGGTTCAGGTTCCATCCCACAGATGAAGAACTCATCACTTTTTATCTTACTAACAAAGTTTCTGATTTCAGTTTCAATGCTAGAGCTATTGCTGATGTTGATCTCAACAAGTGCGAGCCTTGGGACCTCCCTGGTAACTGTATTTTCTTTTGCATCCTTCTCTTTGATCATTTGCTTTAATTATTCTTTCTCTTCAACCCCTTATACCACAGTCAACAAACAACATAGAAGCAGTGGTGGAGCTAGACGAAGGAAAGGGGTTCAACTGAATTCCCTTCGATTCGTTAAAAGATTATTACTATGCAAATAGTGAATTTTTTCGTTATATATACACTGTTGAATCCATTTGACATGGGAAAAAATTCTAATGAAGTAGTCAAAGGGGTTCAAATATCGCTTTAATTAGGTCATACAAATCTGAATTATTTGTAAAGTCGGCTTATATAATATTGTAGCATCTAGCATGATGATACACTTAATTAGTTGATTCCTGCAGCATTTGCTTTTAGTTTTTACCTATTGATTTTTCTAAAGCGATGTAGATCCAGATCTTACTGTGGACTAATGTATTTAAAAGCATAATATACCATGTATTAGGAAATTCAAATTTGACAAGCACTCATGGGATGGATCGAGATTTTCTATGTTTTTCTTTTGACATGAGAAGAAAACCAAGGGAGAACAAAAATGAGATAAATTTCTTGCTTCTGTTAATCTTCTTTCATTCTTTTTCTTTTTCCAAGAAAAAACACAGTTTACCCTAAATATAGTTAAATAATATGCAAAAATTGCGTCTGAGTTTATACCTGCATGTAAGAATGCTTATTTACCTATCAAACAAACAGAAAATGACATCCTTCTTTTGCAAAAGCTCTCTGGATATTTTTTTTTTATCAATATTGCAGCTTGTTTACTAGTAGCATTTTTTTATAATCTATGTTGACAAACATGGCGTGTCAAAGTGGAGATCCAGGAGAATAAAATGAATGGAAATTCTTTCTAACTAAATAAGCTCAACAAATAGCAACCACTATGTCAAGAAAAATAAAAAACTAAAAAAGAAACAAAGATGTTGTTGCATGAAAATTCGAAGTAATAATTTAGCTGCTATGTTGCTCGAACTTTCTAAAATATTGTCAGCTGATATTTCTGGAGAGTCCGCACAACAAAGCCTAGCTGGCTATAAAGATAATGAAATATTGACATTATATTGTTATATTGAATTGTACAGCTAAAGCTTCAATGGGAGAAAAGGAATGGTATTTCTATAGTCTTAAAGATAGGAAGTACCCAACTGGCCTTCGCACAAATAGAGCAACAGAAGCAGGCTACTGGAAAACAACAGGTAAAGACAAGGAGATTTTTCGTGGAGGAGTTCTTGTTGGGATGAAGAAAACCCTAGTTTTCTACAAAGGAAGAGCTCCCAAGGGTGAGAAAACCAATTGGGTTATGCATGAATATAGACTTGAAACCAGACTTGGTTTCAAACCTTCTAAGGTAATGTATAATTACTCCCTCTGATTCATTTTATATGATGTAATTTGACTGCTTGTGGCATGTAAGTCAAATGTATACAAACTACAAAAAAAAAAAAAAAAAAAAAAAAAAAGTCTGGTGCACTAAGCTCCTGCTATGCACATTTCTGCAAGAGGCTATTTCCATGTCGTGACCCGTGACCTCCTGGTCATAGGACAATAACTTTTCCATTACGCCAAGGCTCCCCTTCAAACTGCTAAAAGTATTCTTTTAAATAAATGGTGGTAATAGTTTCATATGTTATTTTATTTTACATAAGTGGTGGTGAGGCTCTCAACAAGTCATTTCATTAAGAATAATTTGGGATAAAAAAAATTAATAATTTTCAATAAGTGAAAGGTGATATTCTTCGTGAAACAAGCTAATATGGAAAGTGTGTCACATAATTTATGACAGAGATAGTAAATTACTAAGAAAGTAAAATAAAACTACTTCATGTCCACATAAATTTCTTGTACAGACATTTAATATTCTTAATCATAAGATTTTTGTCTAAACTACCCTTATTCTTTTCTTATATTCTACTTAATTAACATGCACTCTACTAATTGGAATGGTAATAATTTAATTACTTAAAAATGGCATTTTGTTGTTCTAAAATATAAAATATTTTGGAACAAAACAGCTACAAATATTTTAAATTGAAGGGAGCAATAATTAAGTTTTAACTTAGCACCTCTAGAAGAAAGGAATAGATCTAGTACTCCATGAGACTGATAGAGGATGGCCACTCTATTTTTCTGGATTTATCATTTATACTAGCATTGTTAAATGTGTTTATTCTGACGGTGTATATAACTTAAATTTTTACTACATTGAATCACACTTTCTTTTTTCTTGCTTTCAGGAGGAATGGGTAGTTTGTAGAGTGTTCCAAAAGAGTTCAACTATGAAGAAACCACAGCCAACATCATCTTCTCCACAATCCCTAGAGTCTCCTAATTGTGACACTAACACAATAATTACAAATGAACTTGGAGATATTGAGCTACCAATAAATTTCAACTGCCTAGCCAATTCATCAAATGGGATGATTAGCAACAATATTTCCTTGCACAATTACAACAATGAGAATATGAATATGAACTTGGCTTCTAGCTTGTTAAACAGCTCTAATCTTTCGTCAGTAAATTCGTTGCTTTTTAGGGCATTACAGTTAAGGGGCTATCAACCAAGAGAAGCTACAACTACTACTCAAGATTACTCATTTATGCCACCTATACAAGGGAACGATTTTAGTTTTAATTTTACTAATATTGGGGGACCTTCTTCATCTATGGTGTTTGATAATTCTGTCCAGCAGCAAGAGACACAGGAGCAACCGTACAAATTGGACTCCAATATTTGGTGAAGAGCCGAGGAACGTAACTATGTACGTACGTTATAATTAGTCTTTAGTAGCACAACTAACTACAGCTTTGTAAAGGAGGAGTTGGAACCAACCAAGACTATTTGATGGAATTAATGCTTTTAGATATATTTTTACTGTCAAGTCCATAGGGTAAAAGTCTATGAGACAAAAATAAGTCAAAAACGTGGTAAATTTATGTTATTTAGTCTTTGATTGACATGGGAAAATCCCTAGTCTAGTACTTATATCTTTTTTTTACAATCATATTAAGGTTCCACATCTACAGTTGTAATTTATGTGGTGGTGTTTGATTGAGCGCGAAATTTAAAAAAAAATAAAAGAAGAAAGACTTTCAAACTTGTAGTATAAGCAATTCACAGATATTTATTTGGCTATAATCATCTTATTGAGAATAAAATGAGAAGTTTAAAGTTAAACTATTTTTAAATAAGAAAATATAACATTCTTTATTAGAAAAATTAAAAAAATATGGCACATAAATTGAGACAGAGGGAGTAGCAGGGGCGGATTTATAGCTCCAATTATGGGGCACGTGAACCCATGGTGTCTCCTTCAAACTAGGTATTTTATGTACGTATTTTTAAAAATTAGTCTAATATTGTCTTTTAGCACCCATTCTCGCAAAAGATTGAATGGTGCACTTGGTTGAATTTTGAGTTATTTACCTTGAGGAACAAGGATGAGTAGTAAATAATTCCAACATGAGAAAAAAGTCGGCGTTAACTCTCAAAGAGCTTCAATTATATATGAGAAATTATAAAGATTATCAAGTAATTACAAGTTATGTCTATCGATATGTAGTAACTCATAATTTGGTAAAATGCATGGTAAGTAATTAATTTGCTATTACATGTTAAATTATATTGATAATCTAAATCGCATACAAAATAGCTAGGTTGTGGCTATGTTTTAAATACATTAACACATTACAATGAATATTATGTTTCAACTAACAACTGCCCTAAAAGTGGCTAGTGGTGCACTTAGCCCTTTAATTTTTCCAATCGTAGTTTTACCAATGGAATAGAGAATTTCACTATATGCCCCATTTAAACTCAATTCACTACTAGAAATCAGTTGATTTTCGTCCGCTATTTCCGACCGAAATTGATTGAAAATTGAAAATTTCCGATCAAATTCTGACCGATTTTAATTGGACGGGAAAAAAATGGTCGCAAACGTGTGCCGACCACAATTGGTCGGAAATTTCTGACCGAAATTGGTTGGAAACTTCAAAGCGTTGACTGTCAAACCTCATTTTCCGACCGAAATCGGACGGAAATTATTAAAAAAATTAATTTTTAAATTTTCGGCCGAAATCGGTCGGAAATTTCAATAATCTGGAGAATTTATTTGAAATTTTCGACCGAATTCTGTCGGAAATTATGAATTTCTGGGGGAAAAATTAATTTCCAACCGATTTCAGTCGGAAATCTGGGTAAAAACTGGACAAAAAATGCCTGCTTTTAAGCTACACCACCTGCTAATTTAAGCCAATATACATCCTATAATGGCAGCTTACATTGCTGTCATTTAACCATAATTTAAAAACCCAACAAAATAACAAGTAATAACCAACAACAACAACAAATAACCAACAATAACAACTAATAACAACCACAACAACCAATAACCACAACAACAACTACTAAAATGTTCAATAACAAAATAACAATATAATCATCATTCAAATAACCAACAACAACAAAATATTGACAAGTTCAAAACTTTGTTTAACAATACACAACATTCAATGAGTTTTTTATGTAGATCTCCATCTTCACTCCTAGGACCTTCATTGCCGGCACGTGGGGAAGGAGGAGGAGTCCGGGGAATGGGGGAAAGCACCACTAGCAAGAAGATTGGCCAGCTGACCTTGAAGGAGATCAAATTGTTCGGTCCTCCTTTCTAATTGAACTTGAAGGGTATCAAATTGTTCGTCCCACCTTTCTAGCTGAACTTGAAGGGTATCAAATCTCTTCTTTTCTCTAGCCTTGGTCTCTTCAAGCCCTGCTGTCAGCTTTGCGATCTTCTGTTCCATGGACGGTATAGTCGAACTATCAATCGTCCTGAAACGATTTATTTGAAAGGTCGTATGCTATCCCCTTTTTAGGACCACCGACAATATCCAACCATATCATCTCCGCTTCTTCGTTTGAAATGGGCGGTCGCTCTCCTTGCTCATTCGGTGGCAAGCTTCGAGTGTACTCCTCCAAATTTATCTTGTAGCGACCCTTTATTTAGAAGATAGAAAATTACTAACTATATAATATTATAAACATTTATAGTAGTTATGAAACATACATGTGTAGTCTCCGCCCGATCCTCGACCCATCTAGTTGGATCTGTCGGTGCCTTCTTCTTGCGAATGTGAGTCTCCATGAAGAACTCATCATGACTCATCTCCCTTCTCAATTTTTTTCCTTCAAATATAATAAAACGTGTTAACGAAATTAACATATATAAATATAGTTCGATAAAAATAGACCGAAATATTCATTGTCTGGATATGTTGGATTTTAAAGTCCAAAATATTCACTCTCATATAATATTAGTCTTACATCTGTTCAATAAAACTTATTTTTTACTTTGACAATTATATATTCTTTTATCACATGACACTCTAATGACACTTCTCTATTTCAATGTATTTAGCTATTTTAATTTTATGCGTAAAATCTTCTTCTATCGCACTGCTAACAAGCCAAAACATTTGAATTTTTTGCATTTAGGCATTTCCCATCTAGCCTCACCTCAGCTTCACTCTTCCTATATTTAAGCTATATACATGGTTAATCAATAATGTATTACGGTCAGTTTCTCATGCATTGTTAGATTTCAGCTATAACTTGTTAGGAGAAGTACTATCAATTTCATAATATATAAGCAGATGCTACTGTCACACCTCCTTTTTCCGCCCCCGCGGGGGTCGTAGGGAGTTTTTTCCAATTAAAGGACAATCGAAACGGGATTTGTTTATTTATTTCAGAGTCGCCACTTGGGAGATTTAGGGTGTCCCAAGTCACCAATTTAATCCCGAATCGAGGAAAAGAATGACTCTGTATTACAGTCTGCGAACTAGAAATCCGGATAAGGAATTCTGTTAACCTGGGAGAAGGTGTTAGGCATTCCCGAGTTCCGTGGTTCTAGCACGGTCGCTCAACTGTCATATTCGGCTTATTTATCTGATTTTAATACAATTATAAACTTATGTGCAAATTTTATTTTTTTACCGCTTTTATCATTATATATATTTTTTTTAAAAATGTGAACATCGTTTAAAAACATGTCTTTGGATTGCGTCACATAAAATGCACCCGCGATCCGGAACGTATTTTTATTCAATGTTTTGGATTTGGATTTGGGTCGCATGAAATGCACACCCGAGTTTAAGAAGGTAAGCTTATTAAAATGCGCGCCTAAAGCGACTAGCGTATTATTATTTATGGGCAAGACTGTGGAATTCACTAAACAGTCCATCCCGAATTCTAAACACTCAATTAAATATTTATTGAGGGGCCCGCAATTGGTGCATTTTATTGGGCGAGGCTCATCTCATTTTATTTTTAAAGGACAATCCTAAAATGCCTACATTTTTCTCTTATTAAATTTGTCTCTACAAAATAAAAGAGAAAATATCTTAAATTATTTACATACTTTATAGATGGATTTTGAATATGATTCATAAATCTGAAATTGATGCAAACCGGACAGTCTGTTGCCACTGCGGGCCCAGGCCTAACGTGTATGACTTAAAACTAGACCTGGCCCGTCTTATTCACATGTTGCTACCTAGTTACATTATACGAGGCATGTTCTCAGTTTGTCAAATTAAAAAAAAACTTAGCAATCTAATTTTAATCCTAAACCATTTACATGCTGAAATTAACCAATATTATTTAACTAAACAATATTACTACCCAGTTCCTATTAGATGGCCTATTCGTTTGATGACTCGACGGAGTTACTACACCATTTGCTAACTACATGATTCTGATTTTTTGCAAGCTAAATAATTTGTACATACAAATAAAATTCAGAATATAATTAAAACAAATTTAGAATTTCAACTCTTCATTTTTCGTATTCATGCTTCATATTTCGGATTACAATAACCAGCGTGTTAGTTGTGTACCTGATATTGGAAGCAAAAGAAAATGAAGATGAGAATCAGCAGCAGTAATAACAATATAGCACAGCAACAACAGTCCAGCAGCAGTAACAACCCACGAACAGAGTTTGCAAACCAGTGGAGCGGTAATCCAAAAACAAAAGCTTCAAGCTTTGATGAAACAACAACAATTAATTCTGATTTCAAACAATGAAAGAAAGCAGAAGATTTTTTTTTAGTTTTTTTTTATTTGAAAGTTTGAATATTTTTCAGAATTTTTCTCTCTTAAATATTCAGCTCTTTTTTTCTTCCTCTCTTTATCTGTCCGTTTTTTTCTGTTCTCTCTTCTATTTTCGTCTTCTCTTATCTGTGTGTGTTCTCCCTCTAAATCAGATTCAAGACCTCTATATATCTCATCCCATAAATCTTTTAATCAATTAAAATCAACCCATTTTCTCTACCAAACCCATTATCTTCCCACTCATCCCCATTACCTTAAATAAATATATCACACCACCCCATTATATTTTGTCCCCCATGCCCAACATAAACAAATACAAGATTCCCCCACACTAAAATTTGTCTTGTCCCCCCTTTATATTAAACAACTATATCACAACCCACCCCATTACATTTTGTCCCACATGCTTAACATAAAGAATCAAAATAATGTTCAATTACCAAACTACCCCTCCGACCTTATTGCAATTACCATTCTACCCCCGAATGCAATGCAATTTACCAAATTACCCCATCAGCTCTAAACACTCAATTAATCATAACTTTAGCCAAAATATAGCCCATATGACCAATTTCTACACAAATTCAAACAACAAATCACATGAACATGATTTTTTCAACATTTCAACAACAAATCACATGAACACAAATTGAACAACAAAGAACAACTAAAATTTGATTGAACAATATTTTAGCAACAAACAATCCTATTTTCGGATTCAACAACAACAACAAACAAGTATATTTAGATTTCTAAATTCAATAATATTGAACTTAAAATCAACTACTCTAACAACATTACAACAAACAATTCCTATAAACAAGATTATGAGACAAATTCAAGAAATAATCATAAATGATAAACAAGAAATCAAAACTATACAAATTTCGGATTCAAGAACAATTAAACAAAGTATGGACATGAATTAAATTTATTTTGAACAAAAACAACATGACGGATTCAAATGATTAAACCAACATACTTCCCTATCACAACTAAATTCTTTTAGGCAAATAACAAAACAAAACCTAAGAAGAAACAATTATGAATTTAAACTTGAACTTAACAATATTAACCATTTCTGGAAAATACATAAAATACATAAAACAAATTGAGGAAACAATTAATTAAACTTCAATTTGTATCTAACTAACATTAAACTAACAACATTTACCTAAACAATAAAACAAACATGAAATAAACATGAAAAATTCACCAAATAATGAACAACACAAACATTTGCCGATTTTAGATTCGAGAATATCAAAACGAAATACGGACAAAATAAAACTCAAAATCTACTAACCGGATCGAACGAACTATGTACGGACTGTTTTGACGAACCTCGAATGGGAATAAATCTGTCCGGACTCAACGACGAACTCAACGACGAGCTCACCTCCCTTTTAAACTTGATGAACTCAAAACGACGCTCGACGACCTCGACTAAAACTCGAATAAACGAAATGGTGGCAGCAGCATAGCTGAAACAAAATAAACTGCTCGTCGTGGCAGCAACGCAGCAAAACAAAGTGGGTTTGGACGTAACGAAGCAGGAGCGTCTGGACGTAGCGAAGCAGGAGGAGGGCGCTATGGTTTCTGCAACTTCGCTGTAACAGGAAAGGGAACAGGTAATCTCGGTAAGAGGAGGAACGAGACTCACACACTATGTGTGAAGTGCGAGAAGGCACTCCGCAATGTTCCTCGCATATTCAAGACCGGTTTCAGAGAAGGGACTGAAGCAGCACCAAGGAAGAAGACAGCAGCAGCCATGTGCGATGGAGGTCGAAGCTAAGGCGGCAGCTACCATGGGTGTCGAGCTTCAAGCTCGACGCCGGAGAATACGAAACAGTAGCCATGGGGTCTGTTTGGATGTAGCAAAGCTGCTGGGCAGCGACTGAAGAAGATAAAGCAGCGGACGACGACATGTTTCGTGGTGGAGCTTTGGTGTTGAAGGACTGTGGTCGTTTGGGGTTATGTCCGGCGGTGAGGGGTTGTTCGGAGGTGACGAATGTGGAGTGGGGTTTGCTTGGAAGCTTGGCTGGCTGCGTGGGGGGGAGCATCCATGGCTGCTTGAGGTTGGGGGTCGTTTGGGGAGAAGACGAGAGAGAGAGGAGGGGGGCGGATGGGATTAATTTTAGGGTTTTCTTCTTCCTTTTTTTTTATTTGTTTTGTTTTTTGTAAAATGTAAGATAATAAGATGTTGGGTTATGGACTGGGTCGACCCAGTTCGAAATGGACTGGGTCGTTTGGGAAGATTGGGTATTTTTTGGGCTTGTGTCTTGAATTTGAAGAAGATGCCCAATTCCGACTTTCTTTATTTTTTGCTCTCTTTTCTTCTTTTATTTTTCTAAAAGTAAATTATAAAAATACTTAAACTATTATTAAGAACTAAATTAAGTTATAAAAGCGCAAATTAACTCCCAATAACAATTCACGCACAATTAAGTAATAATTAAGCATAAAATTGTATATTTGGACATTTAAATGCTAAAAATGCAAACGATGCCTATTTTTTGTAATTTTTATTTTTTGTAAAACAAAATTAATTACTAACAAATGTAGGATTAAATCCTACATGCAAAATGCGATATTTTTGTATTTTTATTATTTTAACAAATAAACATGCACAGACAAATACAAATAATTATTCAAAATATCACAAAATATCACAAAATTGCACACCACGGAAAATTATTTTATTTTTGAATTTTTTGGGAGTAATTCTCATATTGGGCAAAAATCACGTGCTTACAGCTTCCCTCTTTGCCCGAAGACACGAAGGATTTTCGTGCAAAGATAAAGCGAGCGATTTTTGCCCATCTGAGTACTCCTTGTGAAGCATTTTTTGAAAAAGATTTGACCGAACCTTTGCTTCAAAGGTTTCCTACATATCCTGGGCTAAACAGGAATCAGGTCAATGTAGTTCGGGAAATTTTGGTAGCTGGGACTACCGTGGGACTGCAATGTTACTGTTGTTGCATGCTATTACTACTGCTCACCGATCTCCTTGTTACACCGTACTTAAAAGAAATCAAGAAGCTAGGCTAGGCTGCAATTTGTTCTTGTTGCCTTGCTTTCTTGTCTGCTTGCATTTCTTACGGTGCTTTTCTTCCGATGCTTTTCTTCCTTTTGACACATGCACTTGAGTTTTTGCTGGGACCTCTTATTGCAACCTTCTGCTTCCCAGTGCAAGGAATTTTATTGTTTCCTGCTGGGGATTCCTAGTGTAACCCTCTATTTTATTGTCCTCTGACTTGATCCTGAAATGTATGCCTCTGTTGTATGGGCGGGCTCCCAACTTCAATACTTGAAAATTAAAGACTGAAATGTATGCCTCTGTTATCTGGGCGGGCTCCCAACTTCAACTCTTGAAATGTAAAGACTGAAATGTATGCCTCTGTTATCTGGGCGGGCTCCCAACTTCAACACTTGAAATGTAAAGACTGAAATGTATGCCTCTGTTCTATGGGCGGGCTCCCAACTTCAACACTTGAAATGTAAAGACTGAAATGTATGCCTCTGTTATCTGGGCGGGCTCCCAACTTCAATGCTTGAAATGTAAAGACTGAAATGTATGCCTCTGTTATCTGGGCGGGCTCCCAACTTCAATGCTTGAAATGTAAAGACTGAAATGTATGCCTCTGTTATCTGGGCGGGCTCCCAACTTCAACGCTTGAAATGTAAAGACTGAAATGTATGCCTCTGTTATCTGGGCGGGCTCCCAACTTCAATGCTTGAAATGTAAAGACTGAAATGTATGCCTCTGTTATCTGGGCGGGCTCCCAACTTCAATGCTTTAAATGTAAAGACTAAAATGTATGCCTCTGTTATCTGGGCGGGCTCCCAACTTCAATGCTTGAAATATAAAGACTGAAATGTATGCCTCTGTTATCTGGGCGGGCTCCCAACTTCAATGCTTGAAATGTAAAGACTAAAATGTATGCATCTGTTATCTGGGCGGGCTCCCAACTTCAACGCTTGAAATATAAAGACTGAAATGTATGCCTCTGTTATCTGGGCGGGCTCCCAACTTCAATGCTTGAAATGTAAAGACTGAAATGTATTCCTCTGTTATATGGGCGGGCTCCCAACTTCAACAACAACTTTAAAAACAAAATGCCATTCCTTTCTTTAGGTTGGCGAGACTTCAACAACTTTTTTTTAAAAACACCTTTCCTTTCTTCAGGCGGGCTCCTGACTTCAACCAATAAATCGCCATTCTGTTCTTCAGGGGGGCTCCTGACTTCAACCAACAAATCGCCATTCTGTTCTTCAGAGGGGCTCCTGACTACTTAAAATTTGAACTGTATTCCCTTATTCTCCAGGTGGGCTCCTGATTGCTGGGGATAATACCACTGGGGAAGTCTCCTTTCTTCCCCTCCTTCAAATTCAATTTTTTTCTTTTTTTTTTCTTTTTTTTCTTTTTTTTTCAACACTGCTGGGGATAAAAGTGTTATCTTCTCGGGATAACGCTGTTGAGGATAACGCTGCTGGGGGAATTTTATCCCTTCAAATCGATGCTTCATTCTTCTGGAAGCTGCTGGGGATGATAATGGCTTTTTGCTTTTCTGAGCACAAGTGTCATCCCTTTATTCTGTCTGCTGGGGAATACTTCCTCCATTGAAACTTATTATGTTGGGGCAACACTGGTTCAAACACCACTTCCCTTGAGACTGGTGTTATCTTTATTCTTCCTCGAATGGGTACCTGACTTCCAGAAAATTTTCCAAATGAAAGGAAAATTTTCTGCCCCAGTTTGACAGTCTCCCTTATGGCATGCATTTCTGTCATCAATGCCATTTCCTTTACCTGTTTCAAATCAAACAAAATTTGTTAGTTTAAAACGTGGTGGTTGGTTGTGATACTCCTACTGGGATGGTATTCCTTTTATCCTTCCTTGCTCTGCGTTCCACAACTTGTTGGGGATGATATTATTTGCTGGGGATAATCCCTTTCTGCTGGGGATATCCCTCTTCTTTTGTGGCATAGCTCGGAAATTGGCCTTTCCCCGACCTTTTTGTCTAGTATGAATTTCCCAAATCATGCTCACTGCTCTCCTTGCTTTGTTCACAGGCCTTGGCCTTGAGGTTTATAACCTTTGATTTCGGCGAGGGTATCCCTCTTGACACTCGTCAATCCTTTTGTCAATTCCCTTTTGCTGGGGATATCTTTCTTGACACTGGCCTTGTGCTCGTTCCTTGCTGACTATACCACTTGGATGTACTAGCCATATCTCATCTTGCATAATTGGAAAGCTGATGGCCTATTTTGAAGTCATTTCCCACTGGTTCTGACCAAACAGACTCTACTGGGGAATTTTCTATGAAAGGAGAAAGATAAAAAGGAACAGAATAAAAGACAAAGGAAAAAGATGACTTTTTAACAAAAGAAACTATAAATAAAATCTATCAAACGCAGACACCGACTCTAATGGTCATGACATGCATATGTGGCCTATCCCCCATCTGATTCCCAATCTTATTCGACTTGTAGTGCCCGAAGGGTTTTCACTATCAAGCCTCTCTCATTTTGGGTTTTTCTCTCAGCTTTCATCGCCTTATGGTGTCCGTGAAGATTTTCACCGATAAGACTCTCTCATTTGTATCATTTTCCAGCTGGGGATTTGGAGTGTTGCCGGTATGACTCTCTCTGCTAGAGATTAGAGTCCTTTCTACTGTGGAACAGAATGTTATGTTCGCCGGTAAGACTCTCATTTGTCTGACTTGGCATCTTTTGCAGACTGATCAGAAGGTCTTTCTTTGGACCGTAATGTGGGTTTTTTGGATAGGCTTAGAAAGAAAGGGTATTAAAGGCTCAAAAACAAATCAATTTGGGGTTCAAAATTACAACCTTCGAAATCATATTTGTTTATAACAAGCGCAACCCTTGCCCCAGTTTCTTGCTTGGGGATTATTTATTATTATATTTTTTTTAATTTTTTGTTACACTATGCACACCATGCACACTATGCACACTATGCACACTATGCACCCTATGACCGAGACGTGAGGCGCCTACGTATCCTCTTTGAGGAATCAGGTCAAACGTAGTTCCCAATTCCTCTGTTTTCATTTGACTTTCTTTTGTTTTTTTTTTATCATTTTTTTCTTTTTCTTTTTCGTTTTTTTTTTTTGATTTTTTCTTTACCTTCCAGGCTCGTATTTCCTAGTCGTTGCTATTGATTCCGAACGAGGGGTATGAAAGAAAATAAATAAGGCTCAAAAGGGGTAACAAAGGATAAAGTGTTTAGGTAGCAGAACAAAATGCCTTCGTCATTCCAGTCTTTAAAACATGCCAAGTGCAAACAACACAATTGAACATAGATTTATAGTCTCTTCTGATGGTGCTGGACTTGACAATTGTGTTAAACACTTGCTTTTTCATTTTGTCATTTCTAAAGCACTGCTGGGCGACACTCTCATTCTCATGAACGACCCTCATGCCAATTTGGCGAATCTTGCATTTACCGGTTTTCTTTATGTTTTACTTGCCTCAATTCCACATGACTCGGGCTTCAAATAATCTCAAACCGTTCTTATTTCCTTTAAATGCTTTGATCACCTTCCTAGGGTTTTATGATCAACTTTTAAGATTAGGCCCAATATGTGCGCATGTCATGTCACGAGAATCAGCGCTGAACAAAAATGATAGAAGGATTAAACAAAAAAATGTCTGGAAACAATAAAAGACCGGCTTTTGTATTAGACTACCGGCGAAATGGTTTGAATAATAAAACAAACAAAACAACTAGAATAAAATCCTAACACAGCCTCGACAAAACTTAAACAAACTGATATGACAAACTGGAAAGATAAGAAGATTTGACACAAGACAATATTCGGATTACAACCCTAAGAATAATCCGGACAACAGAAATGACAACAAAATAAGCCACCACAAGCTTCTCTCTTGCTAACCAAGGAACGGAGCGTCCTCCCATTTTATCAAAGTTGGCATCTTTAGCCACTGAGCTTTGCAGTATTGTCCAGACCATTTCCAACTTCGATATCATTATCATCCGTCAACAAGTCCCCAATAGGATTTGAGTGCTTCTGCTATCAGGCCTGACCCCCGCAAAGTGTGTATTATTATGTGCATGTAAGAGATTCTGTGCGATGTTCTAGGTGTCATTACCACAAACCAACCACCTTCTTTCTTTGTGATTCAAAACAAAACAGATTAGAATGGACTCAGTCGGTCCTCATTATTAACAACATCTTTTCCTTTTTTTTCTTTTTTTTTCATTTTCTTTTTTTTTTAATTTTTTTCATTCTTTTTTTGTTTTGTTTTTGTTTTTCATTTTTTTTATTTTTTTTGTTGTGGTTGAATCTTATGGAGATTGCCTACGTATCATGACCCCGCATGAATCAAACCTTGCGTAGTTCGGACCAATAAAAGATAAACAATACTAAACACATTTTTTTTTCAATTTAAAACAAACTGGGTTTCAAAGGTTTGAAGATGACCTACAAACTCGAAAATCAAACAACCCACATATTCTAATTAAAGATTTATAACCTCGAAATAAAAAGGCCAGCTTCCTTTCCCCGTTTGACAAACGCAACAAAACGGCTATTTTTGCAAATGTGGCCCCTTCCAAATCTCACATGAATTTTGAGGCCGGGGAGGATTATTTTGACACTTTACAAACTTGTCACTTCTTTTACGAAAATAGCCTTTCGACAACTGAAAGATACTCTAAGGCTATTTCGGCAAGAACGGTTTAAGACGCGGCCGAAGCTGACTCAGCTTATTATGACAAAATTCAAACGGTATTCACCTGACCGCCAACTCTTTGTTTTTTTTCTTTTAAAATTATATTAAAAACCTGGTGTTGCAAACACGGCCCTTCAGCGCCTCGGGGACGAAGATTTATAGGGCTGTGTGGGTCAACTAGACCAAAAATCCTAAACATGACCCAAAAGTGGCTGTTTATGCAAAGTCAGCCTTCCGGCGTTCCTTTCGGGAACATTCGGCTATTTATGACATAACAACATCACCTGACTTATTTATGACTCTTTTTATCATTTTTCAAATTAGAAAACTCAATATTGCAAACACGGCCTTTCAACGTCTCGGGGACGAAGATTTTTAAGGCTGTGTGGGTCAACTGGACCAAATCTTAAATATGATCCAAAAGTGGCTGTTTATGCAAAGTCAGCCTTCCGGCGTCCCCTTCGGGAACATTCGGCTATGTCTTGATAAAACAACGTCACCCGACTTCTTAGAAATTTGACATATATATTTTTGCTTTTTTTTTTTTGTAAAAGGGAAGTTGGACATCACCCGACTTATTTATGACAAAATTAAAAATATTGACATGTTTTTTTTTTGTTTTTTTTATTTGTTTTTGGTTTTTTTAGCAAAAGGGGGGTTGGACCCGATGAGGGTTGCCTACGTATCTCACATCCGGTGAGAATCAAACCCGCGTAGTTCGGGCTAATTAACCGAACTATTTTAAAACATGACTCTTTTTCATTTTTATTTTTTGGCATTTCATAAGCGAATACAAACTATTTTTAGAAACGAGACTCTCTTTTTTCTTTTTTCTTTTCAACAAATAAAACAGCCTATTTTTCCAAGATAAAAATAACAGACTCTTTTTTTTTCTTTTTTATTTTCCACAGACAATAAAATAACCTGTTTTCCAAACTAAAAATAAAAGACTCTTTTTCCTTTCCTTTTTCAACAAATAATGAAACAACTTATGCTTTTCAAACTAAAACAAAAACTTTTCTTATCCTTTTCTTTTTCAACAACCAACTTTCCAAAAATAAAAGATTTTTTTTTTCTATCTCTCTTTGCTTTTTTTTTTTAGTAAAACAAAATAAAACATTTTCTTTTTTTTTCTCAAAATTTCGGCAGAGTTTCGCCAGTAATTGGTCGTTGATTTTTTATTTCTAAAATAATCAATTAACTCCCTAACTGATATATTTTATTTTTCTCTTTTTTTTTCTCAATTTTCCAACATTCCCGAGATTCAGAAACCGGTCAACATGCAGGTTCGAAACAAATATATGTACAGAGCAAGTAGGATGCATCAGGATGGTCTTTTCATTTCAGGTTGCTAGTCCTAGACGAACCCAACCCCAGTGTTGAGTACCCTAAGTCAAATGCAACGTGATGCAAATAAGCGTTCTTACTAGGGATCCGGCACGAAGTCACGTTATTCTATGTTCAAAACCTGGGTCGGTGTTCTAGACAGTGTACCCAAGCAGACAACTCGAGTCGAGGAGGGAGCAACTTTCCGGGAACCAAAAGGCCATCCGGCTTAGTAACTTATCCGAGCCTCTTTCTTATTTCAAGGTATGACACTAACAGAATAGGGAGTCTCAACCAGTAAGCACATCCCCGGAGGTGAAGAGAGAAGGGTTCGGCACAGTTTATATATACAGTCAAATAATATCAAAGCGGTAAAAGCAGCATTTAGCACATTAGGCTCAAACATGTAAAAATCAGATAAAGCCAAATATAACAATTTATCTAAGCTCGAATTTCTAGCCCTGAACCAGTGGTTCTGGGTCTTTTATCCCCAGCAGAGTCGCCAGAGCTGTCACACCTCCTTTTTCCGCCCCCGCGGGGGTCGTAGAGAGTTTTTTCCAATTAAAGGACAATCGAAACGGGATTTGTTTATTTATTTCAGAGTCGCCACTTGGGAGATTTAGGGTATCCCAAGTCACCAATTTAATCCCGAATCGAGGAAAAGAATGACTCTGTATTACAGTCTACGAACTAGAAATCCGGATAAGGAATTCTGTTAACCCGGGAGAAGGTGTTAGGCATTCCCGAGTTCCGTGGTTCTAGCACGGTCGCTCAACTGTCATATTCGGCTTATTTATCTGATTTTAATACAATTATAAACTTATGTGCAAATTTTATCTTTTTACCGCTTTTATCATTATATATATTTTTTTTTAAAATGTGAACATCGTTTAAAAACATGTCTTTGGATTGCGTCACATAAAATGCACCCGCAATCCGGAACGTATTTTTATTCAATGTTTTGGATTTGGATTTGGGTCGCATGAAATGCACACCCGAGTTTAAGAAGGTAAGCTTATTAAAATGCGCGCCTAAAGCGACTAGCGTATTATTATTTATGGGCAAGACTGTGGAATTCACTAAACAGTCCATCCCGAATTCTAAACACTCAATTAAATATTTATTGAGGGGCCCGCAACTGGTGCATTTTATTGGGCGAGGCTCATCTCATTTTATTTTTAAAGGACAATCCTAAAATGCCTACATTTTTCTCTTATTAAATTTGTCTCTACAAAATAAAAGAGAAAATATCTTAAATTATTTACATACTTTATAGATGGATTTTGAATATGATTCATAAATCTGAAATTGATGCAAACCGGACAGTCTGTTGCCACTGCGGGCCCAGGCCTAACGTGTATGACTTAAAACTAGACCTGGCCCGTCTTATTCACATGTTGCTAACTAGTTACATTATACGAGGCATGTTCTCAGTTTGTCAAATTAAAAAAAAACTTAGCAATCTAATTTTAATCCTAAACCATTTACATGCTGAAATTAACCAATATTATTTAACTAAACAATATTACTACCCAGTTCCTACTAGATGGCCTATTCGTTTGATGACTCGACGGAGTTACTACACCATTTGCTAACTACATGATTCTGATTTTTTGCAAGCTAAATAATTTGTACATACAAATAAAATTCAGAATATAATTAAAACAAATTTAGAATTTCAACTCTTCATTTTTCGTATTCATGCTTCATATTTCGGATTACAATAACCAGCGTGTCAGTTGTGTACCTGATATTGGAAGCAAAAGAAAATGAAGATGAGAATCAGCAGCAGTAATAACAATATAGCACAGCAACAACAGTCCAGCAGCAGTAACAACCCACGAACAGAGTTTGCAAACCAGTGGAGCGGTAATCCAAAAACGAAAGCTTCAAGCTTTGATGAAACAACAACAATTAATTCTGATTTCAAACAATGAAAGAAAGCAGAAGATTTTTTTTTAGTTTTTTTTTATTTGAAAGTTTGAATATTTTTCAGAATTTTTCTCTCTTAAATATTCAGCTATTTTTTTCTTCCTCTCTTTATCTGTCCGTTTTTTTCCTGTTCTCTCTTCTATTTCCGTCTTCTCTTATCTGTGTGTGTTCTCCCTCTAAATCAGATTCAAGACCTCTATATATCCCATCCCATAAATCTTTTAATCAATTAAAATCAACCCATTTTCTCTACCAAACTCATTATCTTCCCACTCATCCCCATTACCTTAAATAAATATATCACACCACCCCATTATATTTTGTCCCCCATGGCCAACATAAACAAATACAAGATTCCCCCACACTAAAATTTGTCTTGTCCCCCCTTTATATTAAACAACTATATCACAACCCACCCCATTACATTTTGTCCCCCATGCTTAACATAAAGAATCAAAATAATGTTCAATTACCAAACTACCCCTCCGACCTTATTGCAATTACCATTCTACCCCCGAATGCAATGCAATTTACCAAATTACCCCATCAGCTCTAAACACTCAATTAATCATAACTTTAGCCAAAATATAGCCCATATGACCAATTTCTACACAAATTCAAACAACAAATCACATGAACATGATTTCTTCAACATTTCAACAACAAATCACATGAACACAAATTGAACAACAAAGAACAACTAAAATTTGATTGAACAATATTTTAGCAACAAACAATCCTATTTTCGGATTCAACAACAACAACAAACAAGTATATTTAGATTTCTAAATTCAATAATATTGAACTTAAAATCAACTACTCTAACAACATTACAACAAACAATTCCTATAAACAAGATTATGAGACAAATTCAAGAAATAATCATAAATGATAAACAAGAAATCAAAACTATACAAATTTCGGATTCAAGAACAATTAAACAAAGTATGGACATGAATTAAATTTATTTTGAACAAAAACAACATGACGGATTCAAATGATTAAACCAACATACTTCCCTATCACAACTAAATTCTTTTAGGCAAATAACAAAACAAAACCTAAGAAGAAACAATTATGAATTTAAACTTGAACTTAACAATATTAACCATTTCTGGAAAATACATAAAATACATAAAACAAATTGAGGAAACAATTAATTAAACTTCAATTTGTATCTAACTAACATTAAACTAACAACATTTACCTAAACAATAAAACAAACATGAAATAAACATGAAAAATTCACCAAATAATGAACAACACAAACATTTGCCGATTTTAGATTCGAGAATATCAAAACGAAATACGGACAAAATAAAACTCAAAATCTACTAACCGGATCGAACGAACTATGTACGGACTGTTTTGACGAACCTCGAATGGGAATAAATCTGTCCGGACTCAACGACGAACTCAACGACGAGCTCACCTCCCTTTTAAACTTGATGAACTCAAAACGACGCTCGACGACCTCGACTAAAACTCGAATAAACGAAATGGTGGCAGCAGCATAGCTGAAACAAAATAAACTGCTCGTCGTGGCAGCAACGCAGCAAAACAAAGTGGGTTTGGACGTAACGAAGCAGGAGCGTCTGGACGTAGCGAAGCAGGAGGAGGGCGCTATGGTTTCTGCAACTTCACTGTAACAAGAAAGGGAACAGGTAATCTCGGTAAGAGGAGGAACGAGACTCACACACTATGTGTGAGGTGCGAGAAGGCACTACGCAATGTTCCTCGCATATTCAAGACCGGTTTCAGAGAAGGGACTGAAGCAGCACCAAGGAAGAAGACAACAGCAGCCATGTGTGATGGAGGTCGAAGCTAAGGCGGCAGCTACCATGGGTGTCGAGCTTCAAGCTCGACGCCGGAGAATACGAAACAGTAGCCATGGGGTCTGTTTGGATGTAGCAAAGCTGCTGGGCAGCGACTGAAGAAGATGAAGCAGCGGACGACGACATGTTTCGTGGTGGAGCTTTGGTGTTGAAGGACTGTGGTCGTTTGGGGTTATGTCCGGCGGTGAGGGGTTGTTCGGAGGTGACGAATGTGGAGTGGGGTTTGCTTGGAAGCTTGGCTGGCTGCGTGGGGGGGAGCATCCATGGCTGCTTGAGGTTGGGGGTCGTTTGGGGAGAAGACGAGATAGAGAGGAGGGGGGGCGGATGGGATTAATTTTAGGGTTTTCTTCTTCCTTTTTTTTATTTGTTTTGTTTTTTGTAAAATGTAAGATAATAGGATGTTGGGTTATGGACTGGGTCAACCCAGTTCGAAATGGACTGGGTCGTTTGGGAATATTGGGTATTTTTTGGGCTTGTGTCTTGAATTTGAAGAAGAGGCCCAATTCCGACTTTCTTTATTTTTTGCTCTCTTTTCTTCTTTTATTTTTCTAAAACTAAATTATAAAAATACTTAAACTATTATTAAGAACTAAATTAAGTTATAAAAGCGCAAATTAACTCCCAATAACAATTAACGCACAATTAAGTAATAATTAAGCATAAAATTGTATATTTGGACATTAAATGCTAAAAATGCAAACGATGCCTATTTTTGTAATTTTTAATTTTTGTAAAACAAATTTAATTACTAACAATTGTAGAATTAAATCCTACATGCAAAATGCGACATATTTTTGTATTTTTTATTAATTTAGCAAATAAACATGCACAGACAAATACAAATAATTATTCAAAATATCACAAAATTGCACACCACGGAAAATTATTTTATTTTTGAATTTTTTGGGAGTAATTCTCATATTGGGCAAAAATCACGTGCTTACAGCTGCCCCTCTTTGCCCGAAGACACGAAGGATTTTCGTGCAAAGATAAAGCGAGCGATTTTTGCCCATCTGAGTACTCCTTGTGAAGCATTTTTTGAAAAAGATTTGACCGAACCTTTGCTTCAAAGGTTTCCTACATATCCTGGGCTAAACAGGAATCAGGTCAATGTAGTTCGGGAAATTTTGGTAGCTGGGACTACCGTGGGACTGCAATGTTACTGTTGTTGCATGCTATTACTACTGCTCACCGATCTCCTTGTTACACCGTACTTAAAAGAAATCAAGAAGCTAGGCTAGGCTGCAATTTGTTCTTGTTGCCTTGCTTTCTTGTCTGCTTGCATTTCTTACGGTGCTTTTCTTCCGATGCTTTTCTTCCTTTTGACACATGCACTTGAGTTTTTGCTGGGACCTCTTATTGCAACCTTCTGCTTCCCAGTGCAAGGAATTTTATTGTTTCCTGCTGGGGATTCCTAGTGTAACCCTCTATTTTATTGTCCTCTGACTTGATCCTGAAATGTATGCCTCTGTTGTATGGGCGGGCTCCCAACTTCAATACTTGAAAATTAAAGACTGAAATGTATGCCTCTGTTATCTGGGCGGGCTCCCAACTTCAACTCTTGAAATGTAAAGACTGAAATGTATGCCTCTGTTATCTGGGCGGGCTCCCAACTTCAACACTTGAAATGTAAAGACTGAAATGTATGCCTCTGTTCTATGGGCGGGCTCCCAACTTCAACACTTGAAATGTAAAGACTGAAATGTATGCCTCTGTTATCTGGGCGGGCTCCCAACTTCAATGCTTGAAATGTAAAGACTGAAATGTATGCCTCTGTTATCTGGGCGGGCTCCCAACTTCAATGCTTGAAATGTAAAGACTGAAATGTATGCCTCTGTTATCTGGGCGGGCTCCCAACTTCAACGCTTGAAATGTAAAGACTGAAATGTATGCCTCTGTTATCTGGGCGGGCTCCCAACTTCAATGCTTGAAATGTAAAGACTGAAATGTATGCCTCTGTTATCTGGGCGGGCTCCCAACTTCAATGCTTTAAATGTAAAGACTAAAATGTATGCCTCTGTTATCTGGGCGGGCTCCCAACTTCAATGCTTGAAATGTAAAGACTAAAATGTATGCCTCTGTTATCTGGGCGGGCTCCCAACTTCAACGCTTGAAATATAAAGACTGAAATGTATGCCTCTGTTATCTGGGCGGGCTTCCAACTTCAATGCTTGAAATGTAAAGACTAAAATGTATGCCTCTGTTATCTGGGCGGGCTCCCAACTTCAACGCTTGAAATATAAAGACTGAAATGTATGCCTCTATTATCTGGGCGGGCTCCCAACTTCAATGCTTGAAATGTAAAGACTGAAATGTATTCCTCTGTTATATGGGCGGGCTCCCAACTTCAACAACAACTTTAAAAACAAAATGCAATTCCTTTCTTTAGGTTGGCGAGATTTCAACAACAATTACAAAATGTATAATTCCTAAACTACCCCTCCGACCCTATTACAAATTACTATTTTACCCCCGAAAGTACTATGAATTACCAAACTACCCATCAGCTATAACACATCAATTAATCAAACTTAACCAAAATATAGACAATATGATTAATTTCTAACAATGTTCAAACAACAAATTTCATGAACATGATTTCTTCAACATTTCAACAACAAATCACATGAACATGATTTCTTCAACATTTCAACAACAAATCACATGAACACAAATTGAACAACAAAGAACAACTAAAATTTGATTGAACAATATTTTAGCAACAAACAATCCTATTTTCGGATTCAACAACAACAACAAACAAGTATATTTAGATTTCTAAATTCAATAATATTGAACTTAAAATCAACTACTCTAACAACATTACAACAAACAATTCCTATAAACAAGATTATGAGACAAATTCAAGAAATAATCATAAATGATAAACAAGAAATCAAAACTATACAAATTTCGGATTCAAGAACAATTAAACAAAGTATGGACATGAATTAAATTTATTTTGAACAAAAACAACATGACGGATTCAAATGATTAAACCAACATACTTCCCTATCACAACTAAATTCTTTTAGGCAAATAACAAAACAAAACCTAAGAAGAAACAATTATGAATTTAAACTTGAACTTAACAATATTAACCATTTCTGGAAAATACATAAAATACATAAAACAAATTGAGGAAACAATTAATTAAACTTCAATTTGTATCTAACTAACATTAAACTAACAACATTTACCTAAACAATAAAACAAACATGAAATAAACATGAAAAATTCACCAAATAATGAACAACACAAACATTTGCCGATTTTAGATTCGAGAATATCAAAACGAAATACGGACAAAATAAAACTCAAAATCTACTAACCGGATCGAACGAACTATGTACGGACTGTTTTGACGAACCTCGAATGGGAATAAATCTGTCCGGACTCAACGACGAACTCAACGACGAGCTCACCTCCCTTTTAAACTTGATGAACTCAAAACGACGCTCGACGACCTCGACTAAAACTCGAATAAACGAAATGGTGGCAGCAGCATAGCTGAAACAAAATAAACTGCTCGTCGTGGCAGCAACGCAGCAAAACAAAGTGGGTTTGGACGTAACGAAGCAGGAGCGTCTGGACGTAGCGAAGCAGGAGGAGGGCGCTATGGTTTCTGCAACTTCGCTGTAACAGGAAAGGGAACAGGTAATCTCGGTAAGAGGAGGAACGAGACTCACACACTATGTGTGAAGTGCGAGAAGGCACTCCGCAATGTTCCTCGCATATTCAAGACCGGTTTCAGAGAAGGGACTGAAGCAGCACCAAGGAAGAAGACAGCAGCAGCCATGTGCGATGGAGGTCGAAGCTAAGGCGGCAGCTACCATGGGTGTCGAGCTTCAAGCTCGACGCCGGAGAATACGAAACAGTAGCCATGGGGTCTGTTTGGATGTAGCAAAGCTGCTGGGCAGCGACTGAAGAAGATAAAGCAGCGGACGACGACATGTTTCGTGGTGGAGCTTTGGTGTTGAAGGACTGTGGTCGTTTGGGGTTATGTCCGGCGGTGAGGGGTTGTTCGGAGGTGACGAATGTGGAGTGGGGTTTGCTTGGAAGCTTGGCTGGCTGCGTGGGGGGGAGCATCCATGGCTGCTTGAGGTTGGGGGTCGTTTGGGGAGAAGACGAGAGAGAGAGGAGGGGGGCGGATGGGATTAATTTTAGGGTTTTCTTCTTCCTTTTTTTTTATTTGTTTTGTTTTTTGTAAAATGTAAGATAATAAGATGTTGGGTTATGGACTGGGTCGACCCAGTTCGAAATGGACTGGGTCGTTTGGGAAGATTGGGTATTTTTTGGGCTTGTGTCTTGAATTTGAAGAAGATGCCCAATTCCGACTTTCTTTATTTTTTGCTCTCTTTTCTTCTTTTATTTTTCTAAAACTAAATTATAAAAATACTTAAACTATTATTAAGAACTAAATTAAGTTATAAAAGCGCAAATTAACTCCCAATAACAATTAACGCACAATTAAGTAATAATTAAGCATAAAATTGTATATTTGGACATTAAATGCTAAAAATGCAAACGATGCCTATTTTTGTAATTTTTAATTTTTGTAAAACAAATTTAATTACTAACAATTGTAGAATTAAATCCTACATGCAAAATGCGACATATTTTTGTATTTTTTATTAATTTAGCAAATAAACATGCACAGACAAATACAAATAATTATTCAAAATATCACAAAATATCACAAAATTGCACACCACGGAAAATTATTTTATTTTTGAATTTTTTGGGAGTAATTCTCATATTGGGCAAAAATCACGTGCTTAAAGCTTCCCCTCTTTGCCCGAAGACACGAAGGATTTTCGTGCAAAGATAAAGCGAGCGATTTTTGCCCATCTGAGTACTCCTTGTGAAGCATTTTTTGAAAAAGATTTGACCGAACCTTTGCTTCAAAGGTTTCCTACATATCCTGGGCTAAACAGGAATCAGGTCAATGTAGTTCGGGAAATTTTGGTAGCTGGGACTACCGTGGGACTGCAATGTTACTGTTGTTGCATGCTATTACTACTGCTCACCGATCTCCTTGTTACACCGTACTTAAAAGAAATCAAGAAGCTAGGCTAGGCTGCAATTTGTTCTTGTTGCCTTGCTTTCTTGTCTGCTTGCATTTCTTACGGTGCTTTTCTTCCGATGCTTTTCTTCCTTTTGACACATGCACTTGAGTTTTTGCTGGGACCTCTTATTGCAACCTTCTGCTTCCCAGTGCAAGGAATTTTATTGTTTCCTGCTGGGGATTCCTAGTGTAACCCTCTATTTTATTGTCCTCTGACTTGATCCTGAAATGTATGCCTCTGTTGTATGGGCGGGCTCCCAACTTCAATACTTGAAAATTAAAGACTGAAATGTATGCCTCTGTTATCTGGGCGGGCTCCCAACTTCAACTCTTGAAATGTAAAGACTGAAATGTATGCCTCTGTTATCTGGGCGGGCTCCCAACTTCAACACTTGAAATGTAAAGACTGAAATGTATGCCTCTGTTCTATGGGCGGGCTCCCAACTTCAACACTTGAAATGTAAAGACTGAAATGTATGCCTCTGTTATCTGGGCGGGCTCCCAACTTCAATGCTTGAAATGTAAAGACTGAAATGTATGCCTCTGTTATCTGGGCGGGCTCCCAACTTCAATGCTTGAAATGTAAAGACTGAAATGTATGCCTCTGTTATCTGGGCGGGCTCCCAACTTCAACGCTTGAAATGTAAAGACTGAAATGTATGCCTCTGTTATCTGGGCGGGCTCCCAACTTCAATGCTTGAAATGTAAAGACTGAAATGTATGCCTCTGTTATCTGGGCGGGCTCCCAACTTCAATGCTTTAAATGTAAAGACTAAAATGTATGCCTCTGTTATCTGGGCGGGCTCCCAACTTCAATGCTTGAAATATAAAGACTGAAATGTATGCCTCTGTTATCTGGGCGGGCTCCCAACTTCAATGCTTGAAATGTAAAGACTAAAATGTATGCATCTGTTATCTGGGCGGGCTCCCAACTTCAACGCTTGAAATATAAAGACTGAAATGTATGCCTCTGTTATCTGGGCGGGCTCCCAACTTCAATGCTTGAAATGTAAAGACTGAAATGTATTCCTCTGTTATATGGGCGGGCTCCCAACTTCAACAACAACTTTAAAAACAAAATGCCATTCCTTTCTTTAGGTTGGCGAGACTTCAACAACTTTTTTTTAAAAACACCTTTCCTTTCTTCAGGCGGGCTCCTGACTTCAACCAATAAATCGCCATTCTGTTCTTCAGGGGGGCTCCTGACTTCAACCAACAAATCGCCATTCTGTTCTTCAGAGGGGCTCCTGACTACTTAAAATTTGAACTGTATTCCCTTATTCTCCAGGTGGGCTCCTGATTGCTGGGGATAATACCACTGGGGAAGTCTCCTTTCTTCCCCTCCTTCAAATTCAATTTTTTTTCTTTTTTTTTCCTTTTTTTTTCTTTTTTTTTTCAACACTGCTGGGGATAAAAGTGTTATCTTCTCGGGATAACGCTGTTGAGGATAACGCTGCTGGGGGAATTTTATCCCTTCAAATCGATGCTTCATTCTTCTGGAAGCTGCTGGGGATGATAATGGCTTTTTGCTTTTCTGAGCACAAGTGTCATCCCTTTATTCTGTCTGCTGGGGAATACTTCCTCCATTGAAACTTATTATGTTGGGGCAACACTGGTTCAAACACCACTTCCCTTGAGACTGGTGTTATCTTTATTCTTCCTCGAATGGGTACCTGACTTCCAGAAAATTTTCCAAATGAAAGGAAAATTTTCTGCCCCAGTTTGACAGTCTCCCTTATGGCATGCATTTCTGTCATCAATGCCATTTCCTTTACCTGTTTCAAATCAAACAAAATTTGTTAGTTTAAAACGTGGTGGTTGGTTGTGATACTCCTACTGGGATGGTATTCCTTTTATCCTTCCTTGCTCTGCGTTCCACAACTTGTTGGGGATGATATTATTTGCTGGGGATAATCCCTTTCTGCTGGGGATATCCCTCTTCTTTTGTGGCATAGCTCGGAAATTGGCCTTTCCCCGACCTTTTTGTCTAGTATGAATTTCCCAAATCATGCTCACTGCTCTCCTTGCTTTGTTCACAGGCCTTGGCCTTGAGGTTTATAACCTTTGATTTCGGCGAGGGTATCCCTCTTGACACTCGTCAATCCTTTTGTCAATTCCCTTTTGCTGGGGATATCTTTCTTGACACTGGCCTTGTGCTCGTTCCTTGCTGACTATACCACTTGGATGTACTAGCCATATCTCATCTTGCATAATTGGAAAGCTGATGGCCTATTTTGAAGTCATTTCCCACTGGTTCTGACCAAACAGACTCTACTGGGGAATTTTCTATGAAAGGAGAAAGATAAAAAGGAACAGAATAAAAGACAAAGGAAAAAGATGACTTTTTAACAAAAGAAACTATAAATAAAATCTATCAAACGCAGACACCGACTCTAATGGTCATGACATGCATATGTGGCCTATCCCCCATCTGATTCCCAATCTTATTCGACTTGTAGTGCCCGAAGGGTTTTCACTATCAAGCCTCTCTCATTTTGGGTTTTTCTCTCAGCTTTCATCGCCTTATGGTGTCCGTGAAGATTTTCACCGATAAGACTCTCTCATTTGTATCATTTTCCAGCTGGGGATTTGGAGTGTTGCCGGTATGACTCTCTCTGCTAGAGATTAGAGTCCTTTCTGCTGTGGAACAGAATGTTATGTTCGCCGGTAAGACTCTCATTTGTCTGACTTGGCATCTTTTGCAGACTGATCAGAAGGTCTTTCTTTGGACCGTAATGTGGGTTTTTTGGATAGGCTTAGAAAGAAAGGGTATTAAAGGCTCAAAAACAAATCAATTTGGGGTTCAAAATTACAACCTTCGAAATCATATTTGTTTATAACAAGCGCAACCCTTGCCCCAGTTTCTTGCTTGGGGATTATTTATTATTATATTTTTTTTAATTTTTTGTTACACTATGCACACCATGCACACTATGCACACTATGCACACTATGCACCCTATGACCGAGACGTGAGGCGCCTACGTATCCTCTTTGAGGAATCAGGTCAAACGTAGTTCCCAATTCCTCTGTTTTCATTTGACTTTCTTTTGTTTTTTTTTTTAATCATTTTTATCTTCTTTTTTTCGTTTTTTTTTTTTTTGATTTTTTCTTTACCTTCCAGGCTCGTATTTCCTAGTCGTTGCTATTGATTCCGAACGAGGGGTATGAAAGAAAATAAATAAGGCTCAAAAGGGGTAACAAAGGATAAAGTGTTTAGGTAGCAGAACAAAATGCCTTCGTCATTCCAGTCTTTAAAACATGCCAAGTGCAAACAACACAATTGAACATAGATTTATAGTCTCTTCTGATGGTGCTGGACTTGACAATTGTGTTAAACACTTGCTTTTTCATTTTGTCATTTCTAAAGCACTGCTGGGCGACACTCTCATTCTCATGAACGACCCTCATGCCAATTTGGCGAATCTTGCATTTACCGGTTTTCTTTATGTTTTACTTGCCTCAATTCCACATGACTCGGGCTTCAAATAATCTCAAACCGTTCTTATTTCCTTTAAATGCTTTGATCACCTTCCTAGGGTTTTATGATCAACTTTTAAGATTAGGCCCAATATGTGCGCATGTCATGTCACGAGAATCAGCGCTGAACAAAAATGATAGAAGGATTAAACAAAAAAATGTCTGGAAACAATAAAAGACCGGCTTTTGTATTAGACTACCGGCGAAATGGTTTGAATAATAAAACAAACAAAACAACTAGAATAAAATCCTAACACAGCCTCGACAAAACTTAAACAAACTGATATGACAAACTGGAAAGATAAGAAGATTTGACACAAGACAATATTCGGATTACAACCCTAAGAATAATCCGGACAACAGAAATGACAACAAAATAAGCCACCACAAGCTTCTCTCTTGCTAACCAAGGAACGGAGCGTCCTCCCATTTTATCAAAGTTGGCATCTTTAGCCACTGAGCTTTGCAGTATTGTCCAGACCATTTCCAACTTCGATATCATTATCATCCGTCAACAAGTCCCTAATAGGATTTGAGTGCTTCTGCTATCAGGCCTGACCCCCGCAAAGTGTGTATTATTATGTGCATGTAAGAGATTCTGTGCGATGTTCTAGGTGTCATTACCACAAACCAACCACCTTCTTTCTTTGTGATTCAAAACAAAACAGATTAGAATGGACTCAGTCGGTCCTCATTATTAACAACATCTTTTCCTTTTTTTCTTTTTTTTCATTTTCTTTTTTTTTTAATTTTTTTCATTCTTTTTTTGTTTTGTTTTTGTTTTTCATTTTTTTTATTTTTTTTGTTGTGGTTGAATCTTATGGAGATTGCCTACGTATCATGACCCCGCATGAATCAAACCTTGCGTAGTTCGGACCAATAAAAGATAAACAATACTAAACACATTTTTTTTTCAATTTAAAACAAACTGGGTTTCAAAGGTTTGAAGATGACCTACAAACTCGAAAATCAAACAACCCACATATTCTAATTAAAGATTTATAACCTCGAAATAAAAAGGCCAGCTTCCTTTCCCCGTTTGACAAACGCAACAAAACGGCTATTTTTGCAAATGTGGCCCCTTCCAAATCTCACATGAATTTTGAGGCCGGGGAGGATTATTTTGACACTTTACAAACTTGTCACTTCTTTTACGAAAATAGCCTTTCGACAACTGAAAGATACTCTAAGGCTATTTCGGCAAGAACGGTTTAAGACGCGGTCGAAGCTGACTCAGCTTATTATGACAAAATTCAAACGGTATTCACCTGACCGCCAACTCTTTGTTTTTTTTCTTTTAAAATTATATTAAAAACCTGGTGTTGCAAACACGGCCCTTCAGCGCCTCGGGGACGAAGATTTATAGGGCTGTGTGGGTCAACTAGACCAAAAATCCTAAACATGACCCAAAAGTGGCTGTTTATGCAAAGTCAGCCTTCCGGCGTTCCTTTCGGGAACATTCGGCTATTTATGACATAACAACATCACCTGACTTATTTATGACTCTTTTTATCATTTTTCAAATTAGAAAACTCAATATTGCAAACACGGCCTTTCAACGTCTCGGGGACGAAGATTTTTAAGGCTGTGTGGGTCAACTGGACCAAATCTTAAATATGATCCAAAAGTGGCTGTTTATGCAAAGTCAGCCTTCCGGCGTCCCCTTCGGGAACATTCGACTATGTCTTGATAAAACAACGTCACCCGACTTCTTAGAAATTTGACATATATATTTTTGCTTTTTTTTTTTTGTAAAAGGGAAGTTGGACATCACCCGACTTATTTATGACAAAATTAAAAATATTGACATGTTTTTTTTTGTTTTTTTTATTTGTTTTTGGTTTTTTTAGCAAAAGGGGGGTTGGACCCGATGAGGGTTGCCTACGTATCTCACATCCGGTGAGAATCAAACCCGCGTAGTTCGGGCTAATTAACCGAACTATTTTAAAACATGACTCTTTTTCATTTTTATTTTTTGGCATTTCATAAGCGAATACAAACTATTTTTAGAAACGAGACTCTCTTTTTTCTTTTTTCTTTTCAACAAATAAAACAGCCTATTTTTCCAAGATAAAAATAACAGACTCTTTTTTTTTCTTTTTTATTTTCCACAGACAATAAAATAACCTGTTTTCCAAACTAAAAATAAAAGACTCTTTTTCCTTTCCTTTTTCAACAAATAATGAAACAACTTATGCTTTTCAAACTAAAACAAAAACTTTTCTTATCCTTTTCTTTTTCAACAACCAACTTTCCAAAAATAAAAGATTTTTTTTTTCTATTTCTCTTTGCTTTTTTTTTTTAGTAAAACAAAATAAAACATTTTCTTTTTTTTTCTCAAAATTTCGGCAGAGTTTCGCCAGTAATTGGTCGTTGATTTTTTATTTCTAAAATAATCAATTAACTCCCTAACTGATATATTTTATTTTTCTCTTTTTTTTTCTCAATTTTCCAACATTCCCGAGATTCAGAAACCGGTCAACATGCAGGTTCGAAACAAATATATGTACAGAGCAAGTAGGATGCATCAGGATGGTCTTTTCATTTCAGGTTGCTAGTCCTAGACGAACCCAACCCCAGTGTTGAGTACCCTAAGTCAAATGCAACGTGATGCAAATAAGCGTTCTTACTAGGGATCCGGCACGAAGTCACGTTATTCTATGTTCAAAACCTGGGTCGGTGTTCTAGACAGTGTACCCAAGCAGACAACTCGAGTCGAGGAGGGAGCAACTTTCCGGGAACCAAAAGGCCATCCGGCTTAGTAACTTATCCGAGCCTCTTTCTTATTTCAAGGTATGACACTAACAGAATAGGGAGTCTCAACCAGTAAGCACATCCCCGGAGGTGAAGAGAGAAGGGTTCGGCACAGTTTATATATACAGTCAAATAATATCAAAGCGGTAAAAGCAGCATTTAGCACATTAGGCTCAAACATGTAAAAATCAGATAAAGCCAAATATAACAATTTATCTAAGCTCGAATTTCTAGCCCTGAACCAGTGGTTCTGGGTCTTTTATCCCCAGCAGAGTCGCCAGAGCTGTCACACCTCCTTTTTCCGCCCCCGCGGGGGTCGTAGAGAGTTTTTTCCAATTAAAGGACAATCGAAACGGGATTTGTTTATTTATTTCAGAGTCGCCACTTGGGAGATTTAGGGTATCCCAAGTCACCAATTTAATCCCGAATCGAGGAAAAGAATGACTCTGTATTACAGTCTACGAACTAGAAATCCGGATAAGGAATTCTGTTAACCCGGGAGAAGGTGTTAGGCATTCCCGAGTTCCGTGGTTCTAGCACGGTCGCTCAACTGTCATATTCGGCTTATTTATCTGATTTTAATACAATTATAAACTTATGTGCAAATTTTATCTTTTTACCGCTTTTATCATTATATATATTTTTTTTTAAAATGTGAACATCGTTTAAAAACATGTCTTTGGATTGCGTCACATAAAATGCACCCGCAATCCGGAACGTATTTTTATTCAATGTTTTGGATTTGGATTTGGGTCGCATGAAATGCACACCCGAGTTTAAGAAGGTAAGCTTATTAAAATGCGCGCCTAAAGCGACTAGCGTATTATTATTTATGGGCAAGACTGTGGAATTCACTAAACAGTCCATCCCGAATTCTAAACACTCAATTAAATATTTATTGAGGGGCCCGCAACTGGTGCATTTTATTGGGCGAGGCTCATCTCATTTTATTTTTAAAGGACAATCCTAAAATGCCTACATTTTTCTCTTATTAAATTTGTCTCTACAAAATAAAAGAGAAAATATCTTAAATTATTTACATACTTTATAGATGGATTTTGAATATGATTCATAAATCTGAAATTGATGCAAACCGGACAGTCTGTTGCCACTGCGGGCCCAGGCCTAACGTGTATGACTTAAAACTAGACCTGGCCCGTCTTATTCACATGTTGCTAACTAGTTACATTATACGAGGCATGTTCTCAGTTTGTCAAATTAAAAAAAAACTTAGCAATCTAATTTTAATCCTAAACCATTTACATGCTGAAATTAACCAATATTATTTAACTAAACAATATTACTACCCAGTTCCTACTAGATGGCCTATTCGTTTGATGACTCGACGGAGTTACTACACCATTTGCTAACTACATGATTCTGATTTTTTGCAAGCTAAATAATTTGTACATACAAATAAAATTCAGAATATAATTAAAACAAATTTAGAATTTCAACTCTTCATTTTTCGTATTCATGCTTCATATTTCGGATTACAATAACCAGCGTGTCAGTTGTGTACTTGATATTGGAAGCAAAAGAAAATGAAGATGAGAATCAGCAGCAGTAATAACAATATAGCACAGCAACAACAGTCCAGCAGCAGTAACAACCCACGAACAGAGTTTGCAAACCAGTGGAGCGGTAATCCAAAAACGAAAGCTTCAAGCTTTGATGAAACAACAACAATTAATTCTGATTTCAAACAATGAAAGAAAGCAGAAGATTTTTTTTTAGTTTTTTTTTATTTGAAAGTTTGAATATTTTTCAGAATTTTTCTCTCTTAAATATTCAGCTATTTTTTTCTTCCTCTCTTTATCTGTCCGTTTTTTTCCTGTTCTCTCTTCTATTTCCGTCTTCTCTTATCTGTGTGTGTTCTCCCTCTAAATCAGATTCAAGACCTCTATATATCCCATCCCATAAATCTTTTAATCAATTAAAATCAACCCATTTTCTCTACCAAACTCATTATCTTCCCACTCATCCCCATTACCTTAAATAAATATATCACACCACCCCATTATATTTTGTCCCCCATGGCCAACATAAACAAATACAAGATTCCCCCACACTAAAATTTGTCTTGTCCCCCCTTTATATTAAACAACTATATCACAACCCACCCCATTACATTTTGTCCCCCATGCTTAACATAAAGAATCAAAATAATGTTCAATTACCAAACTACCCCTCCGACCTTATTACAATTACCATTCTACCCCCGAATGCAATGCAATTTACCAAATTACCCCATCAGCTCTAAACACTCAATTAATCATAACTTTAGCCAAAATATAGCCCATATGACCAATTTCTACACAAATTCAAACAACAAATCACATGAACATGATTTCTTCAACATTTCAACAACAAATCACATGAACACAAATTGAACAACAAAGAACAACTAAAATTTGATTGAACAATATTTTAGCAACAAACAATCCTATTTTCGGATTCAACAACAACAACAAACAAGTATATTTAGATTTCTAAATTCAATAATATTGAACTTAAAATCAACTACTCTAACAACATTACAACAAACAATTCCTATAAACAAGATTATGAGACAAATTCAAGAAATAATCATAAATGATAAACAAGAAATCAAAACTATACAAATTTCGGATTCAAGAACAATTAAACAAAGTATGGACATGAATTAAATTTATTTTGAACAAAAACAACATGACGGATTCAAATGATTAAACCAACATACTTCCCTATCACAACTAAATTCTTTTAGGCAAATAACAAAACAAAACCTAAGAAGAAACAATTATGAATTTAAACTTGAACTTAACAATATTAACCATTTCTGGAAAATACATAAAATACATAAAACAAATTGAGGAAACAATTAATTAAACTTCAATTTGTATCTAACTAACATTAAACTAACAACATTTACCTAAACAATAAAACAAACATGAAATAAACATGAAAAATTCACCAAATAATGAACAACACAAACATTTGCCGATTTTAGATTCGAGAATATCAAAACGAAATACGGACAAAATAAAACTCAAAATCTACTAACCGGATCGAACGAACTATGTACGGACTGTTTTGACGAACCTCGAATGGGAATAAATCTGTCCGGACTCAACGACGAACTCAACGACGAGCTCACCTCCCTTTTAAACTTTATGAACTCAAAACGACGCTCGACGACCTCGACTAAAACTCGAATAAACGAAATGGTGGCAGCAACATAGCTGAAACAAAATAAACTGCTCGTCGTGGCAGCAACGCAGCAAAACAAAGTGGGTTTGGACGTAACGAAGCAGGAGCGTCTGGACGTAGCGAAGCAGGAGGAGGGCGCTATGGTTTCTGCAACTTCACTGTAACAAGAAAGGGAACAGGTAATCTCGGTAAGAGGAGGAACGAGACTCACACACTATGTGTGAGGTGCGAGAAGGCACTACGCAATGTTCCTCGCATATTCAAGACCGGTTTCAGAGAAGGGACTGAAGCAGCACCAAGGAAGAAGACAACAGCAGCCATGTGTGATGGAGGTCGAAGCTAAGGCGGCAGCTACCATGGGTGTCGAGCTTCAAGCTCGACGCCGGAGAATACGAAACAGTAGCCATGGGGTCTGTTTGGATGTAGCAAAGCTGCTGGGCAGCGACTGAAGAAGATGAAGCAGCGGACGACGACATGTTTCGTGGTGGAGCTTTGGTGTTGAAGGACTGTGGTCGTTTGGGGTTATGTCCGGCGGTGAGGGGTTGTTCGGAGGTGACGAATGTGGAGTGGGGTTTGCTTGGAAGCTTGGCTGGCTGCGTGGGGGGGAGCATCCATGGCTGCTTGAGGTTGGGGGTCGTTTGGGGAGAAGACGAGATAGAGAGGAGGGGGGGCGGATGGGATTAATTTTAGGGTTTTCTTCTTCCTTTTTTTTATTTGTTTTGTTTTTTGTAAAATGTAAGATAATAGGATGTTGGGTTATGGACTGGGTCAACCCAGTTCGAAATGGACTGGGTCGTTTGGGAAGATTGGGTATTTTTTGGGCTTGTGGCTTGAATTTGAAGAAGAGGCCCAATTCCGACTTTCTTTATTTTTTGCTCTCTTTTCTTCTTTTATTTTTCTAAAACTAAATTATAAAAATACTTAAACTATTATTAAGAACTAAATTAAGTTATAAAAGCGCAAATTAACTCCCAATAACAATTAACGCACAATTAAGTAATAATTAAGCATAAAATTGTATATTTGGACATTAAATGCTAAAAATGCAAACGATGCCTATTTTTGTAATTTTTAATTTTTGTAAAACAAATTTAATTACTAACAATTGTAGAATTAAATCCTACATGCAAAATGCGACATATTTTTGTATTTTTTATTAATTTAGCAAATAAACATGCACAGACAAATACAAATAATTATTCAAAATATCACAAAATATCACAAAATTGCACACCACGGAAAATTATTTTATTTTTGAATTTTTTGGGAGTAATTCTCATATTGGGCAAAAATCACGTGCTTACAGCTGCCCCTCTTTGCCCGAAGACACGAAGGATTTTCGTGCAAAGATAAAGCGAGCGATTTTTGCCCATCTGAGTACTCCTTGTGAAGCATTTTTTGAAAAAGATTTGACCGAACCTTTGCTTCAAAGGTTTCCTACATATCCTGGGCTAAACAGGAATCAGGTCAATGTAGTTCGGGAAATTTTGGTAGCTGGGACTACCGTGGGACTGCAATGTTACTGTTGTTGCATGCTATTACTACTGCTCACCGATCTCCTTGTTACACCGTACTTAAAAGAAATCAAGAAGCTAGGCTAGGCTGCAATTTGTTCTTGTTGCCTTGCTTTCTTGTCTGCTTGCATTTCTTACGGTGCTTTTCTTCCGATGCTTTTCTTCCTTTTGACACATGCACTTGAGTTTTTGCTGGGACCTCTTATTGCAACCTTCTGCTTCCCAGTGCAAGGAATTTTATTGTTTCCTGCTGGGGATTCCTAGTGTAACCCTCTATTTTATTGTCCTCTGACTTGATCCTGAAATGTATGCCTCTGTTGTATGGGCGGGCTCCCAACTTCAATACTTGAAAATTAAAGACTGAAATGTATGCCTCTGTTATCTGGGCGGGCTCCCAACTTCAACTCTTGAAATGTAAAGACTGAAATGTATGCCTCTGTTATCTGGGCGGGCTCCCAACTTCAACACTTGAAATGTAAAGACTGAAATGTATGCCTCTG
Organism: Nicotiana sylvestris; assembly: GCF_000393655.2. Classification (NCBI taxonomy): domain Eukaryota; kingdom Viridiplantae; phylum Streptophyta; class Magnoliopsida; order Solanales; family Solanaceae; genus Nicotiana; species Nicotiana sylvestris. The sequence goes on along the minus strand of NC_091066.1, from coordinate 20,013,198 downwards.
TTCTATGGGCGGGCTCCCAACTTCAACACTTGAAATGTAAAGACTGAAATGTATGCCTCTGTTATCTGGGCGGGCTCCCAACTTCAATGCTTGAAATATAAAGACTGAAATGTATGCCTCTGTTATCTGGGCGGGCTCCCAACTTCAACGCTTGAAATGTAAAGACTGAAATGTATGCCTCTGTTATCTGGGCGGGCTCCCAACTTCAATGCTTGAAATGTAAAGACTGAAATGTATGCCTCTGTTATCTGGGCGGGCTCCCAACTTCAATGCTTGAAATGTAAAGACTGAAATGTATGCCTCTGTTATCTGGGCGGGCTCCCAACTTCAATGCTTGAAATGTAAAGACTAAAATGTATGCCTCTGTTATCTGGGCGGGCTCCCAACTTCAACGCTTGAAATATAAAGACTGAAATGTATGCCTCTGTTATCTGGGCGGGCTTCCAACTTCAATGCTTGAAATGTAAAGACTAAAATGTATGCCTCTGTTATCTGGGCGGGCTCCCAACTTCAACGCTTGAAATATAAAGACTGAAATGTATGCCTCTATTATCTGGGCGGGCTCCCAACTTCAATGCTTGAAATGTAAAGACTGAAATGTATTCCTCTGTTATATGGGCGGGCTCCCAACTTCAACAACAACTTTAAAAACAAAATGCAATTCCTTTCTTTAGGTTGGCGAGATTTCAACAACTTTTTTTTAAAAACACCTTTCCTTTCTTCAGGCGGGCTCCTGACTTCAACCAATAAATCACCATTCTGTTCTTCAGGGGGGCTCCTGACTTCAACCAACAAATCGCCATTCTGTTCTTCAGAGGGGCTCCTGACTACTTAAAATTTGAACTGTATTCCCTTATTCTCCAGGTGGGCTCCTGATTGCTGGGGATAATACCACTGGGGAAGTCTCCTTTCTTCCCATCCTTCAAATTCAATTTTTTTTCTTTTTTTTTCTTTTTTTTTTCAACACTGCTGGGGATAAAAGTGTTATCTTCTCGGGATAACGCTGTTGAGGATAACACTGCTGGGGGAATTTTATCCCTTCAAATCGATGCTTCATTCTTCTGGAAGCTGCTGGGGATGATAATGGCTTTTTGCTTTTCTGAGCACAAGTGTCATCCCTTTATTCTGTCTGCTGGGGAATACTTCCTCCATTTAAACTTATTATGTTGGGGCAACACTGGTTCAAACACCACTTCCCTTGAGACTGGTGCTATCTTTATTCTTCCTCGAATGGGTACCTGACTTCCAGAAAATTTTCCAAATGAAAGGAAAATTTTCTGCCCCAGTTTGACAGTCTCCCTTATGGCATGCATTTCTGTCATCAATGCCATTTCCTTTACCTGTTTCAAATCAAACAAAATTTGTTAGTTTAAAACGTGGTGGTTGGTTGTGATACTCCTACTGGGATGGTATTCCCTTTATCCTTCCTTGCTCTGCGTTCCACAACTTGTTGGGGATGATATTATTTACTGGGGATAATCCCTTTCTGCTGGGGATATCCCTCTTCTTTTGTGGCATAGCTCGGAAATTGGCCTTTCCCCGACCTTTTAGTCTAGTATGAATTTCCCAAATCATGCTCACTGCTCTCCTTGCTTTGTTCATAGGCCTTGGCCTTGAGGTTTATAACCTTTGATTTCGGCGAGGGTATCCCTCTTGACACTCGTTGACCCTTTTGTCAATCTCTTTTTTTGCTGGGGATATCTTTCTTGACACTGGCCTCGCGCTTGTTCCTTGATGACTATACCACTTGGATGTACTAGTCAGATCTCTTCTTGCATAATTGGAAAGCTGATGGCCTATTTTGAAGTCATTTCCCACTGGTTCTGACCAAACAGACTCTACTGGGGAATTTTTTATGAAAGGAGAAAGATAAAAAGGAACAGAATAAAAGACAAAGGAAAAAGATGACTTTTTAACAAAAGAAACTATAAATAAAATCTATCAAACGCAGACACCGACTCTAATGGTCATGACATGCATATGTGGCCTATCCCCCATCTGATTCCCAATCTTATTCGACTTGTAGTGCCCGAAGGGTTTTCACTATCAAGCCTCTCTCATTTTGGGTTTTTCTCTCAGCTTTCATCACCTTATGGTGTCCGTGAAGATTTTCACCGATAAGACTCTCTCATTTGTATCATTTTCCAGCTGGGGATTTGGAGTGTTGCCGGTATGACTCTCTCTGCTAGAGATTAGAGTCCTTTCTGCTTTGGAACAGAATGTTATGTTCGCCGGTAAGACTCTCATTTGTCTGACTTGGCATCTTTTGCAGACTGATCAGAAGGTCTTTCTTTGGACCGTAATGTGGGTTTTTTGGATAGGCTTAGAAAGAAAGGGTATTAAAGGCTCAAAAACAAATCAATTTGGGGTTCAAAATTACAACCTTCGAAATCATATTTGTTTATAACAAGCGCAACCCTTGCCCCAGTTTCTTGCTTGGGGATTATTTATTATTATATTTTTTTTAATTTTTGTTACACTATGCACACCATGCACACCACGCACACTATGCACACTATGACCGAGACGTGAGGCGCCTACGTATCCTCTTTGAGGAATCAGATCAAACATAGTTCCCAATTCCTCTGTTTTCATTTGACTTTCTTTTGTTTTTTTTTTGTTATCATTTTTATCTTCTTTTTTTTCGTTTTTCGTTTTTTGATTTTTTCTTTACCTTCCAGGCTCGTATTTCCTAGTCGTTGCTATTGATTCCGAACGAGGGGTATGAAAGAAAATAAATAAGGCTCAAAAGGGGTAACAAAGGATAAAGTGTTTAGGTAGCAGAACAAAATGCCTTCGTCATTCCAGTCTTTAAAACATGCCAAGTGCAAACAACACAATTGAACATAGATTTATAGTCTCTTCCGATGGTGCTGGACTTGACAATTGTGTTAAACACTTGCTTTTCATTTGTCATTTCTAAAGCACTGCTGGGCGACACTCTCATTCTCATGAACGACCCTCATGCCAATTTGGCGAATCTTGCATTTACCGGTTTTCTTTATGTTTTACTTGCCTCAATTCCACATGACTCGGGCTTCAAATAATCTCAAACCGTTCTTATTTCCTTTAAATGCTTTGATCACCTTCCTAGGGTTTTATGATCAACTTTTAAGATTAGGCCCAATATGTGCGCATGTCATGTCACGAGAATCAGCGCTGAACAAAAATGATAGAAGGATTAAACAAAAAAATGTCTGGAAACAATAAAAGACCGGCTTTTGTATTAGACTACCGGCGAAATGGTTTGAATAATAAAACAAACAAAACAACCAGAATAAAATCCTAACACAACCTCGACAAAACTTAAACAAACTGATATGACAAACTGGTAAGATAAGAAGATTTGACACAAGACAATATTCGGATTACAACCCTAAGAATAATCCGGACAACAGAAATGACAACAAAATAAGCCACCACAAGCTTCTCTCTTGCTAACCAAGGAACGGAGCGTCCTCCCATTTTATCAAAGTTGGCATCTTTAGCCACTGAGCTTTGCAGTATTGTCCAGACCATTTCCAACTTCGATATCATTATCATCCGTCAACAAGTCCCCAATAGGATTTGAGTGCTTCTGCTATCAGGCCTGACCCCCGCAAAGTGTGTATTATTATGTGCATGTAAGAGATTCTGTGCGATGTTCTAGGTGTCATTACCACAAACCAACCACCTTCTTTCTTTGTGATTCAAAACAAAACAGATTAGAATGGACTCAGTCGGTCCTCATTATTAACAACATCTTTTCCTTTTTTTCTTTTTTTTTTCATTTTTTTTTTTTTAATTTTTTCATTCTTTTTTTGTTTTGTTTTTGTTTTTCATTTTTTTCATTTTTTTTGTTGTGGTTGAATCTTATGGAGATTGCCTACGTATCATGACCCCGCATGAGTCAGACCTTGCGTAGTTCGGACCAATAAAAGATAAACAATACTAAACACATTTTTTTTTCAATTTAAAACAAACTAGGTTTCAAAGGTTTGAAGATGACCTACAAACTCGAAAATCAAACAACCCACATATTCTAATTAAAGATTTATAACCTCGAAATAAAAAGGCCAGCTTCCTTTCCCCGTTTGACAAACGCAACAAAACGGCTATTTTTGCAAATGTGGCCCCTTCCAAATCTCACATGAATTTTGAGGCCGGGGAGGATTATTTTGACACTTTACAAACTTGTCACTTCTTTTACGAAAATAGCCTTTCGACAACTGAAAGATACTCTAAGGCTATTTCGGCAAGAACGGTTTAAGACGCAGCCGAAGCTGGCTCAGCTTATTATGACAAAATTCAAACGGTATTCACCTGACCGCCAACTCTTTGTTTTTTTTTCTTTTAAAATTATATTAAAAACCTGGTGTTGCAAACACGGCCCTTCAGCGCCTCGGGGACGAAGATTTATAGGGCTGTGTGGGTCAACTAGACCAAAAATCCTAAACATGACCCAAAAGTGGCTGTTTATGCAAAGTCAGCCTTCCGGCGTTCCTTTCGGGAACATTCGGCTATTTATGACATAACAACATCACCTGACTTATTTATGACTCTTTTTATCATTTTTCAAATTAGAAAACTCAATATTGCAAACACGGCCTTTCAACGTCTCGGGGACGAAGATTTTTAAGGCTGTGTGGGTCAACTGGACCAAATCTTAAATATGACCCAAAAGTGGCTGTTTATGCAAAGTCAGTCTTCCGGCGTCCCCTTCGGGAACATTCGGCTATGTCTTGATAAAACAACGTCATCCGACTTCTTAGAAATTTGACATATATATTTTTGCTTTTTTTTTTTTGTAAAAGGGAAGTTGGACATCACCCGACTTATTTATGACAAAATTAAAAATATTGACATGTTTTTTTTTTGTTTTTTTTATTTGTTTTTGGCTTTTTTAGCAAAAGGGGGTTGGACCCGATGAGGGTTGCCTACGTATCTCACAGCCGGTGAGAATCAAACCCGCGTAGTTCGGGCTAATTAACCGAACTATTTTAAAACATGACTTTTTTCCATTTTTATTTTTTGGCATTTCATAAGCGAATACAAACTATTTTTAGAAACGAGACTCTCTTTTTTCTTTTTTCTTTTCAACAAATAAAACAGCCTATTTTTCCAAGATAAAAATAACAGACTCTTTTTTTTTCCATTTTATTTTCCACAGACAATAAAATAACCTGTTTTCCAAACTAAAAATAAAAGACTCTTTTTCCTTTCCTTTTTCAACAAATAATGAAACAACTTATGCTTTTCAAACTAAAACAAAAACTTTTCTTATCCTTTTCTTTTTCAACAACCAACTTTCCAAAAATAAAAGATTTTTTTTTCTATTTCTCTTTGCTTTTTTTTTTAGTAAAACAAAATAAAACATTTTCTTTTTTTTCTCAAAATTTCGGCAGAGTTTCGCCAGTAATTGGTCATTGATTTTTTATTTCTAAAATAATCAATTAACTCCCTAACTGATATATTTTTTTCTCTTTTTTTCTCAATTTTCCAACATTCCCGAGATTCAGAAACCGGTCAACATGCAGGTTCGAAACAAATATATGTACAGAGCAAGTAGGATGCATCAGGATGGTCTTTTCATTTCAGGTTGCTAGTCCTAGACGAACCCAACCCCAGTGTTGAGTCCCCTAAGTCAAATGCAACGTGATGCAAATAAGCGTTCTTACTAGGGATCCGGCATGAAGTCACGTTATTCTATGTTCAAAACCTGGGTCGGTGTTCTAGACAGTGTACCCAAGCAGACAACTCGAGTCGAGGAGGGGGCAACTTACCGGGAACCAAAAGGCCATCCGGCTTCGTAACTTGTCCGACCTCTTTCTTATTTCAGGGTATAACACTAACAGAATAGGGAGTCTCAACCAGTAAGCACATCCCCGGAGGTGAAGAGAGAAGGGTTCGGCACAGTTTATATATACAGTCAAATAATATCAAAGCGGTAAAAGCAGCATTTAGCACATTAGGCTCAAACATGTAAAAATCAGATAAAGCCAAATATAACAATTTATCTAAGCTCGAATTTCTAGCCCTGAACCAGTGGTTCTGGGTCTTTTATCCCCAGCAGAGTCGCCAGAGCTGTCACACCTCCTTTTTCCGCCCCCGCGGGGGTCGTAGAGAGTTTTTTCCAATTAAAGGACAATCGAAACGGGATTTGTTTATTTATTTCAGAGTCGTCACTTGGGAGATTTAGGGTATCCCAAGTCACCAATTTAATCCCGAATCGAGGAAAAGAATGACTCTGTATTACAGTCTACGAACTAGAAATCCGGATAAGGAATTCTGTTAACCCGGGAGAAGGTGTTAGGCATTCCCGAGTTCCGTGGTTCTAGCACGGTCGCTCAACTGTCATATTCGGCTTATTTATCTGATTTTAATACAATTATGAACCGATGTGCCAATTTTAACTTTTTACCACTTTATTATTATTATTTTTAAAAGAATGTGAACATCGCTTAAAACACGTCTTTGGACTGCGTCACATGAAATGCACCCACAATCCGGAACACATTTTATTTGATGTTTTGGGATTTGGATTTGGGTCGCATGAAATGCACACCCGAGTTTAAGAAGGTAAGCTTATTAAAATGCGCGCCTAAAACGACTAGCGTATTATTATTTATGGGCAAGACTGTGGAATTCACTAAACAGTCCATCCCGAATTCTAAACACTCAATTAAATATTTATTGAGGGGCCCGCAACTGGTGCATTTTATTGGGCGAGGCTCATCTCATTTTATTTTTAAAGGACAATCCTAAAATGCCTACATTTTTCTCTTATTAAATTTGTCTCTACAAAATAAAAGAGAAAATATCTTAAATTATTTACATACTTTATAGATGGATTTTGAATATGATTCATAAATCTGAAATTGATGCAAACCGGACAGTCTGTTGCCACTGCGGGCCCAGGCCTAACGTGTATGACTTAAAACTAGACCTGTCTCGTCTTATTCACATGTTGCTACCTAGTTACATTATACGAGGCATGTTCTCAGTTTGTCAAATTAAAAAAAATTTTAGCAATCTAATTTTAATCCTAAACCATTTACATGCTGAAATTAACCAATATTATTTAACTAAACAATATTACTACCCAGTTCCTACTAGATGGCCTATTCGTTTGATGACTCGACGGAGTTACTACACCATTTGCTAACTACATGATTCTGATTTTTTGCAAGCTAAATAATTTGTACATACAAATAAAATTCAGAATATAATTAAAACAAATTTAGAATTTCAACTCTTCATTTTTCGTATTCATGCTTCATATTTCGGATTACAATAACCAGCGTGTTAGTTGTGTACCTGATATTGGAAGCAAAAGAAAATGAAGATGAGAATCAGCAGCAGTAATAACAATATAGCACAGCAACAACAGTCCAGCAGCAGTAACAACCCACGAACAGAGTTTGCAAACCAGTGGAGCGGTAATCCAAAAACAAAAGCTTCAAGCTTTGATGAAACAACAACAATTAATTCTGATTTCAAACAATGAAAGAAAGCAGAAGATTTTTTTTTAGTTTTTTTTATTTGAAAGTTTGAATATTTTTCAGAATTTTTCTCTCTTAAATATTCAGCTCTTTTTTTCTTCCTCTCTTTATCTGTCCGTTTTTTTTCTGTTCTCTCTTCTATTTCCGTCTTCTCTTATCTGTGTGTGTTCTCCCTCTAAATCAGATTCAAGACCTCTATATATCCCATCCCATAAATCTTTTAATCAATTAAAATCAACCCATTTTCTCTACCAAACCCATTATCTTCCTACTCATCCCCATTACCTTAAATAAATATATCACACCACCCCATTATATTTTGTCCCCCATGCCCAACATAAACAAATACAAGATTCCCCCACACTAAAATTTGTCTTGTCCCCCCTTTATATTAAACAACTATATCACAACCCACCCCATTACATTTTGTCCCCCATGCTTAACATAAAGAATCAAAATAATGTTCAATTACCAAACTACCCCTCCGACCTTATTGCAATTACCATTCTACCCCCGAATGCAATGCAATTTACCAAATTACCCCATCAGCTCTAAACACTCAATTAATCATAACTTTAGCCAAAATATAGCCCATATGACCAATTTCTACACAAATTCAAACAACAAATCACATGAACATGATTTCTTCAACATTTCAACAACAAATCACATGAACACAAATTGAACAACAAAGAACAACTAAAATTTGATTGAACAATATTTTAGCAACAAACAATCCTATTTTCGGATTCAACAACAACAACAAACAAGTATATTTAGATTTCTAAATTCAATAATATTGAACTTAAAATCAACTCTAACAACATTACAACCAACAATTCCTATATTAAACTTTAAACAAGATTATGATACAAATTCAAGAAATAATCATAAATGATAAACAAGAAATCAAAACTATACAAATTTCGGATTCAAGAACAATTAAACAAAGTATGGACATGAATTAAATTTATTTTGAACAAAAACAACATGACGGATTCAAATGATTAAACCAACATACTTCCCTATCACAACTAAATTCTTTTAGGCAAATAACAAAACAAAACCTAAGAAGAAACAATTATGAATTTAAACTTGAACTTAACAATATTAACCATTTCTGGAAAATACATAAAATACATAAAACAAATTGAGGAAACAATTAATTAAACTTCAATTTGTATCTAACTAACATTAAACTAACAACATTTACCTAAACAATAAAACAAACATGAAATAAACATGAAAAATTCACCAAATAATGAACAACACAAACATTTGCCGATTTTAGATTCGAGAATATCAAAACGAAATACGGACAAAATAAAACTCAAAATCTACTAACCGGATCGAACGAACTATGTACGGACTGTTTTGACGAACCTCGAATGGGAATAAATCTGTCCGGACTCAACGACGAACTCAACGACGAGCTCACATCCCTTTTAAACTTGATGAACTCAAAACGACGCTCGACGACCTCGACTAAAACTCGAATAAACGAAATGGTGGCAGCAGCATAGCTGAAACAAAATAAACTGCTCGTCGTGGCAGCAACGCAGCAAAACAAAGTGGGTTTGGACGTAACGAAGCAGGAGCGTCTGGACGTAGCGAAGCAGGAGGAGGGCGCTCTGGTTTCTGCAACTTCACTGTAACAGGAAAGGGAACAGGTAATCTCGGTAAGAGGAGGAACGAGACTCACACACTATGTGTGAGGTGCGAGAAGGCACTCCGCAATGTTCCTCGCATATTCAAGACCGGTTTCAGAGAAGGGACTGAAGCAGCACCAAGGAAGAAGACAGCAGCAGCCATGTGCGATGGAGGTCGAAGCTAAGGCGGCAGCTACCATGGGTGTCGAGCTTCAAGCTCGACGCCGGAGAATACAAAACAGTAGCCATGGGGTATGTTTGGATGTAGCAAAGCTGCTGGGCAGCGATTGAAGAAGATGAAGCAGCGGACGACGACATGTTTCGTGGTGGAGCTTTGGTGTTGAAGGACTGTGGTCGTTTGGGGTTATGTCCGGCGGTGAGGGGTTGTTCGGAGGTGACGAACGTGGAGTGGGGTTTGCTTGGAAGCTTGGCTGGCTGCGTGGGGGGGAGCATCCATGGCTGCTTGAGGTTGGGGGTCGTTTGGGGAGAAGACGAGAGAGAGAGGAGGGGGGCGGATGGGATTAATTTTAGGGTTTTCTTCTTCCTTTTTTTTATTTGTTTTGTTTTTTGTAAAATGTAAGATAATAGGATGTTGGGTTATGGACTGGATCGACCCAGTTCGAAATGCACTGGGTCGTTTGGGAAGATTGGGTATTTTTTGGGCTTGTGTCTTGAATTTGAAGAAGAGGCCCAATTATGACTTTCTTTATTTTTTGCTCTCTTTTCTTCTTTTATTTTTCTAAAACTAAATTATAAAAATACTTAAACTATTATTAAGAACTAAATTAAGTTATAAAAGCGCAAATTAACTCTCAATAACAATTAACGCACAATTAAATAATAATTAAGCATAAAATTGTATATTTGGACATTTAAATGCTAAAAATGCAAACGATGCCTATTTTTTGTAATTTTTATTTTTTGTAAAATAAAATTAATTACTAACAAATGTAGGATTAAATCCTACATGCAAAATGCGACATTTTTTGTATTTTTATTATTTTAACAAATAAACATGCACAGACAAATACAAATAATTATTCAAAATATCACAAAATTGCACACCACGAAAAATTATTTTATTTTTGAATTTTTTGGGAGTAATTCTCATATTGGGCAAAAATCACGTGCTTACAGCTACGCGTAGAGAAGTTCAATTAAATCTTTGGAACATCTTTTATAAGATTGTTGAATCTTAATTACTATAATTAATAGCAGAAAACTGAAATATGTAAATAGAATCCATAAGACACCAAAAAGCATGGAGTGTTTTATATGATTTTGCTGCTTCGTCACAAAAATTTTATTCTCATAATGTTGATAACACTATGTTGATATAAAGTCAATTGGACTGAATTTTATGATTAATTTGAAAAAGAAAAATTGGGAGATATATAAATATAGTTCGATAAAAATAGACCGAAATATTTTAAGGAATCGCTATTGATTATGGTAAGATCTGATTCAATAGCCTCTTTATTCCTCTTGATCTTAGCTTCTTTGTCCTCTGGTGCTTTATTTCTTTCAATTGCCCGGCAATTTATCAAATTGTGACCCAATTTTCTACAGTACTTGCAGTACTTAGGAATTCTTTCATACTCGAGTTTTTGAACAAATTCTTTTTGAGGAGCATTTTCATATACTTGTCCCGCATACACAGAATCTGGTTGTGGTTTTAACAAATCAATTTCCACTCTAACCTTAGCTACACTTGGTCTTGTTCTGCCCCTAGTCGCTAAGTCCATTTCGAGCGGACTTCCCACAGTGCTAAGCACTTGTTTTACATATTGCCATGTATGCATATGAAAAGGAAGGCCAAGAAGAAGAACCCAAATAGGAGCAATTGGGAGATCCTCCTCCAGCTTAAAATCCAGTGACCACTTCTAAAGCCACATCTGTTGTCCCTCAATCTATATAACTCGTTTGAACCAAGCCATGGAGAAATCTTCTTCATTATTGAAATCTAGAAACACATTGAAATTGTCATACACTCTAATTTTGGATGATCGTTTTAGAGAAATCAATTCCTTAAATTTAGACCTAATTTGATCTATTTGGGGCCGAGGTTTAAGAAATCTGCCAACGATAGTGAATCTGCATTCGGAAGCCATGATTCCATAGTAGTCTGACACTTTGAACATGATTGCCGACATACCATTGTGTGTGGTGTGTGTTGCAATTACAGAGTCTCGTTCATGGCGATTAGGGCACATAGTTGAATTTGGGGAGTTTGTAACTGTGGTTGCATAGGAGATGTTGCCTTCAATTGCTTCAATGGTTTGTTTCGCCTCTTTAATAGAAGCGTTTTGTCCATCCAAATGCGCCAAAAATGGCGTCGTCCGGCGGGTCCATGGGGAGGAGCGTGTGATTTACTCGCTAAAAATATTACCGTTGGGAGTTGAGGCAGAGAGAGAAAATTATTTTCTATCTTGTGTGGGTACTCCTAAAATTATAAGTAGGAAAGTTCACTTAGCTACAAAATATCGCACCCTATTTATTTGTGTACAACTGTACTAACTACTAACTAACTCATACATTACAACTATTTATTCATATAAATATACATCCGTGTATATACTCTCAATACCCCTCCCCCCCCAAGTTGGAAGGGAGGGACTCACAATTAACTTGCCAAGTAAATTGCAATGTTCAATCTCTATTAGTGGCTTGCTGAATATATCTGTCAATTGCTCATGTGTAGAGTTGATTCCTCACAAAATGACAATCTATCTCTATGTGTTTGGTAGGTTCATGAAACACAGGATTCTTGGCTATATGGAAAGTTTCTTGTCTATCATAGAACATTGGATTAGGCAAGGCTAATGGGACTGTCAATTCTTCAAGCAATCTAACTAACCACACCAATTCACCCACAACTTGTCTTGTTGATCTGTATTCTGCTTCTGCCAAGGATAGTGAAATAGTAGAATATTTTTTGGATTTCCAGTTGATAGGACAGTCACCAAGCAATACAATATATCCACCGACTAATTTCCTTGACTCAGGGCATGCAACCCAGTCTGAGTCACAAAAGGCTCTAACTCTATAGTCGTTGCTATTAGATAGGAAGATCCCTAGACTTGGATCACCTTTAAGGTATAATCAGTACATGGTATACCGCTTTTAAGTGTGGCTCCCTGGAATTCTACATGCATTGACTCAACACCACATCATTCTTGTACAACACATCTAATCCCAAGAAATAGTGCAATCTTCCTAGGTCTTTTATCTTGAAGGTCACTTCTAAATCAGTACATGTGATCAGAATATTATCCACATAGACAGCCACAAATACCACTTAAGCTCCATGTTTCTTGTGGATCAGTGAGTAGTCAAGTAAGTAGTGTGTGTATCATCTGGGCTGCAGTCAATTTCTCATACCATTGTTTGATTGCTTGCTTGAGTCCATATAAGGACTTATTCAGCTTACACACTAAGTTTGGTCTTTCCACAACAAGACCTGGAGGCACTTCCATATACACATCTTCATGGAGATCCCCAAAAAGAAATACATTGTTGACATCTAGTTGAAAGATCTTCCACCCTTTCGTCACTGCTGCCCCAATTAAAGCCCTCACAGTAGTTATCTTTACAACTGGTGAGAAGGTTTCTGTATAGTCTATCCCTGCCTATTGAGTGTACTCATTCACTATTAGTCTGGCTTTAAGTCTTTCTGTGCTCCCATATACCTTGTACTTCAACTTATATACCTACTTACATCCTATTATTCTTTTTCCATTTAGGAATAGCACTAAGCTCTAGGTATGCTTCAAACTCCTGATTCATGGTTGTTTTCCATGCAGGATTAGCAGTTTCTTCTTCATATGAAGTGGGCTCATATTCATGTGAGATATTTTTAATCAACTGTTGACTGTCAAAACTTAATGCATTCGGTGAAACATATTGGACATTAGGTACAGAGGCATTAAAATAGAGTGAAGTGGTGTTTTGGTTACTGCTGGAAGGAGAATCATGGTGGTTTGATTATAATTTAGGGAGTGAGTAGTTATCGTCTCTCAAATAGGTGGTAACTTTGTGTGTTCTGGAAGGTCTACCTAATGTTTCACTAGGCTATTGTACTATTGGATTGGAAATGTTAGTGGTAGGTGACTCATTCTGATCACTATCACGTAAAGAGCATCCTTCAAAGTCTGGAGTTATATGAAAGATGATCTCACTTGTCCCTGGTGATGAGGATTCAGGTGGCACTACTGTGAGATGCTGACTAGGTGGACTATGAGGATAAACAAACTCATTGGGGAAACAAATCATGTGCTAGGTCTGAATTTGCTTGTGGAAATAAAGGAAAGACTTTATTTGAACTAGGAGACAAAGCAAAGGGAAGTACATTTTCATGGGATATGACATCTCTTGAAATGTGAATTCTTTCTGTGACTAGATTGAGTACTTTGTATCCCTTTGTCGCAAAAGAGTATCCCACAAAATACATGAGGTAAGGATCTTGGTTCAAACTTGACTTTATGAGTTTTAAGGGTTGTAGGGAATATAGACATCCAAAGCTTTTAAGGCGGGAGTAGTAGGTCTTTTTTTGTAAAGTAACTCCAATGGACATTTATTTTTAAGGGTAGAGGAAGGAAGTCAGTTACTCAGATAGGTTGAGGTGAGAATGCGTATTATATAGGCAACTTAAATTGATACAACAGTACCCTAACTGTTTCTAAAAGGTATTTGTGTTTCCTTTCCACTATGTTGTTCTACCGGGGTGTGTAGGGACATGTTTTCTAGTGTATAATACCTTTAGATGGGAAGAATGGGGTAGGCTCAGAATTGATGAACTCAAGTCCATTATCAGTTCTAATTGTTTTAATGGAACAGTTGAATTGGTTTTTCACCATGATAGAAAAAGTTTTGATTACCTGCAGATCACTGCTCTTGCAGTTAAGCAGGTGTGTTCAGGTGCTACTACTAGAATCATCCACTAGGGTGTTGAAATATTTACACTTATCATGTGTTGTGACATGATAGAGTCCTTACAAGTCGACATGTAGAATTTCAAAGGTTTTGGTTGTGACTATAGTTCTTTCTGGAAAGGGCAATTTATTTTGCCTAACCATTGGAAATATGGGACAAACAAAAGGTTGTTTAGATGAAAAATTGACTGGTATTGATTTAATTCCCCTCATTTTGACAAAGAGTACATGTCTCAATCTATTGTGCCACGAGAGATAAACCATATTTTTGTCAAACATAGATGCATTGCACATAGAAATGGAATTTTCATTACATTGCATATGAGAATGTGTAACAGCCTTATTACAATCATGAGATGTAGTCGGAAAACTAGATGCAACATGTGAAACAGAGTGTGGGACACTATTATTCCTACTAGGTGAGCTAGATGAAATGGCATGAATCAGAGAATTAGACTTGCAAGAATCTGAAGAGTAAAGATACAGACCATCCTTGCTTTTACTAATTGCCAGAAGCCTCTTTAGTGAAGGGGCCTGCAGAAGGATACAATCAAATTTCGTAAAAAAGACAAAAAATAAAGTTGTACTGTTAAACAATGTACAGGAATTAAGTTGAACTTGAAACCGGGAACGAAAAGGACTCTTTTGAGGGTATACTTAGGACTGATCAGAGCTATATCTCCCATCAGTTTCACCTTCACCTTATAGCCATTAGGTAATGCAACTAGGAAAGGGTACACTAGGGTCTTTACATTGGTTAATATGGATTTGTTATATGTCATATGGTTTGATGCCCCAGAATCAAATATCCGAGAATAAACATTTGATGTAAAACACTCATATGAATTTACACCAGAATCAAAAGAAGTTGAGCTAGCTAAAATACCTACAAAGTTCATAGCCCCTGCTTTCAAGTCACTTGTTGCATTTCCAGTGTGGAAATTCTCAAGAATACTGAGTAGTTGATTGTATTGTTCCTTTGTAAGATTTTGCATACATGTTCCTGAACGTCACAGTTACCCCCACTTTCACCTCCAATGTTATTCTCACTTTGATTTCCAAATACATTGGCAGCAATCTTTTTTCTTTTGATGAATCTGGAATCTTGTGGGTAACTGTGTAGCTTATATATTTTTTTCTTAGTGTGGCCTGGTTTCTTATAATATTTACAAAATGGTCGAGGTCTGGTCCCAAAATATCCTCCCCGATAGTAGTTGTTATTTCCAGTTGTGCTCCCCGATAGCAATCTATTTGATGGAATTAATGCTTTTAGATATATTTTTACTGTATATGTTGCAGCAAGTCCGTAGGGTAAAAGTCTATGAGACAAAAATAAGTCAAAAACGTGGTAAATTTATGTTATTTAGTCTTTGATTGACATGGAAAAATCCCTAGTCTAGTACTTATATCTTTTTTTCACAATCATATCAAGGTTCCACATCTGCATGCAGTTGTAATTTGTGTGGTGGTGTTTGATTGAGCACGAAATTTAAAAATAAAAAAGAACAAGAAAGACTTTCAAACTTGTAGTATTAAGCAATTCACAGATATTTGTTTGGCTATAATCATCTTATTGAGAATAAAATGAGAAGTTTAAAGTTAAACTATTTTTAAATAAGAAAATATAACATTCTTTATTAGAAAAATTAAAAAAATATGACACATAAATTGAGACAGAGGGAGTAGCAGGGGCGGATTTATAGCCCCAATTATGGGGCACGTGAACCCATGGTGTCTCCTTCAAACTAGGTATTTTATTTACGTATTTTTAAAAATTAGTCTAATATTGTCTTTTGGCACCCATTCTCGCAAAAGATTGAATGGTGCACTTGATTGAATTTTGAGTTATTTACCTTGAGGAACAAGGATGAGTAGTAAATAATTCCAACATGAGAAAAAAGTCGGCGTTAACTCTCAAAGAGCTTCAATTATATATGAGAAATTATAAATATTATCAAGTAATTACAAGTTATGTCTATCGATATGTAGTAACTCATAATTTGGTAAAATGCATGGTAAGTAATTAATTTGTTATTACATGTTAAATTATATTGATAATTTAAACTCATACAAAATAACCAGGTTGTGGCTATGTTTTAAATACATTAATACATTGCAATGCAAATTATGTTTCAACTAACAACTGCCCTAAAAGTGGCTAGTGGTGCACTTAGCCCTTTAATTTTTCCAATCGTAGTTTTACCAATGGAATAGAGAATTTTATTATATGCCCCATTTTAAGCCAATTCACTATTAGAAATAAGTTGATTTTCGTCCGCTATTTCCGACCGAAATTGGTCGAAAATTGATAATTTTCGACAAAATTCTAACCGATTTTAATTGGACGGGAAAAAAATGGTCGCAAACGTGTGCCGACTGCAATTGGTCGGAAATTTCTAACCGAAATCGGTCGGAAATTTCAACGTGTTGACTGTCAAATCTCATATTCCAATCGAAATCGGACGAAAATTATTTAAAAAAAATAATTTTCAAATTTCCGACCGAAATCGGTCGGAAATTTCAGTAATCTGGAGAATTTATTTGAAATTTCCGACCAAATTCAGTCGGAAATTATGAATTTCTGGGGGAAAAAATTAATTTCCAACCGATTTCGGTCAGAAATCTGGGTAAAAACTAGGCAGAAAATGCCTGCTTTTAAGCTACACCACCTGCCAATTTAAACCAATCATCCTATAATGGCAGCATACATTGCTGCCATTCAACCATAATTTGAAAACCCAACAAAATAACAACTAATAACCAACAACAACAACAACAAATAACCAACAATAACAACTAATAACAACTACAACAACCAATAACCACAACAACAACTACTAAAATGTTCAATAACAAAATAATAATAATATAATCATCATTCAAATAACCAACAACAAAATATTGACAAGTTCAAAACTTTGTTTAACAATACACAACATTCAATGAGTTTTTTATGTAGCATTATCTCCATCTTCACTCCTAGGACTTTCATTGTCGGCACGTGGGGAAGGAGGAGGAGACCGGAGAATGGGGAAAGCACCACTAGCAAGAAGATTGGCCAGCTGACCTTGAAGGAGATCAAATTATTCGGTCCTCCTCTCTAACTGTACTTGAAGGGTATCAAATTTTTCGTCACTTCTTTCTAGCTGAACTTGAAGGGTATCAAATCTCTTCTTTTCTCTAGCCTTGGTCTCTTCAAGCTCTACTGTCAGCTTTGCGATCTTCTGTTCCATAGACGATATAGTCGAACTATCAATCGTCTCGCCTTAGGCAGAAGTCCCTATACCTTGCAATCCAGCCTTGTAGTGCTGAAACGATTTATCTGAAAGGTCGTATGCTATCTCCTTTTTAGGACCACCGACAATATCCAACTATATCCTCTCCGCTTCTTCGTCTGAAATGGGTGGTCACTCGCCTTGCTCATTCGGTGGCAAGCTTTGAGTGTACTCCTCCAAATTGATCTTGTAGCAACCCTTTATTTAGAAGATAGAAAATTACTAACTATATAATATTATAAACATTTATAGTAGTTATAAAACTTACATGTGTAGTCTCCGCCCGATCCTCGACCCATCTAGTTGGATCTGTCGGTGCCTTCTTCTTGTGAATGTGAGTCTCCATGAAGAACTCATCATGACTCATTTCCCTCCTCAATTTTTTTCCTTCAAATATAATAAAACGTGTTAACGAAATTAACATATATAAATATAGTTCGATAAAAATAGACCGAAATATTCATTGTCCGGATATGTTGGATTTTAAAGGCCAAAACATTCACTCTCATATAATATTAGTCTTACATCTGTTCAATAAAACTTATTTTTTACTTTGGCAATTATATATTCTTTTATCACATGACACTCTAGTGACACTTCTATATTTCAATGTATTTAGCTATTTTAATTTTATGCGTAAAACCTTCTTCTATCATACTGCTAACAAGCCAAGACATTTAAATTTTTGTGCATTTAGGCATTTCCCATCTAGTCTCACCTTAGCTTTACTCTTCCTATATTTAAGCTAAATACATGGTTAATCGATAAATGTATTACGGTAGTTTCTCATGCATTGTTAGATTTCAGCTATAACTTGTTAGGAGAAGTACTGTCAATTTCATAATATATAAGCAGATGCTACGCGTAGAGAAGTTCAATTAAATCTTTGGAACGTTTTTTATAAGATTGTTGAATCTTAATTACTATAATTAATAGCAGAAAACTGAAATATGTAAATAGAATCCATAAGACACCAAAATGCATGGAGTGTTTTATATGATTTTGCTGCTTCGTCACAAAAATTTTGTTCCCATAATGTTGATAACACTATGTTGATATAAAGTCAATTGGACCGAATTTTATGATTAATTTGAAAAAGAAAAACTGGGAGATATAAAAATATAGTTCGATAAAAATAGACCGAAATATTTTAAGGAATTACCAGTTGTCTCCTCGTATCCCCCATGCTTCTTGAACCCAGACAGTGCAAAGAGTCACCCTTCTCAGATGCTCGGGCCTTCTTTCCCAGTTCACTCTGCTTCTTGAATTTTTGGTGGTCCAATACCTTTGCAGATCCACCCATACATCCGGTAGAACCCATGAAGGCTTCTTTTTAACCCTTCGAGTGATGCTGAAGGAATCAGAGAGTATCTTACGGTATTTGTACTCCAAATTTTTACAAATTTCACGGTTATACCGGTCCTCCCAGGCACACTTAGTCTGCAAATAAAGTATGTAACGTTAGATGAAAATATTATTAATATATACAATGCTTAAATAGATAAGAATTGTATTAAAACCTTAAATTGGTTGAACATCTGTTGTACGAGACTCTCTGGAAAGTCACTCCAAGTCGGATAGGGTGTCAAATACAACGAGCCAAGAATATCAGTGATTATCTTTGTAACCCGATTTAGGAATAAACCTACAACATAGCAATTACATTAAATAAACAAGAGTAGTTATTATAATTCAGCAAAATAAAGAAGTAATAAATAAATCTTACCCATTGCCCTCAGGCTTGATGATCATCTTATGGTAATGATCATAACACACATCATCTGAATCATCATCCTCCGATGAATCTGAAGCATGCGCAGAAGGGGGGCGTTTGGCTCAGTGCTACTATCCCAAAGACGAAGTCTAGAAATGCTAGGAGACGAACTCCGTGGAGAGGGAGACGGGGTCCTTGATGAAGATGGATGTGATCCATATCCATACACCGATCTAGACCCCTGCTGTAATCCAGACCACTGCTGTGATCCGGCCGTCTGAAATCTAGATGGATGAGATCCAGCTGGAGATTAAGCAAATGGAGCAAATGATGGGCATACCACATGGCTCTGTGACTGGTGACTTGATGCACCCATGTAACTACTGATAGGATCATTAGGAGGAAGCGGGGTATAGCCCTATGGCGGAGAATTGTGATAACACTGTTGGGCGGTTGAGTGGTGTGTAATATGATGAGCAGATGGATGTGGTAGAATAGATTTGTGCCTAGAAGATTGATGCCGGCCATCAGCAGCAGAGAGATACAAATGTGGAGAGGAAGGAAGCGAGAGTGTAGCACCATCATCATGATCGGTAGGCCTTTTATCCTTCCTAGACCTACCTCGACCCCTACCGGCCATCTGCATAAATTAAACAAAATGTTAGAATTGAGAATATATATACTACATTATACTATATATACTACATTGTATATACTAAGTGTATAGTATATAAGCTATATTCGATATAACATTAGCTATATTAAGATGTATCTACTATACACTTAGTATATATACTACATTATACTATATATATATATATATATATATATATATTAAAAATTATTTATTTAAACCCTCTTTATTATTTACGCACATAAATATTATTAAATTTATATTTTAATTTGTATAAAAGCGTTTTTCCGACATAATTCGATCGGAAATATTGAATTATAATTATTTTGGTTGGCTAATTAAATATATATAATTTTTGTCTTGGGCAGAAAACAAAATATATCAAACTTTCCGATCAAATTCGGTCGGAAATTTGAAAAAAAATTAATAAATAATTATTTTTATATTATATAGAAGTATGACTAGTTTGACCAATTTTCGACCGAATTCGATCGAAAATTTGGTAAATTTTTAATAAATAATTATTTTTGTACATTATATACAGAGGCTGAATAATTGACCAATTTTCGACCGAATTCGGTTGGAAATTTGGTAAATGTTTAACAAAATAATTATTCTTGTTCATATGACCAAATAGTTGACTAATTTCAGACCGAATTTGGTCGGAAATTTGGTAAATTTTTAATAAATAATTATTTTTGTACATAATATGGAAGTATGACCAAATATTTGACCAATTTCCGACCGAAATCAGTCGAAAATTTTATTTTTTTGTTGGCAGGCAATTTTTGTTGACTTTTGCGACCAAATACTCTTATTTTCGACCGATTTCGGTCGGAAAGCCGTTGACGAAAATCACCTGATTTCTAGTAGTGCACTATTTTAAATTTTATATCATTTAAAAAAATCGTAAATATACTTCCATCTCCACTCTATTCTCCTCATCATTCACAAGGTTAAACTGAAGTAACAAAAGCCAACGAAGACATGGAAACAAAGATATATAGTAGATCAATGGATGATTTGAGTTTCTTCTTTGAATGATTTTTTTGTGCCATAAAAAACTAATATAAGACTTGTAAAAACTAATTAAGTTCACGTAGGTTGGTAGCAAAACTGGTTGCATAAATGAGTCACAGTCTAGGCAAAGTAATGAACAGTTAATTACCAAGATATTGTCGAATGTAACGCTAATTTTTGTCTGACAAAACTTATGAACAGTTGAACAACACGTATAAAATTTAAATATCCAATAAAACTTGTAAACAATTTAACGAGATAGGTAGAATGAAGATAATACTAAATTGTAAGCGCACGACAAAGCTTGTTAACTATTGACAAAATTATTAAAATTTCCCCATCCGGTAAACTTGTGACCAATTCAATAATACCAAGTTTTGGCTGCCCAACAAAATTTAAGAACAATTAAACAAGCGTTACATTTTCATTCTTCCAGCTATATAACACAGGCTATTTTGTAAAACTTTCTTAAACGGGGACAATATATAAACAGTGGCCTCAAATCATCCTATTTGTGCAAATCTTCCTATCAAGAAGCAACTAATAAAAGGGGAAAATGATATTGTATAACCGTTCTTAAAATAACAGTCAAAAATATATAAATATTGTATATTTTTTTTATATATATACATTTTATATGTTATATACAAAAATTATACAAATTTTATATGTTTTTTTGGCTACCGAATGTAAATAATTTTTGGCGCGGGCTAAAGGTGAAAAAATCCCAACTAAAAATTGTCCTGCCGGGTCATTGTTCAGGCCCATAGTTTGGGCCATGGAGGTCCTAACGGTGAGGCTTTAATCGCCCAAAATAAATCTGACTCAATTTGAGAATTGATTTCCCTCCTTTCTCCGGTGGAAGAAATTGGGACAAAATGGCGGGAGAGCAGGTCGCCGCCGATGGCCTAACAACGAATTTCGCCGGAATGTCCAAAAATCAGCTTTACGACATTATGTGTCAGATGAAGGTATTTATTTATATGTATGTGTTCCTACGTATAGGCGTGATGAATATATATGTCCACATTAGAGATGAAATCGAGTTTAATTCTTTGTTCGCTTTAACTTTATTTTTTTTTCTCTTGCACGAGCTTCTTGATAAATTTGTGTTCAAATTTGTTACTGCTTTATTAATTTCTTTTTTATGCAGGGATTAATCGAACAGAACCAGCAACAAGCGAGGCAAATTCTCATTCAAAACCCTAACTTGACCAAAGCACTATTTCAGGTTTCACTTATTTTATATTCTAAGTCAACCTTCTAACCTGACTCATTTTGCGGCAAAGCATTGAGTATTGTTATCTTTTTTTTTTTCTTCCTGCTGATGGAATGCTTAAGTTAAGGCTTTAAGGTTATTCAATTTATGTAAGTAATAGTCGTACTATAGATGTTATTTTAATTACAAAAGTATGAAACTTTTAGAGATATGATATGTTAAAAGTCGCTAAATAAAAGAATGAGAGTGTTCCTTCTCGAACAGCTTAAGCCTTTAGACTGTAGATTCTAGTATTCTTGTTAGAAGTGTAAAATAAAAGAATAAGAGAGAGAGATAAATAGAGATGCCATCATATGTTTGAACTGTAAATTCTTGTTTTATAGTCACCAATATGTATGATCACTACTCATAAAGGTTACATTGGAAAAGTACATGGATGTCATTCCAATCTATTGTCATGTTGGGATGCATGACAAAATCTCTTTGAAATATTCAAATGCCATGATTAAGAGACAGCTGCTATTTGCAAAAGGAACATAAATCACATAGTTAGTGCAATATGGATGAGAGTTTCACCGTTGCTGTCTCTCTCAGAAATCACAGTGTGTTACTTTGATATGGGTGAAAATTTAGGGCTTTGATGTAGTCTTCTATTGCGAGTGCATCACATGATTCCCAGATTAATTAGCTTTCAATCTTTGAGCTAAAAAATCATTAAATTTGGAGTTCATCTGTTGATTTCTGATTCTCTGACTTTGGTTCCTTTAATGATGTGTTTATTAGGCACAAATTATGCTTGGGATGGTGCAGCCCCAACAAGCAGTAAGTTAGTTATAGCATCTTGAACATGTGAAGTATCTTTGTCCATATAAATATACGATTTGATGTAGTTACAGATCTCACTCCATTCTATCTTTAGATTCCGGCCATCCAACCGACAGGATCACCAAATCTACAGCCATCAGTGTCTCAACTTACAAAGTCAGATGGTCAGTCGGCTCCATCATTGCTAGGGAAAATTGGTATGCAGGATCAAACAAGAAAACAGCAGCAAAATCAATCTGTTCCAACACCGCCATCTCCTTCTCTTTCGTCATCAAACCTTCAAGCTCAGTCCCTACCGTCTCATCCGTCGCTGTCAGTGCGGCAATCAAAAGGACATATTGGTGGTCAATCAGTGCTAATCTCTTTACCACAATCCTCTCAAGTTGTTAACATGCCACCAGTTCCTCATCATTCTGCTTCACAGCTTCCATCTCATTTTCAAATGCAGATGCCTTCTGCATCCTCCCAATTGGAGCAACCAATGCATACTAGTGGTAGCCAACACCAGCATATGCAGCCACAGATGCCACCACAAGTGAGACCATCAATGCAACCCTACCCCCGTCCAATGCACCCTCACATGGGGTCCAATGTTGGTTTTCCGCCATCTGGAGTGCCTCCGCCACACCATTCACATCCTACTTTTCATGTAAGCAGAGGATGACTGTTCTACCTATACTGATCTGAGGGTTTTCCCCTTTTTCATACACAACATTCAATTTTTTTTTTCTCTCATCATTCAGCCAACTATGAAGCCTCCAGCAAGCATGGGGCCTTCTTTTATGTCTGGGCAGCCACCAGTTCCAAGTCAGCTGCCATCCCAGCCGCCATATCAGGTGCCCTTGTCTTTATGCTCTACTTTAGTGAAACTAGTGAACTAGTTTTCATTTGGTGTTTTTGGTCATGTAAGCTTGAATCATTAGATTTCTTTCTCTGATAAAAGTTGTTCATAAGCATTAGGGCCTGCGCTACATTTTAAGTTCCACTGGAAAGAGGCCTTTCTTTCCATGGATGAGTCCTTGGCTCCTTGCCAAAATTTGCTCCATTTTTAAGATTTTTAACTTGTGGGATATATATGACAAAATGCAACACGTTGAACTAATGAGCTACTGGAAGAGATCTCATGACTATTATTCATTCATGTGGGAATTTGAAGTTGGATGAGTGCAAAGATTACGGAGATCTTGAAAAATAAAAGGATTTAAGAGGTCAAAATATGGCATAAATCATTACATTTTAAATGATGAAGTTGCTAATGTTATGATGATGAAATTAATGGACAGTTAAATTCTTTCAGTACCGACCTTCACTTACATCCCCAAGTCATTTCTTTTGTCCCTTTTAATCAATAAATGCATCCCTCAATCATTTCTTTTTCGTCCTCCATCTAAAATTAAGTATCCTGAGTTGACTCATGATCAAAGTTATATTTCTTTGACATCAACATATATTAAGTTATATTGTTGCAGTTGATACAATATTCAATAGTGCATGTACCACGCTCTATTGCTTGTCCATCATTATCTAATTGTAAACTTAGGTCAATTTAATCATCAGAATCTAATTATATTACTTTAGTCGGGATGGATAGAGTACATAATGATAATATTTCTGTGAAAACTGCTTTATCAAAAAAAATCAATAATAATTACGCCTTCTTTTCAATTGTATGCAACACATTGTCCTTTTTAATTTGTCCCAAAAGAATGATATCTTTATATATTTAGAAATAATTTAACTTTACACTTCCGGTTATATCCTTAATGAGATGATTTATAGCGATACAAATGTGTATGGATTGTTTTAGATCATAATTTTTAAAAGTGTTTTTTTCCTTTCTCTTTGTACCCTGTCAAACACCGTCACATAAAATGAGATGTAGGGAGTAATATTTTTGTGAGAACCTTGGAATCAATTTGAAAAGGAAACACACAGCAACACACACATATATCAATGTAATTGAGAGACATCTATTACCACTAGGAAATTATTGGCGTTCAGTCTATATTATAATGCCTACTTTTAAAGATCTTTATACATCTTTGCATTTTAGAAACTTTAGCTACACTCATAGAATTATGTCGGCAGAAGCAAAGGACGACATGAAAAATATAAGGATTAGAAAAGCGTGTGATCCAAATGGCATCATTATGGAGGTTTAGTAGTGTTTTGGAGAGGTTGGAGTAGTATGGCTTACCAATCTATTTAATGCTTTACTACGAAGTGGTAAGATGCCCAACTATGGACAAAGAGTATGTTGATTGCTATGTACACGAGTAAAGGAGATTTTCAAAATAGTGCAAACTATCATAGCATTAAACTTATGAGCCATATGATGAAACTTTAGAAAAGAGTGATAATAGTGTAGACATAAGTGCACTGCAAAGAGTGACAAAGAACCGGTTTGAATTTACACTTTGTAGATTTATAACATATGTTATATTTTTGCTAAGAAGATTGATGAAAATTTATCCGGAGAGGAAGAAAGATCTACATATGGTGTTCATAATCTAGAGAAACCCATAATAAAGTGCACGGAGAAGTCCTTTGGTGGTTAAGAAGAAGAAAGAACTTATATTTAATACATTCATGCCATAAAGGATACGTATGAAGGACTCGTCGCTTGCGTAAGAATGGTAAGAGATACAAAGAAGTTTCCGATAACTATGTGTTTACACCAGGGATCGGCATTGAGTTCATAGTCAATTTACCGTACTTATGCTATTTGCAGACAACATTGTCTAATTGACGAAACTAGTGAGGGTTATTGTGCTAATTGACGAAACTAGTGAGGGTGTCAACACAAAGCTTGACTGCGGAGAAGTACTTGGGACCGCTATAGTTTTTAGCTATGTTGCTCGGTCTCTTCAAAAATGCCATCGGGTGTGTGTCGGATCCACCAAAAGTAGTGCATATTGGGCTAGCATAAGAAGAATGAAGTTGAGGTCAAATTAGACGGGATTGCGGTGCCTAAATGCTAACAATTTGGATATATATGCTGAATGTTCTAAGAGAATGGTTTGATAGACGATGTTAATACACATAGAATCTGAATAAGGTTGTTAAATTGGAGAAGTGTTATCGAAGTGTTATGTGATAGAATGATTCCTACCAAAGTAATAATAAAGTTCTATCAAACGATTGTTAAGACCAGCAATAATATTGTGCAAGTAAAGATCGGGCCTCTAAAGTCTAAAATATCCACAAGATATGTGTTACAAAATTGCAATTGTTAAGGTGGATTAAAAATGATCATGCCGAAGGTGCAGGTAACGCACTTAGTTGATAAAATAAGAAAAAGTCACTTGAGATTGTTCAGTCCAGTGTTTTTACAAGGGAAAAACGTTTTTAAAAAAGAAAAAAGCAACATGGTCTTTGGGACTTGAAGTGAAAAGCAAGAAGTGAAGTGCACGCTTTTTTTAAGTAAGCGTGAATTTTTTTTTTTTGAAAAAAATACCAAAAATATACTCCCTCCGTTTCAGTTTATGTGAACCCATTTGACTGGGCACGGAGTTTAAGAAAAGAGAAGACTTTTGAACTTGTGGTGTAAAATGAAGCACATATATTTTGTGTGGCTATAAATCATTGCATAAAGGTAAATTGTTTCCAAATAGGGAAAGAGGTCATTCTTTTTGGCACGGACTAAAAAGGAAATAGGTTCACATAAATTGAAACGGAGGGAGTATCAGTTTAGTACTATAATAATCAAATCACAATTACAATAACTAATATTCAACATCTAATATATAATGATGCTGATATTAAGCATGTGGCTTCAACTACAAAGCAATAACCCCTCGCAACGCTTATCACATTAAGCGACAAAGTGATGACTTCTAAGAAAATTGGTTTGATCATATACTACATCAACCTCCATTTACACTGGCATGTAGGTGTGAAACCATGGTGATTGGATGTGTTAAAAAGAATGAGGTATACCTAAAATCGCATACAGGAGAGTTGTCCCAGAGGACCTGCAATCTCCTGGAGTTCATGCACACCTAGAGGAAATATAGGGCATAATGAAGAAAAATATCTATATAGGCAATAGCAATTAGGTCGGATTAAGTTTGTTATGTTAGTAAATATAAAGAACTTTTAATGCTAAAGAAACTGAAATTTGTTAATGTTGAAACCGGACAGACTTAAATAAAACAACATGGACGGGAAGGTTCAAATAACTTAACTCGACTTGCTTGGGAATGTGGCGTGGTGGTAGTAGTTGTTGTATTTACTTTGTTCATCTTCATGCATTTAGAGTTGTCAATTGGAGACGGCTGCTGAAGACCTTTGGAATTTTCAGAGGATAATTACGAAGACCAAAGTATAATAATAACTGGTGTAGATAGGTTGGATAAACCATGCTATTATTGGACTTTGTGACTTATAAATTTATTTCTTGTTGTGATGCAATGTGTTCCTATACCAGACAAATTCTACCTAAGGACTAGGGATGGCAGTGGTGCGGTTGCGGGGCGGGTTTGGCTCAACACGCAAAAATTTCAACCCGCCCCGCATGCCATTTTTTAGTATTTTCAACCCGCCCCGCCCCGCATCAACCCGCCGCACATAATCTTTTGCCCTCCTTTTTTCTACTTTGTTATTTATATATTCATAAATTTAAATGTAAATAAAAACTTTAAATTCATTATATTTTGTTGGTACGTACCTAATTTCAAATGGCAATTTCACTGTGTTGTTGAATACTGCTCATTCATATTTCAAGGTATTTATAAAAATAAAAAAAAGGAAATTTTTTTAAAACTATCTAAAGTCCAAACTCTTTACATCAAGTAGTAAAAATACCCGGTAGAAGTAAAATGAAAAGTATCTCTTCCATTTTCCCAACCAAAAAGAAAAGAAATCTAGCATCAATGGTCCATTTTCTTGTGCAGGCCAACTAATAATTATCTGGTATCACTAAAGTTGTATGCTTAAATTTCAGAAAATTCAAGTAGCAGTTACTTTAAATTTTACAAATGAGTAGTGACGAAAGGAAGCAATCTAGGACAACGGAATGAAAAACAAAAGTGAATAAGGGAGAACTTGAAATTTGGTGATTGATTCTTCTTGCAGTAGTTTATGTTATTTTAATCCAAAATTTGCTTGGTATATTAAACTATATCAATATGAAGAAAAAGATTAATTTTTATTTAAGTCACGCGCAAACAGATGTTCAAATTCAAAAGCATTCAGATGAACCAAGACATTACACCTAGTATTTCATCACAAACCTGCAACAGCTTAATACATAAACCTGCAGCAGCTTAATCACAAACCCGCAACCCGCCCCGCCCCGCTATAAATTTTAAAAAGAATTATTTTAACCCGCCCCGCCCCGCCCCGCCCGCATAAGTTTAAACCCGCACTGCCCCGCACCCGCACCGCCCCATTGCCATCCCTACTAAGGACTGTAGACACACACTCTGCATTACTTATTACTAGTGTTTCAGATGTACTTACATAACTTGCATCTAGGTTCAAGTAAAACATAGGAGAAGTCGAAGCATATCTATTTTTGTAAGATGAGCTTCAATCAAGGTTCAAAAGCAATGTTATTTTCATAATAGAGCAGTTACATAGACAGCTAATAGGGCTTTATTAATAAATTGCCTTTCCACAAATTTATTCCTGTTTTCTTTGCTGTTGCTTGCTTGTATTTAGTGCATATTTTTGCTTTCAAAGGCAACCAGTTGAATATTTTGTCAAATTTTCTACTGGGGTCCACAATGTTTGACTGTGTCTGCCTGATAAAGAAAAAGTTTTGACTGTGTGTTTCAGTTTTCTGTTAGGTATTGCATAGACGAGGAGGATAGAGTGGTATCTTGTAATCAACCTTGACAAACTGTAGCTAGTTACACATTTTCAAAGCATTTTTCTGTAACATGGCATTTCATAGCAATCTACTAGATAAGTTATTAGTATAATGTTTCCAGAGGGAAAGAATTGGTGGGTACATTTTTTGTTTGTGTTCAACACTTGTGATCTATGGGCTTTGACATGCTCTTGTATGTGAGTGTATACAGATGGGAGGTTCACAATTGCGGACAGACTTCAATCAAGTTGGGAGTTTCACACAAGCAGATAGAGGATCTGCGTGGATTCCTGGTCGACCAGAGAATACACCAGGAATACAGTTTCCAGGACCACCACTGATCCCTGGCCAGATGGGTGCCGGCAATCAGCCTCCTAGACCCCCAGCAGTAATATCCACAGCTTTATTTTTCACTTGGTTAGGTTAAAAACTAATCATTAGTTTTACCTTCAGTTTGAGACTCAAAAGGTTTATTTTGTCGATGTGCAGCTGAGTCCTGAGATGGAGAATGCGCTTCTTCAGCAAGTAAGGAGCCTGACGCCAGAACAGATTAACATGCTACCTCCAGAGCAAAGAAATCAAGTGCTTCAGTTGCAGCAAGTGCTCCGTCAATGAGAACCAAGTTCTGTCAAAGAACAATTGCAACGGGGGTGGAAATATTGGGTCCAGCTAATTGACTATGCTATTTATTTTGCTTTTTTTACAGACAGGATTCTCCTAAGTTTATGTTTCAATCCTTTATAGTTTCGCTCTTTTTTTCCCCTCATTAATGTTGATTGTTTTCAGGCGTTTTTAGGTTTGCCTGTATTTATGCTACGTAGCCTACAACTTATAATTTAGGTTTGCCTGTATTTATGCTACGTAGCCTACAACTTATAGATTTCTTCCTGCTTGTCGTTTGAGGAACTCTTAGCTGCACAAATCGAATTCTAGTTCTCTATATTTTATCTTATGCCATCCCTCCCCTCTTCTTGTGCCTGTCATTGTAGTATATCTACAACCACTATGCATGGAACTCTATTAAACACGAGACTATGAAAGTGTATTAAGCCCCTCCGTCATGTCATGTCTCCTAATCGTCGAGAAGATTTGAATATGCAAATGCTTCTTATTAAGATTTTGCTCAGTCTCGTGGCTTGAACATTGTATACCTTTAAAGAGAGGAAATTTTCAGTAGCCAGTGCTATCCCCTGGTCAACTTCCGGCCAGCACTTGTTAGAAACCAGCAATTGTTTAAAAGGGCAGCTACAGAAGGTAGCAATGTTGCTGCTTTATTGGCTCTTCTATTCCGACATCCCAGCTCTCAACCAAATTTGATAACAAAATGAAGTGTCGCAACCTAAATATTCTTGCATTTTTAGATTATTGAATATGCTATATTATTAGATTATAGTTTTGATTTTGATTGCTAAACATCTTTACCGAGTAATTTAGCAACAAATTAAGTTCATCTTTCTATCAAATTTGGTGAAATTGTTTTATGTTTGGCCAAATCTTCGGGTTGTTACCACAATAAATACAATTTAGTTGAGCATCAGGTTCAATTTGAAACTATACAATTTAGTTGAGCATCAGGTTCAATTTGAAACTAAGACGTAGTTGTTTATGAATTATCATGTTTATAATTCATGCTATCAGTCGCTACAGATTCTTTTTACTGACTTTGCAGCTACCTAATGTTCCAAGCAAACCATAAACATAAGCGTAATAGAAAATGTTCCCTGGTTCAGATGATAAAGAGGACACGATTCAAAACGTAATATAACCATTTTAAAATCCAATAATCTCATAGCAACTGCTCATGTAAAATTGATTATTTATTCCAGTTAATTATGTGAAATAAATGACCTTGTTGAAAACCTAAAAATTAATTGGAATAGATGCAACACCACCAATTAATTTCCACTAATGATAACAGTGAGTATTAACTATTAAGCAGTTCGATTAATAGTTTACCACTCCATCCGTTCACTTTTTACTTGTCCATTATGGATTTTGCACTCCCCTTAAGAAACAATAAATGAAGTGCATAATTTATGTTACGCAACGCCTTCCTGATGATCTTTAGAAGGGCAACGTAAGGCTAAGCAACCGATGTCAGTGCGGTTGCTGTCCGCCAATGAGGTCCTCGCCGCACGCTAGACTAGATTGTCAGTGCCGTGCGGGAAAACCAATGTCGTGAGCAAATTGCGGAAGCTGAGAGAGAATTGGGTTTTGAATGATGATGATGATTTTATTGATGAATGAAAATGCTGATTACAATGATGCGGTGTCGAGGGGGAGAGACACCAGAAAATGCTTGCTTGAAAATGTTTGATTGTTTGGTCCCCCTTAATAATGCTTAAAAAAAATAAACCAACATTACAAGACTAGCCCTAATAAAGCTGTAGAAGCACACTGAAATGAAAATGATGAAAACTAGTCTATGATTACAATGAAAAGGACTTAGATTATTACAAGGTAAAACTAAGTCCGATGGCAGCAACTTTGTCTTGCAGGCCAGGATATGCGCGCGCGTTGCTGTGGGCGCGCGCGACACTTGATGTGCTGGCCTGAGGCTGGGCGCTGGTGCTTGGCATCAGGGTCTGTGCGCGAGGCGCTGCTGGAATGGGCCTGCAGCTGGGCGCTGGCGAGGCATCAGGATCTGCGCGCGCGGCATTGTCAGGGCGCGCGGCGCTGTTGTCATTGGCCAGCCCTTGGGCGCTGGCGAGAGGCATCGGTGGGGCGACAGAGGCACATGCGCGCTTGTCACTTGGCGCAGCCAAGACCACGGGGCCGACCATGGCGCTAGGCATTGTGAGGCTTGCTAGGCCGCCATGGGGCGCGACCAAGGGGTCATGGGGCATGTCTGGAAAGCAGCCCATGACATTCTCCCCCACCTGAGTTGGCGCCGTCCTCGGAGCCTTATGATGATGATGATGATGATGATGATGTTTCTGATGGTTGTTGGATGGGAGGTCTGCGCCCCTCTGTTCTTTGAGCTTGCTGTTGTAGCGAAGCAATGATTGCATGCGGCTGACATGGAAGACTGGATGGATCTTCCACCAGGATGGAGTTTTGACCTGGTATGTGGACTTCCCAATGCGTTTTTCAATGGGCAGGGGCCCGATGTATTTTTGTTGCAGGCGAGGGTCATGGGTCCTTTCTGCAAACAAGTACCGCTTTGGGATGCATAGCATTACTTTGTCCCCTGGTTGATGTTGGGCAAAGCAAAGCTTTTGTTCGGTGAACCTTTTTGCCCGCTCTTGGGCCCTGACGAGATAGCTCCGCACTATCCCCATGTTGCGCTCCCATTCGCTCGAGAAGTTGGCAGCTCGAGGAGATTTCGGCATGGTTGATGCATTCACCGTTTGCGGGAGAAGCGGTTGCTGTCCGGTAACAATTTCAAAAGGGATCTTGTTTGTATGATGGCTCTTTTGAGAATTGAAACACAGTTGAGCAGCATCCAGGAGCTTCACCCAATGCTTCTGTGATCCGGTTGCGAAGTTGCGGAGATATTCCTCCAGCATGTCATCGAACCGGTCTGTCTGGCCATCCGATGGTGGATGGATGTCTGTGTTGTGACTCAATGTTGACCCAAAGCACCTGAAGAGATGGGTCCAAAAGTTGCTAGTGAAGCGTGAGTCGCGCCTACTAACAATGTTTTTGGGCAGGCCCCAATGTTTGACAATGTGCGAGAAGAAGAGTCGAGCTGTATCTTCTGCTGAGATGTTTTGCGGGGCTGCTATGAAAGTTGCATAGTCTGAGAACTGATCTATGACAACCATGATGGATGCAAGATTGCCGACTTGGGGCAATCCCATGATGAATCTGAGGGAAACACTTTCCCATGGTCTCTGAGGGACATGTAATGGCTGCGAGGGCCCCGGCTGTGATGAGTGATCCGACTTGTCCTTGTGGCATGGCTGACAAGTCTTCACACGATGATGAGCGTCACCAGTCTTTTGAGGCCGATGACATGATGACTGATTGTTGCTGCGAAGGGTAGCCTGAACCTGGGGTTCATGTCTGTTGACTACCTTCTCCAACTGCATGGCCGAGATGTTTTCAGCGGCCATCTTTATGGGAAAGCATGGTATGGTGCAGGGCTTGGCCCCTTTTTCTCCCATCATCAGGAGCATGTTGGCATATGGTACCGGAATGGTGTTGGTTTGCCTCATGAACTCCAAACCCACTATGATGTCGAAGTCATCTATGATTGCGATGCGCAGGTCGATGCTTCCTTTGTATGGGCCAAGTTTCACTGGGACATTTGTAGCTGTTCCACCCAATGTCTGAGGTGGTGAGTTGATAGCCTTGACGCGGCCTTTGCTCTTTTGCACAACAAGACCTAGGCGCTCTACTTGCGTTGATGACAAGTAGTTGTGGGTGGCACCCGTGTCTATCAAGGCGTGAAGGGGCTTGCCGTTCACTTTCAATTCGACGAACATTAGGGTCCTCGCTTGTTTAGGAGGTCTTTCGTCCATCTTTTCTTTCCCTTTCTTGGTGATTGGGACTGATGTTTTCTTAGGAGGACATGCACTGGTCCCCGCTAAGGCATGTGGGATAGAGCCAACAATTGCATTGAAGGCGCCTACCTGGTCGTCTTCGGATGTGTCTGATGCATCTGTCTCATCCTCGACAGTCTGATGAGCATTGACCTTGATGTTTGGGCATTCATTGTTCCAATGTGCCCCGCCGCAATGACGGCATTCTGAGGGAGGCTTTCTCCCCTGATTGTTGTTGATGGATGCAGCACTGTTGCTGTTGGAGGGAGGAGTCTTAGTTTTGGATGCACTCCGATCTCCCCCACTTTTGCTTGGGCCACCATTGCTGGGATGGTGCCCGTTGAATCCCCCTCGGACAGACGGCTGGGGCCTGTCGTTCTGAGTTCCCAAATGATAATCGCCAAGGCATTCTGCAGCTTGAATGGCCTTGGGCAGGGTGTCTACCCGTTGTCGCTGTAGTTCCATACGGGCATGAGGTTTCAAACCTTCTATGAATGCGAAGAGTTTGTCTTTGTCCCCCATGTCGCGTATGTTTAGCATGAGTGCGGAGAATTCGCGCACGTACTCCCTCACTGATCTGGTGTGGCGGAGGTCCCGTAGCTTTCTCCTTGCATTGTATTCCACATTTTCGGGAAAGAACTGCAGGCGTATGGCTACCTTCAATTCGTCCCATGTCTGAAGAGTATCTTCACCGGCCTTGATGGCTTCGTGTTTGACCCGCCACCAAAGTTTGGCATCGCCCTGAAGATACATGGCAGCAGTCGCTACCTTTTTGGATTCCTCCAAATGGCCCACGGCATCGAAGTATTGTTCGATGTCGAAGATGAAGTTTTCCACTTCTTTAGCATCCCGGGATCCGTCGTATGGCTTTGGCTCCGGTATCTTAAGCTTTTGTGGAATGGGGGTGAGGTCTGCTGCACCCCTGATGTGATGGTTGCCTTCTCGAAGTAGGCTCTGTAAGGCAGCATTGACAACGTTGAGCTTGTCTGTCAAGTCGTTTATGGTTTGCTGCATGGCAGTTAGTCTGTCTGCCTCATGTTGCTGATGGGCTAAATCGTCGGCACGCTCCTGTTGGAGGTCCTCAAATTTGCCATGAATATTGGCAGTTTCGATGGCTGCCGTTTGTCGGTCCTCGTCGGAGTCACGACTGATGTTTGCAATGTCATTTTCGGCCTGCCGCATTCGGCGGTCCAGGTCGTCCAACCTTTGCACTAGGTTGTTGTTTTGATCAGGCACCGTATCCACGATGGGTCGTAATCGGTCAACCGTCTCTTCTAGGGATGCTAGACGCTCCCCATGATTCACCATGGTCAGAAATGGTGATGATGGCAAATGTGTTCCCTCGTCCGATGTCGAGCCTAGGCTCTGATACCAACTGTTACGCAACGCCTTCCTGATGATTTTTACAAGGGCAACGTAAGGCTAAGCAACCGATGTCAGTGCGGTTGCTGTCCGCCAATGAGGTCCTCGCCGCACGCTAGACTAGATTGTCAGTGCCGTGCGGGAAAACCAATGTCGTGAGCAAATTGCGGAAGCTGAGAGAGAATTGGGTTTTGAATGATGATGATGATTTTATTGATGAATGAAAATGCTGATTACAATGATGCGGTGTCGAGGGGGAGAGACACCAGAAAATGCTTGCTTGAAAATGTTTGATTGTTTGGTCCCCCTTAATAATGCTTAAAAAAAATAAACCAACATTACAAGACTAGCCCTAATAAAGCTGTAGAAGCACACTGAAATGAAAATGATGAAAACTAGTCTATGATTACAATGAAAAGGACTTAGATTATTACAAGGTAAAACTAAGTCCGATGGCAGCAACTTTGTCTTGCGGGTCAGGATCTGCGCGCGCGTTGCTGTGGGCGCGCGCGACACTTGATGTGCTGGCCTGAGGCTGGGCGCTGGTGCTTGGCATCAAGGTCTGTGCGCGAGGCGCTGCTGGAATGGGCCTGCAGCTGGGCGCTGGCGAGGCATCAGGATCTGCGCGCGCGGCATTGTCAGGGCGCGTGGCGCTGTTGTCATTGGCCAGCCCTTGGGCGCTGGCGAGAGGCATCGGTGGGGCGACAAAGGCACATGCGCGCTTGTCACTTGGCGCAGCCAAGACCACGGGGCCGACCATGGCGCTAGGCATTGCGAGGCTTGCTAGGCCGCCATGGGGCGCGGCCAATGGGTCATGGGGCATGTCTGGAAAGCAGCCCATGACATTTATCATGATACTCATATTAATTGATGCATATGTTTAATGAATTTGAAAAAATGATTTGAAATAAGTAATTAATATTGTGGGTATAACAGGAAAAAGAAAATTATCTTCTTTTGATATGCTAAAAGTAACAAGTAAAAATAAAAATTTATTTTTAGAAAAGTGAATGGAGAGAGTAGATTTCTAGTATAGAAATAAACTTTTGTAATAAGACTTGCTGTTTGCTTCTTTTGGCCAGTTGAGCGAATGGGTGGCCGTATATGACGCCCTCTAGGCTCTAGCTCAATTTTCTTTATATTGAATCTTAATATACAAACTTACAAGAGCCAAAAGAAAAATACAAAATGCAACTATCAGAATCTTTAGTGCCTTAATTTTAGCTGCTTTACCAATAGTAGTAGTGACTAGTGGGACTAGTGATGCTAACGGGCAAATGCAAATATATATATATATATAATTTTAGCTGCTTTACCAATAGTAGTAGTGACTAGTGGGACTAGTGATGCTAACGGGCAAATGCAAATATATATATATATATATTATAATTTATAACCTGAGAATTATCCTCTCCTTCCCCCTATTTTTCAAGTGTTTTATTATGAAACACTGTGCTAAGGATACTCGAATTTGCCCCATATAGCATGATCTCTTTACTTTGCTACCTGTCCCAACTTTTTTCCAACTAATTACCAACTAGGATATTACCATGTGCATAAGAGAGGGAGGGGTGGCGAATCCAGGAATTTCCCTAAGGGTGTTCAAATTTGAAAAAAGTTTCTCGATAATGGATGTTCAATATATGTTATATACCTCTAAAATCTAATATTTTATATATACACAATGTAATTTTTCGACAAAGGGCGATCAGTTGACCACCCTTGAAATGTCGTAGCTTCACCCCTGGGAGGGGGATGTGAGGCTTAAATCTACTTCAAGAACACAAGGTTATCCAATTTGTTAAGTTATGTAGGACCCCAAACAGTTCCTTTTCTCCCTCCTTGTTCATGCATACTCCAACAAAACAAGGCAAAATTTTGGTCAAAAGAGAGTCAAACTGAAAAAGATATTGATGTTTGAGTGGGAAGAACAAACAAATTAAAAGTAGCTATGAAGTTTCACTAGCTCTTATAATTTAGTGAAATATTTTGGAGAATCCCCACATATTGGTTTGCCCCATTCCCCTATGGCCTACCCCTTAAACTTGTCCAATGCAATGCATCTGCCTAAAAAACATTTCCATTTCAGCATACATCCCTTTCCTAATAAAGAAAAAAGAGAAGAACTTTATTTTTTTTAATATATAAAAATTAGTTTCTAAGTTTTATTACATAATCATTCAGTTGATGAATTGGCAACATCCATTAGATTTTATGTACCCAATCATATTTTAGAGAGGGTTTTGCCGACGTGGGTCACTCAAAAATTGAGTTGTTTCTTGAATTGACACTCAATTTTATCAAGAGACTTTTGGTCTTATATATATGGCCCACTTGGTGTTATTTTTGATGTTCCTATCCATTTTTGTTAGTGTTCCTTAATTATGCCTACAAGAGGATCTTTCAACAACTTGCTACTCACTATCTTTTTGGCTAATGACCCTACCAATTTCAAAATATTATTTGACGCGTAGAGTTAATTATTATTTAGTTAAAACACCATAGATCCTTTTTGTGAAAGTATTTCAACATTCAATTTAAGTTTTAAAGCAACAACGTTAAGCAGTAATACAAGACATTATGTAACTCATTTGGAAGACTTTTAACATAATCTATGTGGGACAATTACATAAGTTAGCATCATCAAGCAGGGGTAAGTTACATTTTTAAAACTAAAAAATGGAATTTAATAAAAAAAAATATGAGTTTGAGAATGCCATACGCACAAAGTATCCCGCGTTCACACAGGATCCGGGGAAGGGGAAGGGACGCCACAGCCCAAGGGAGTGTGATGTAGGCAGCCTACCCTGATGCAAGCATCCGTGGCTGATTTCAAGGCTCGAACCCGCAAGCTATAAGTCACACGGAGACAACTTGACCGTGGAGAATAAGGTTTGTAAAAACTAGGCACTGATACCTTAAGAAAGAATCTAAGCATTAAATCCAAGAATAATAAGATGTTATTTGACCCTTTTAAGGTCATTTGAAAACCGTTACGGTACTGTAAAGAAGAACTACATATTAAAACCCTCTAATATGAAGAAAGAATCTAAGATATAAATCTAAAATTTTAATTTTAAGGTAATTGGTCGAATAACTTGAGACCCTTATAAGCTCATTTGAAAACTTTACAAAACTGTAAACGAGGACTACATATTAAAACCGTCTTACGAATGTACGTTGATTTTTTTATTCACCTTTTAACTTAAAGAATATGAATTTAATTCAATGAAATTACTGAAGTAACCTAATATTTTTATAATAAATTTACTAGATAACTCAATCTAATCCATGCTATTCATATATCACATACATACCTGCACGTATAATATGCTGATGAAATTGTTGGGAATAAACCCCTACAAAAATAATATTCACATTACTAAAAGCGAAATGATAATGTAGCACCGAGATACAATAAAAGAGTGACAACGACACCAAGATTTTTACGTGGAAAACTCTTTTGAATAAGGGGAAAACCACGGCCCCGAGACAAGCAACTGATATCACTATAGTAAGAAATTTTACACTTTGTAGGTCCGAGTAAAATACTCCAAAGACCGCTACAACACTCAAAATAAATAACCCTCTTTTGATATTTTCACCTCACTACAATATCGTTCACTCTCTATTTTCTTCACAGACTATTTTCTTATACCTTATCTGTGAAACCTCACTCTTTCTTTCTCTCTTTTGTTGGTGGCTACCAAACCAAAGAAATTCAACAAGGTTGGCTACCAAACCAAACTAATTCAACAAGGTTGGCTACCAACCAAACCAAGTCAACAAGGTTGGCTACCAAACCAAAGAAAACTCTTATTAGGCACATGCCTAATACTTCTTCAATGAGATGGACATCATCAATCTCCCCCTCCAGTCTCATTCATCTAGAGGAGGTAGCACTGTCTTCTAGTTTGAGTGCATGCCGACAAGTTCTTTGCATAGCTCGAACTTGTTCCTTGGTACCACCTTGGTCAGCATATCTGCGGGATTCTCACTTGTAGAAATCTTCAAGACTTTTAGAGATTCATTATCTACCATTTCTCGAATCCAATGATATCTCACATCAATGTGTTTGGTCCTTGCATGGTACATAGAGTTCTTGCTAAGGTCTATTGCACTTTGACTGTCACAATAGACGACATACTCCTTCTGATGCAATCCAAGCTCTTGAAGGAATCGCTTGAGCCATATCATCTCCTTGCCAGTTTCTGTAGCGGCAATGTACTCTGCTTCAGTTGTTGAAAGTGCAACGCACTTCTGCAACTTAGACTGCCATGATATAGCTCCCCCTGAAAATGTAAATAAATATCCAGTAGTAGATTTTCTGTTGTCAATGTCACCTGCCATATCAGCATCTGTATAGCCCTTCAAGATTGGATCAGATCCTCCAAAGCACAAACAATCTCCCGTGGTACCTCTCAGGTACCTGAGTATCCACTTGACTGCTTCCCAATGTTCCTTTCCAGGATTTTCAAGAAACCTGCTGACAACACCAACTGCGTGAGCAATATCAGGTCTAGTACATACCATTGCATACATCAAGCTTCCGACTGCTGAAGAATAAGGAACTTTAGCCATGTTCCCTTTCTCCTCCACTGTTGTAGGACACATCTTCTTACTCAACTTTAGATGACCAGCAAGAGGTGTGCTGACTGGCTTAGCATTCTTCATGTTGAAGCGTTCTAGTACACGTTCAATGTACTTCTCCTGAGATAGCCACAACTTTCTACTTGTTCTCTCTCGAACTATCTTCATCCCTAGAATTTGTTGTGCTGGGCCCAAGTCCTTCATATCAAATGACTTGGACAGATCTCCTTTCAACTTTGCTATCAACCCCTTGTCTTTTCCTACAATTAACATGTCATCCACATACAACAACAATATAATAAAGTTATTCTCAGAAAATCTTTTGAAGTATACACATGGATCAGAATAGGTCTTTAGGTATGTTTGACTTTTCATGAATTAGTCAAACTTCATATACAACTGCCTTGGTGCCTGCTTCAATCCATACAGGCTCTTATTCAATTTGCACACCATGTGTTTCTTTCCAGCTACTTAAAATCCTTCTGGCTGCTCCATGTAAATCTCCTCTTCCAAATCTCCATGAAGAAATGCAGTTTTTACATCCAATTGCTCCACTTCAAGATCTAGGCTAGATGTTAAGCTCAAAATTGTTCGAATAGAAGTCATTTTGACAACAGGTGAGAAAATTTTGTCAAAATCAATACCTTTCTTCTGTTCGAAGCCTTTAACCACCAATCGAGCTTTGTATCTGACCAGCTTGCCATCTCCATCTTTCTTGAGTTTAAAGACCCATTTGCATTTGAGTGGTCTTTTACCCTTTGGAAGTTCAACCAGCTTGTATGTGCCATTTTTCTGGAGAGATTCCATCTCTTCTTGCATAGCTTTCATCCACTGGTTCTTTTCTGGATGGGACAACACCTCCTTAAGACTTTCTGGCTCCCCCTCATCACTGATGAGGACATACTCTGTGGAAGGGTACCTGCGTGACTCTACCCTTGGCCTCTCTGATCTCCTCAGAGGTTGAGGTTGTTCTTCTCCCTGAGTGGGGTGCTCCACTTCCTCGACACCTTCATCAAGTTGCTCCCCCTGCTCAATAACCTCACCAGGTTGCTCCCCCTGCTCGGCAACCTCGTCGGTCGTACTTTCTGCACTTGTGGGATTGTTAGAAGTAGAAGGAATAGTAACAAAGTTAGGAATTATACCATTCTTCGCCTTTTCTGACATATCAGCAGCAGTTCCAACTTCACTTTCTCGGAAGACTACATCTCTGCTTCTGATGACCTTCTTCTTTACAGGATCCCACAGTCTGTACCCGAACTCTTCATCTCCATATCCGATAAATATGCAGGGAACAGATTTATCATCCAGCTTTGTTCTCTGCTCTTTTGGTACATGTGCAAAAGCTCTGCAACCGAACACCTTCAGATGCGAGTAGGACACCTCCTTGTTGGTCCAAACTCTCTCTGGGATTTCAAACGCCAACGGAACTGATGGACTCCTATTGATCAGGTAACAGGCTGTCTGAACTGCTTCACCCCAGAATGACTTAGGCAGTTTAGCCATTCTGAGCATGCTTCTCACCTTCTCCACAATGGTGCGGTTCATCCTCTCGGCTACGCCATTGTGCTGTGGGGTTCCAGGAACTGTCTTTTCATGTCTGATCCCATGACTTGAACAATACTCTTCAAATTCCCTTGAAGTGTACTCACCTCCATTGTCACTTCGGAGACGCTTTAGCTTTCGACCCGTCTCCCTTTCTACTAGAGCATGAAACTTCTGGAAAACTTGAAACACCTGATCTTTGGTTTTCAAAATATAAACCCATAATTTTCGTGAAGCATCATCAATAAAAGTAACAAAATATTTGTTACCGCCCATTGATTCAATTTCCATTGGGCCGCAAACATCAGAATATACTAAATCAAGTATATTCAATTTTCTTTCAGACGATGTCTGAAATGAGACTCTATGCTGCTTACCAAATAAACAGTAGTCACAAGGTTTTACCGTTGTACCTTTGGCATAAGAAATGAGTGATTTCTTGGCAAGAATCTGCAATCCCTTCTCGCTCATATGACCCATTCTTTTGTGCCACAAATCTACAGAAATCTCATCTTGTGCCGCGTTCAATTCACCTTGGCATATTTCTGCATTTGTCCTGTACAACGTGCCACGAGCAACTCCCTTTGCAATCACCAATGATCCCTTAGTGAGTCTCCACTTTTGATTTGCAAAATAGCTCTCGTATCCATCTCGGTCTAAAGCAATTCCCGAGATCAAGTTCATCCGTAAATCAGGTACATGCCGCACATCCTTTAGAACCAATGTGCATCCGACATTTGTCTTGATACAAATGTCACCAATCCCCGCAATCTTTGAGTAACTTGTGTTACCCATTTTCACTGTGCCGAAATCACCTGCTACATATCTGCAAAAAAGATCTCTTACCGGTGTGGCATGGTGAGATGCCGCTGTGTCAACCACCCATTCCGACTCTGGACCTGACAGGTGCATGCATTCCTCTTCCTCATTTATAAAGAGGACAACATTATCATTATTTTGCACCATGGCGGCTGTGTTGTCGTCATTCTTCTGGCCACTGGTTTCACCTTTGCCCTTCCTTGGATTTGGGCAATCTCTTTTGAAGTGACCTGGTTGATTACAGTTGTAGCAATTTCTGACTCTTGATTTGGATCGGTCCTTTTCTTCAATTCTAAACCACAAGCCCAAAACCAAATAACCCCTTATCCAACCCAAAAAACCCCACCGGGTCGACCCGACCCGGTCCGCCCCATAACCCAAACAAACACCCCCCCTCTCTTCCATTTTTCATTTTTGAAAAAAACCTAAACCTAAAAAACCTAAAACCACCCGCCCCCCTCTCCTCTTCATCTTCTCCAAACCACCCCTCTTCCCCTCCACCATCACCTCCCATGGCTGCCCGCCCCTTCTCCCTTCATCTTCAACCACGAAACCCCACAGCCCCCCTCCGTTCACCACTGTCCAGCCCCCCTCCCCGTCCATTCTCCATTTCTGTCTAGCCTCACGTCCAAACGACCCCTCCAGTCGCCGGAAAAACCAGTACGATGCCTCCCTCACGTCCAAACAACCATAGCTGCTTCGTCATTCATCGAACACCAAACGCAGCTGCTTCCTTCTTCAGCCCATCGCACAGCCTCGCAAACACCATTTCCGTCCAGCCTTACGCTGCCTTGTCGCCCACCAGTAGCTGAGCAGTTCGTCGCTAACCATCGTTAAACGACGCACAACAGTCCGTCGACCACACTGCCAACGACCCCCACCAGACGAATAGCTGCTGCTGCAGCTTCTCCGACAGTGTTGATGCTTCATCTCACGACGCACAGCAACCTCACGCTGCCTCGTCGCCTAGCCACGCCGGAAACCACTGACCGTTCGGTCGTTTTCAGTGGTTTTCGTGGTTGTCTTCGTCGTCCAGCTTCATCGCCTGAACTCAACCGGAAAACATACAAAAAATTTTCGGGCAGATTTGAGTTATT
This sequence comes from Nicotiana sylvestris, assembly GCF_000393655.2. Classification (NCBI taxonomy): domain Eukaryota; kingdom Viridiplantae; phylum Streptophyta; class Magnoliopsida; order Solanales; family Solanaceae; genus Nicotiana; species Nicotiana sylvestris. Next base: position 19,970,738 of record NC_091066.1, on the reverse strand, counting down.
TTGGTTTCAAAGTTTCCGGGCAGATTTGTTTCCGTTCGATTTCGTCGTTGTTCCGATCCGGTTAGTTGGTTTAAGTTTCATTTGTGTCCGTATTTTGTTTGATATTCTCGGATCTGAAATGAGTATATGTTTGATTCTTTTCTTGTTCGTTGTTTATCATTTCTTAATTATTTCTTCAGTTTGTTTTTATTCATTTGTTCTTGTTTAGTTTTAATATAGAAGTGTGTTAGTTTAATCACTTGAATCCTTTATCTTGGTTGTAATGTTGTTAGATTTAATTTGAAGTTCAATTGATTATTGAGTTTAGTGATTTGAATCTACTTGTTTGTTATGTTCAATTTGTTACTGTTATTGAATCTGAAAGTATGTTTGTTGTTAAAAATGTTGTTCAGTCAAAATGATTTCAGTTGTTTCTTTATTGTTCATCATATGGTTTGGTTCCCTGAATCCTTAGTCTTTGTTTTGATGATATTTGACATAATCTGAGTTTCTAGCTTAAATTTGTTGATGAAATTTTGATTAGGAATTGGTTATAGCTGATGTAATTGGATCGTTGATTAGGTGAATTGGTTATAGCTGATATGGTTTTTGGTACAGATTGAAAGGGATGGGGGTTAGAATGGTAATTTCAGTAGTTTCAGGGGCATTTTCGGGATTTTAAATTTTAAAAAAATGATTACTTTGAGTGTTCTATCCACTAAGTACTAATAATATTAAATTAATACATTTTTTAATACATGGGGGGGGGGGGACAAGACAAGTGGTAGTGGGAATTAATATATTTGTTTAATATAGTGGGGGACAAAACATGCGGTAGTGGGGAATAAGGGAATTAAATAAAGAAAAGATATGTGTTAGTGGGAATTAATATTTGTTTAATATAGTGGGGGACAAAACATTAAGTAGTGGGATTCAAAAGGGTGATGGGTAGAAGATGGTGAGAATTAATTTGAGTGCTTCAAGTTTGGCTATAAATAAGGGGGTTGACACAAGTTAAGGGAGGAGATTTTGCAGGGTAAAACATTAACTGGTCTTTCAATTTAAGTTTTAAAAAAAGGTGAGTAACTTAAGAAATAAAAACTGAAAGAGTGAGGTCTTGCTTTGACTACTGAAAATCAGAATTAGTGTTGGGTTTTTTGAATTGAAGTTCTGAGTTTCTTTCCTTAAGAGTCTGAAAGACAGAGAGTCAGAAATCGATTGTCCTATTGCATTTCTGGTTCACTTTGTTTCTGCCCGTTGATTGTTGTTGGTGTTTCTGGGCTTTCATTTGGTTTGTTCCTTGAGTTTGGTTGGTTATTTGTTATTGTTTCATTGGGGTGTTGCTGGAATTCTGCTAGTTTTATTAAACATTGTTACTGGGCTGTTCTGTTTCCGTTACTGTTGCTGTTGTTGTGTTGTTGCTACTACTCCTGCTGATCCTTTTCTTCCTTTTCCTTGTGGTCCCTTTCCAGGTACACATTTCTGAGATTAGTACTGATGTGACTTCAAACTGCAAAAATGCTGAATTAAAAGGCTTAACAAATTGCCTATTAAAGTGTGTTCAATTAATGTATTAGAATGTACATTAGGAAATATTGTATATGTTTATGCTCATCTTAAACATGTATTTACATTGTACAACTATACTGAAAATTGGACTGTGCTTAGAACTATTCTAAGTAGTTTGAACTGTTTTCTATATGCCTATGGGTACATTAATTGATAGATAGTCATTATTGGAGATTATTTTGATTTAAGAAGTATAACTCTGAATTCATGCAAACCGGAATAGAAATGAGTCAAAGCTTGTGAATTTTTAATCATGTTAGTAATGGAGATCTGTAAATATTAGGCAGAATCAAAAATGGTCAGTAATTTCGTATAATTAGTAGGCCCACTATATTTTAAGTTAGGATCGTAGTAGTAATTGCTAAGATCATTAATCCAATAGGCATGAGTTGAGTTCAAACAAGACGAGTTAACGATTAAGTTTAACAAACTTTCGAATAAGCATTAGTGATTAAGGTTAATTCCAGTTTCAAATAGTTATAAACAATTAATTCCAACGGTTCAATTCATCTAACAATGTGGGTTTAAATTAGTTAGAGGATAATTAGTTTATTTTGGTAATATTATTTGTAAATTCCGTATTCTATTTATAATTTCAATTTTAGTAATATTCAATTGTAGAATAAGGCATGAAACAATCTCCCTTTGTCTCGATTGCAGTTTTCTGTTTGCATTTGTCTTAATCCGATAAATAAGTAGCGGCCTTTTCAAGCATGTAATTAATTAGAATTTTTCTCTTTTTTAGAGACGAACTTAAAATAGAAAAAATGTAGTCACTTTAGGATTATTCTTTTAAAATAAACGAGATGAGCCTCGACAAACAAGAATACACAAATTGCGGGGCCCTCAACGGATAGTTATTTTGAATGCTTAGATTTCGAGACAGGTTGCATAGCGAACTTTACGGCTTTTCTCAAAATAACAACGCGTTAGTCATTAGGCGCGTATTTAATAATGTTATTTTCCTAAACTCGGGTGCACATTTATGTGACCCAAATCCAAATCTCAACAAAGTCGGAACGTATCAAAAATTGCGGGTACATTTATGTGGCGCAATTCGAGATGCATTCTCACGACGTTGCAATTCTTTGAATAAATAATAACAAAGCGGTAAACAGTTAAAATTTGCACGTAGGTTCATAATTGTATAAAATCAGATAATCAAGCCGAATATGACAGTTGAGCGACCGTGCTAGAACCACGGAACTCGGGAATGCCTAACACCTTCTCCCGGGTTAACAGAATTCCTTATCCGGATTTCTGGTGCGCAGACTGTTAAACAGAGTCATTCTTTTCCTCGATTCGGGATTCAACCGGTGACTTGGGACACCATAAATCTCCCAAGTGGCGACTTTGAAATAAATAAATAAATCCCGTTTTGATTGTCCTTTAATTGGAAAAACTCCCTTCGGCGTCCCTTTGAGGCGGCGCGGGCGAAAAAGGAGGTGTGACAGCTCTGACGACTCTGCTGGGGATCGAACCCAGAATCTCTGGTTCAGGGTTCAGAATTCAAGCTTAGATAAATTGTTATATTTGACTTTATCTGATTTTGTTACATGTTTGGGCCTAATGTGCTAAATGCTGCTTTTACCGCTTTTATATTATCTGAACTGCATATAAACTGTGCCGAAACCCTTCTCTTCTCACCTCCGGGGATGTGCTTACTGGTTGAGACTCCCTATTCTGTTAGTGTCATACCCTGAAATAAAAGAGGCTCGGAAAGTTTCTAAGCCGGCTGGCCTTTTGGTTCCCGGAAAGGAGCTTCTTCCTCAACTCGAGTTGTCCGCTCGGGTACACTGTCTAGAACATATATCCAGGTTGAACCTAAAATAACTTGACTTCATGCCGGATCCCTAGTAGGAACGTTTATTTGCATCATGTTGCATTTGACTTAGGGGACTCAACACAGGGGTTGGGTCCGTCTAGGACAAGAAACCTGAAATGAAAAAAGACCATCCTGTTGCATCCTGTTTGCTTTGCACATTTATTTGCTTCAGATCTGCATGTTGACCGGCTTCTGAAATCGTAAATTTTTTGAAAAATTGTGAAAAAAATAAAAGAAAAGAAAAATAGCACTGTAGGGAGATAACTGCTTATTTTTAGAAAAATAAAACCAATGTCCAAGTAGTGTCAAAACCCTGCCGAAATTTTGAAAAAATGAAAGAAAATTGTCTTTTTTAGTTTGATTTATTTGAAAAACAAAAGAAAGGAGTCTTGTTTACAAGTTTAGTTTATGTTGGGCGAACTACGCGGGTCTGATTCTCACCGGATGTGAGATACGTAGGCAAACCTCATCGGTTCCGGCCCCCAATTTTCAAAAAAAAATAAAATCTTTTACTTCCTTCTTTAGAATTTTTTTTTCTTTGAGACCCTAATTTTTAAAAATACAAAAAATATTTTCTTTTAATTGCTTCTCAAAATCAAAAAAAAAAATAATACAAAAATATTTTCATTCTTCTTTCGAAAACGGGAAAAAAAATCCAAGATTCAAAAATACTTTCCTTTTCTTTAGAAGTACTTCTTTCCTAACTTCAGAATAAAAATCCATAAATGCAAAAATATTTTTTTTTTTTAGAAGTTTTTCTATCGAAATTCCAAAATAAAAAACAATAAAAGTCGAAATTAAAAAAAAAGGAAAAAAAAATCTTTCTTCTTTAGAAGTCTTCCTCTGCAAGAATGCTGAAGAAAAATCAAAACCCACAAATATTCTCTTTCTTCTTTATAAGTCTTTCTTTTGAAAAAAAAAAGTGAAAAAGAAAAGAAAATTCGAAATCCAGAAAAATATAAATTTAGTTTATTTCCTTTATTCCTAATCTTCCCGAACTACGCAAGATCTGATTCATGTTCCCACATGATACGTAGGCAACTCACATCAGGTTCGATCACCATTAAAAAGAAGTGAAAAAAAATGCAGAAATAAAAAATATTGATAGTAATAAGGACCGACTGAGTCCATTCTAACATGTTTTGTTTTGAATTGTGAAGAAAGTTGAGGTGGTCGGTTTGTGGTAAGATGGAAACACAAGATCCAAGGAAAATGATAACTGACATCGAAGTTGTTACAAGTGCTCAAGAGACTCAGGGTTAGAGGGTTCAACAAGAGTCTACTATGCCGGAGAAAAATAGAATACTGAAACAGCAAATGACCGAAGTGTGTCAAGCATGGGCCAGTGGTCAAGGACAACCTCGTCATGAGTAACAATTTGCGACACAACAAGAGTAGTACCACTCTCCTGAGTACCACTCGTACTCGTTTGATCTTCCTGCAAAGATTGAAGATCCTGCCCGAAAGATGGTACAGGAAGAAATGACCCAAAGAGTGAAAAGCTTAGAACAATGGTTGAAAAACAGGCAAGGGTTAGCAGGTCAAAAGAGTGTTGCCTTCAAAGATCTATGTATGTTCCCCGATGTCCACTTGCCGCCTGGTTTCAAGACTCCCAAATTTGAAAAGTACGATGGACATGGAGATCTCATAGCCCACCTGAAAAGGTATTGCAATCAACTGAGAGGTGCGAGAAGAAATGAAGAATTGTTGATGGCTTATTTTGTGGAAAGCCTTACGGGAGTAGCCTCCGAATGGTTTATGGATCAAGACACGTCTCGCTGGTATGTCTGGGATGACATGGCACAGGCCTTTGTCAAACAATTCCAATACAGCCTCGACATTGCCCCAGACCGCATTTCCTTTTCAAACCTGAAGAAGAAACCAAGTGAAAGTTTCAGGGAATATGCCATTAAATGAAGAGAGCAAACAGCTCGAGTTAAACCACCCATGGATGACCACGAGCTAATAATTGTCTTTGTCGCACCTCCTTTTTACCGCGCCCGGGGGGCGCGTGGGGAGTTTTCTCCAATTGAAGGACAGTCGAAACGGGATTTATTTAATTATTTCAGAGTCGCCACCTGGAAATTTTAAGGCGTCCCAAGTCACCAATTATAATCCCTGAATTGAGGAGAATATGACTCTGTTTATTATTCTGCGAACCAGAAATCCTGAGTAAGGAATTCTGTTAATCCTGAAGAAGGTGTTAGGCATTTCCGAATTCCGTAGTTCTAGCACGGTCGCTTAACTGTTTTTATTATTGGCTGAATTGTCTTGATTTTTATTAAATACTTTTTGTTACGTGATTTTTCTACTGCTTTTACTTATTGTGATTAAGGACCCTTCTTTGAATCGAATTACGCGTACGTATATTCGTGTTATAAATTAAAAAAAAAAACAGAATTGTGTCACGCGTACATGTACACAATAATTTTTGGTAATATACTCATTTTTCGAAATTATGTTGAATCAAGAATATTTGTTTTTCTTGAATAGTGAACCGTACATCTCAGGTTTTTATGAAATTGATTTAACGCCTTTGGAAAAATCCTTTTATTAAATATTCGCTCGAAGTTGCGCGTACGCATAATCCGAATTTTTTGCTTTTAAAAATATAATCAGGGTACGCGAACGTATCCCTAATTGCGCAAAATATTTGTAATGATATTATGGATTTTCCACAAATTGTTTATTATATCCATACATTTTTATGTGAAAATCATGATAAATTCCCATTTAAGGGATGTTTTAAATTCTTTTAAAAGAAATTCACAATTTATTAAATATTGCCCATTAACTATAATTTCCGAGTATTAATTATGTTCATCCCAAGACTATTCAAATTCAAAGTAAAATAAGAACATGATTAATGCTATCCTTCACAAATACAACATATACATGCACCAAAGGTTGAATGCCTTATGAAAATTCACGAAAATAATTTATGAAGGGAAGAAGTATTTTTTGAACAATTTTTATTTATCTTAATTAATGCAAATTCTACTTTTATTTACCATTGATATAAAGTGTCGCGATTTGTTCTTATACGTCTCATCTCATGTACTTGTTTTTTTAATCTAATAGGCGAAATTATTTTTTTATTAAATTGTTTATGATGGCAGATAAGCACCAAATTGCTAAGAAAGGGAATTATTATGCAAATCGATTACTAATATTGTCTTACATGCAAAATCGTTAAACATTCATAATATTCTTAGCATCATAATGAGATACATCAATTCATCATCCCTTAAGGGTTATATGTATACCTATTATTACGCCATATATGAATGTATAACTCACACCATTCAATCCATAACTAAATCAAGTATAAGAATAAACTAGCAATATGGTTTTGATATTTTTCACTCTATTCTAACAACGCCACAAGGCCTAGTAAATGGCCAATCTTTATGTCATGTTTCCTACCTTGACAGTTCAAATATGATTAAACTAATGAGATGAAGAACTAACATTATTACAAAGTTTTATACGAACTTTCAAAGTAAGACAATTAGCTCATAGCTATCAAATTGAATTCACTACTAATTAACTTAACATGAAATAAAAAATGAAATTCAAACTTTGATGAACTTGGACAAATTGAAAATAGAATTTCAATTCAAGCTTCATTGATGAATCATGTTGAATCTCTTTCCAATTTAAAATTTAAAAGACATGTACCTGAAAATGAAGGTAGAAGGAGTAAATTTCAGCAGTAGCAGCAGTAACAAATTCAGCAGAATAGCAGTATTTCCACAGATTTGAGCGATAATACGACCCGAGGAAACCAGATGCACAATACAGTATTTTAAAAGACGCTTCAGATTTCAACTGAACAGCGGAATCACATAAAGTTGAACAGATTCAACAAAAGAACAACATTTCAGATTTCAGTTTCTTTTCAGTTTCAAATTCCCATTTTTCTGATTTTTCTGTTTCTACTGCTGTATCTGTGTATGAGTGTGTGTGATTGTTCTCTTTTGTTTCTTTTCTGTTTCTTTTCAGATTTTCATTTCTGATTTTCTGCTTGATTTTCCACACTCAAATCTGACTTTTCACTCTCTTAAAAATTCTCTAAGGTCTGTCCAGCTCTTCCTAAAATCTCCTCTCTAAGGTCTGTCCAGCTCCTGTATTTATACAGGGCTGGTTACACCCTTTTAATGCTGGATGGACCCTTTACCCCTTTAAAAATTAGAAAGTTTCCATTAAAAACTACTTTTAATACTTTATATGATCCTAACCTGATTTTCAGCAGCCCCATTATCCCTTGTTTCCCATTAGTATCTTAAACTATAGCCACTAACATTACATTATAATACACTAGCACTAACACCCTGTTTTTACTGTTTCATTCCCAGAAATGCCCTTGAAATCCTGATGTTATTACTGAAAAATCAGAACCTACTGCAAAACAGATTCTAAAATCTGTATAAACTTAATTATCTTTCTGATTTACAGCTATAACCAATCCTATTAACCTCCTAACACAATTGTATTTGACCAACTTTTGTAAACTTGAATTCAAACTTGACATTACAGCAATATTACACTGAATTCAGAACTAACATCATAACAACATATTACTGAAATTATCATAACAATTCAGACTGGACTTAACATTGAACCAAGATCAAACATACACAGGGTCATGGTCAATATACTGACAATGCCCTGTTCAGAAAACAATACATACACATCATACATTTGAATTTACTGGTTTATTAAACAAGAACTAACTGATTAACAATAACTAATTAACTGGTTATAATAAAATAATCTATTCAAGACAGGCTATTTCAGTCAACAATTTCAGAAATGAAAATTCGTAATATAATTAATCGACGAACTTAATCGAGTCGATTACACACATTGTAATTAGTCACAACCAACAGAAACCATTCACATTTGGATCAAGTAGATAGGTAGGAGACAGAAATGACAGAATTAATCAAAACAAAATATGAAAAATTAACAAGCTATTAATACAGACAACAATACACGTAGAATACACAATAAAAAAAATACCTCTGAATCTTCATCAAACTCGAACTCAACTCGGCTTCGGATTTTTGTTTGAAATCAAACAGACCTTAGTCGAAGTATTTTCCACTGAAAATACTTCGACTAAGGTCGATTGAACCTCAATCTTTACTTAATCTGAACAGAATCCGGAAGTTTGGTATTTTTAGGGTTCTTAAAAATTCGATTTGGGATTTAACCATTTCTGGTCAGATTCGAGAAGAACCAAACATGACACAAGGGTGAGGGTAGCCTAGGGGTCATTTGGTGTTAGTTTGAAACGGATCTGAGTTTGTTCTTGTTTGGTCCGAATCTTCAAAAGAAGATTCGAGAAGTTCAGAACTGATTCGAACCAAACAAACAATAGATCCATACTCAGGGTGACTAGGGGAAGCTATGGTGTCGATTTGGGACTGTTAGGTTTAGATCTGAACTTGGCTCGAATCTTCAAATGAAGATTCGAGAACCTTCAGGGAGATTCGAACCAAGCAGGTAACATATTCGGATAGAGGGTGTTCAGGGGGTTCTGGGGTGTCAAGATGGTGACCGGCGGCGTTGATGCCGCTGGGTTTCAGGCGGTGGAATCCTAGGGCGGCTAGGGTTAGGAGTGGGGGTTTGGGGGACGATGATGAACAGTGTAGGAGGGGGGTGTTCAGTTAGGGGCCAGGGTAAGGCTTGGGATTTATATAGGGGTGGGGTGGATTGGTATCGTCCGTCCGATCAAGTAAGATGAAGGGCCAGGATTAATTCATTAAACCAAACGACGTCGTTTGGTTTAAAGTTGGGGTCGGACTGAATCGGGTCATTGGGTCGGGTTACAGGTTGCGGGTAAGGGCAGGGGATCTTGACCGTTGGGTTGGATTTGATCCAACGGTTTCTGAGAAGCCACGACCAAACACTGTCGTTTTGGTTCGTCTGGCTTGGACCGGTCTTGGGGCTACCTGGATTGGGCTGTGGGGGGGGGAATTAATTTGATTTGGGCCTGGATTTTAATCCAGGTCCAATTTTGTATATAGGTATTATTTTTTTCATTTTTTTCTAATTTAAATTTCTAATTTGAATTGTAAAACAATTTTAACTTCACAAAAATATATTAATTACTCTATAACAATTATTTAACACATAGACAAAACATCAATCATACAGTGAAACATTTAAAATAGAACCAATGCATATTTTTGTGATTTTATTTAAATTATCTCTTAAATGCATAATTAAATCCTATATGCATGCAATATGTATTTTATTTTATTTTTTCATTTTATTATGACAATGTAAACACTTACGGACATAACACAAGTATTTAACACCACGCAAATTCAAAAATTACACAGTAAAAGAAATTTATTTTATTTTTTGATTTATTTTGGAGTAGTTTTTCGTAAGGCAAAAATCACGTGCTCACAGCTGCCCCTCTTTGTGCGGAAACTCGAAGAGTTTTCGTACAAAGATAAAGTGAGCGGATACGAGCAATTTTTGCCCGTTCGAATACTCCGTGGGAAGCATTTTTTGAAATATTTGACCGAACCTCTGCTTCAAAGGTTTCCTATATATCCTTGGCTATAAAGGAATCAGGTCAATTTTGGGTAGCTGGGACTACCGTGGGACTGTGATGTTACTGCTATTTCGTGCTGTTTTTACTGCTTGCTGACCTCCTTATTACACCTTACTTCAAAGGTAATACAAAAATTAAACTAGATTATGGTACAGGAATTATAAAAATCTTATCTAGATCATGCCCTTGCGTTTCTTGTTGTCTTGATATCTTGGTGACTCTTGGGCACTTGGCTTATTCCGTATTCCTTTTGGAACTCTTGTTGTTTCTTGCTAGGGATTCTGTTGGACTCCTCTGCTTTATTGATTCTAAGTATGCTCCTTTTTCATATGAGCGGGCTTTTGATTTCAATTTCAATTTCATTCCCTCGTTCTTCAGGTGGGTGCCTTGACTGCTTCTTTTCTTTCTTCATCCTCATTCTCCAGGTGGACGTCTGACTTCTTCTTTTCTTTTTCATCCTCATTCTCCAGGTGGACGCCTGACTTCTTCTTTTCTCATCCTCATTCTCCAGGTGGACGCCTGACTTCTTCTTTTCTTTTTCATCCTCATTCTCCAGGTGGACGCCTGACTTCTTTTAATTCTCATCCTCATTCTCCAGGTGGACGCCTGACTTCTTCTTTTTTCTTTTTCATCCTCATTCTCCAGGTGGACGCCTGACTTCTTCTTTTCTCATCCTCATTCTCCAGGTGGACGCCTGACTTCTTCTTTTCTTTTTCATCCTCATTCTCCAGGTGGACGCCTGACTTCTTTTAATTTTCATCCTCATTCTCCAGGTGGACGCCTGACTTCTTCTTTTTCTCATCCTCATTCTCCAGGTGGACGTCTGACTTCTTTAATTCTCTCATCCTCATTATCCAGGTGGATGCCTGACTTCTTCAATTCTCATCCTTATTATCCAGGTGGATGCCTGACTTCTTTAATTTTCTCATCCTCATTCTCCAGGTGGACGCCTGACTTCTTCAAATTCTCATCCTCATTCTCCAGGTGGACGCCTGACTTCTTCTTTTCTCATCCTCATTCTCCAGGTGGACGCCTGACTTCTTCAATTCTCATCCTCATTTTCCAGGTGGACGCCTGACTTCTTCAATTTTCATCCTCATTCTCCAGGTGGACGCCTGACTTCTTTAATTCTCATCCTCATTCTCCAGGTGGACGCCTGACTTCTTTAATTTTCTCATCCTCATTCTCCAGGTGGACGCCTGACTTCTTCTTTTCTCATCCTCATTCTCCATGTGGACGTCTGACTTCTTTAAATTCTCATCCTCATTCTCCAGGTGGACGCCTGACTTCTTCAATTCTCATCCTCATTCTCCAGGTGGACGCCTGACTTCTTTAATTTTCATCCTCATTCTCCAGGTGGACGCCTGACTTCTTCTTTTTCATCCTCATTCTCCAGGTGGACGCCTGACTTCTTTAATTCTCATCCTCATTATCCAGGTGGACGCCTGACTTCTTCAATTTTCATCCTCATTCTCCAGGTGGACGCCTGACTTCTTTAATTCTCATCCTCATTCTCCAGGTGGACGCCTGACTTCTTTAATTTTCTCATCCTCATTCTCCAGGTGGACGCCTGACTTCTTCTTTTCTCATCCTCATTCTCCAGGTGGACGCCTGACTTCTTTAAATTCTCATCCTCATTCTCCAGGTGGACGCCTGACTTCTTCAATTCTCATCCTCATTCTCCAGGTGGACGCCTGACTTCTTTAATTTTCATCCTCATTCTCCAGGTGGACGCCTGACTTCTTCTTTTTCTCATCCTCATTCTCCAGGTGGACGCCTGACTTCTTCTTTTTCTCATCCTCATTCTCCAGGTGGACGCCTGACTTCTTCAATTCTCATCCTCATTCTCCAGGTGGACGCCTGACTTCTTTAATTCTCATCCTCATTCTCCAGGTGGACGCCTGACTTCTTTTTTCTCATCCTCATTCTCCAGGTGGACGCCTGACTTCTTCTTTTTCTCATCCTCATTCTCCAGGTGGACGCCTGACTTCTTCAATTCTCATCCTCATTTTCCAGGTGGACGCCTGACTTCTTCAAATTCTCATCCTCATTCTCCAGGTGGACGCCTGACTTCTTCAATTCTCATCCAGGTATTTCCTGACACAAATATTGTATTTGCCCCTGTTTTAAATCAAAGAAAACTTCGTTAGTTTAAAGCAGGGTGGTTGGCTGTGGTATTCTTGCAGATGGTGATTCTTCTCTTCGTCTCTCTTTATTGCCTTGGAATGGTTGAAAAGACTGTTTTGTCTTTGTAATTGATCCTTGACTATAGGATTCCCCTCTGTATGTTTTCCTTCAAAACCTTTCAACTGTAATCATATGCTTCTTCTGACTTTGCTGATCCACTTTTGATTTCACCTTTCTTACACCCATATTTTATCTCCCACCTTTCGTGGCTGTGTTTTTTAACCTTGAATCTTGGTAGTGTACCTTGACACTCCTTCTTATTTGTTTGGAATAAAACTTATCTCAAAGTTTGGAGAAAGTAAGATTATTAGTAACGAAATACGCTGATTTCGACAATTATAGAATGAAAAGAAAAATCCAATTTTTTGGATGACTGTTGGAAAAGGAATAAAGGATTTATCTGATTGGAATTACTGGCACCAATGATCAGGGTATGCATTTCGGATTAATCAACCCAGTCTTTTAATCAATCTCCTTTCAATTGTCTCAAGGAGTTTTTCTCGATAAATTTTCCTCATTTTTCACTTCTTCACTTCCTTTTCGCCTTATGGCGCCTGCGAAGGTTTTCACCAATAAGACTCTCTCATTTTACTTTTCTCTCAACTTCCATCGCCTTATGGTGCCCGTGTGGGTTTTCACCTGTAAGACTCTCTCATTTTTACTTTCTTTTCTTGTTTGTACCAGAGTGTTATGAACCACTTCATTTGCTTGCCTCAGCATTATTCTAAGATTGATCAAAAGGTCTTTTTGGTACGGGGTTAGAAATGGAAAAGGTATTAAAAGCTAAATAGCTTTGGTATGGGTTTACAACTCTCGGAATCTTTTCTTATTTCCGATACGATTCCTGCCCCAGTTTTTGATTGGGGTCTCTTAATGTTTCCTTTTCGTGCACATTGTGTATGTTGTGCACCCTATGACCGAGCCGTGAGGCGCCTACGTATCCTTCTTTTGAGGAATCAGGTCAAACGTAGTTCACTAAATGATAGTGAATTTTTTTTTATTATTTGATTTTCATTGATTCCAAAAGAGGGTAAGAAAGAAACAAGTATGGCTCAAAGGGGGGAAACAAAGGGTATAGTGTTTGGATAGCAGAATAAATTGCCTTTGTCATTCCAATCTTCGAAATAATGCTAAATACAAACATTCAAGAATTTTATGCATAATATCTCTTTACCGCGTCAGAATTGATCGCCATGTCTATGCATTTGCCTTCAATATCTGTTAAACATAGTGCACCATTCGATAATACTCTGGTCACAATGAATGGTCCTTGCCAATTCGGGGCAAATTTGCCTTTTGCTTCAACCTGATGTGGAAGAATACGTTTCAGCACATGCTGACCTACTTCAAACTTCCGAGGACGCACCTTTTTGTTGTATGCTCTTTCTATTCTTCTTTGATATAATTGACCATGGCATACTGCGGTCAATCGTTTTTCATCAATCAAGTTTAACTGTTCCAGACGGGTTTTGACCCATTCAACATCATCAATCTTTGCTTCGGCGATGATCCGAAGGGAAGGAATCTCAACTTCTGCAGGAATTACTGCTTCAGTGCCATATACCAACAAATAAGGAGTTGCTCCTACTGAAGTGCGAACAGTAGTGCGGTATCCCAATAATGCAAATGGTAATTTTTCATGCCATTGTTTTGAACCTTCTACCATTTTCCGAAGTATCTTCTTTATGTTTTTGTTGGCTGCTTCTACTGCTCCATTCGCCTTGGGCCGATATGGGGTAGAGTTACGATGTGTAATCTTAAACTGTTGACATACTTCCTTCATTAAGTTGCTGTTAAGATTAGCACCGTTATCTGTGATGATCACCTTCGGGATTCCGAATCGACATATGATATTTGAGTGGACAAAATCGACCACAGCTTTCTTGGTCACTGATTTGAATGTCTTGGCCTCAACCCATTTGGTAAAATAATCAATAGCTACCAGAATGAATCTGTGTCCATTGGATGCTGCCGGCTCAATTGGTCCAATCACATCCATGCCCCAAGCAACGAAAGGCCATGGTGCCGACATTGTGTGCAACTCGGATGGTGGAGAATGAATCAAATCTCCGTGTATTTGGCATTGATGACACTTGCGTACAAAACTGATACAATCTCTCTCCATGGTAAGCCAATAGTAACCAGCTCGGAGGATTTTCTTTGCCAACACATATCCACTCATGTGGGGTCCGCAAACTCCTGAATGTACTTCAGACATGACAGTTGTAGCTTGTCTGGCATCTATGCATCTTAATAATCCAAGATCTGGTGTTCTTTTATACAAAACTCCTCCGCTTAAGAAGAATCCATTTGCCAATCGCCTAATGGTCCTCTTTTGATCTCCTGTGGCTTGTGCGGGATATATCCCCATCCTGATATACTCCTTGATGTCGTGGAACCATGGTTCACCATCAAATTCTTCTTCAACCATATTGCAATAAGCGTGCTGATCGTGGACTTGAATATGTATTGGATCTACATAAGCTTTGTCCGGATGGTGCAACATTGATGCTAGGGTAGCCAATGCATCGGCAACCTCATTATGGATTCTTGGAATATGTTGGAATTCCACTGATTGAAACCGCTGACAAAGATCATGTAGACATTGTCGGTATGGGATGAGCTTCAAGTCTCGGGTTTCCCATTCTCCTTGAATTTGATGTACCAAAAGATCCGAATCTCCCATGACTAAGATTTCTCGGATACCCATGTCTGCGGCTAGCCTTAACCCCAAAATGCAAGCTTCATATTCAGCCATATTATTGGTGCAATAAAATCGCAATTGAGCCGTAACAGGATAGTGATGCCCTGTTTCAGAAATGATTACAGCTCCTATCCCGACTCCTTTCATGTTAGCGGCTCCATCAAAGAAAAGTTTCCAGCCAGGCTTTTCAATTTGCTTCATCTCGTCGATATGCATTGTTTCTTCATCCGGAAAATAAGTCTTCAACGGCTCATATTCCTCATCGACCGGGTTTTCGGCTAAATGATCGGCCAGTGCTTGAGCCTTCATTGCAGTTCGAGTCACATAGATGATGTCAAATTCTGTGAGCAATATCTGCCACTTTGCAAGTCTTCCCGTTGGCATAGGCTTTTGAAAAATGTATTTCAATGGATCCAACCGAGAAATGAGGTAAGTAGTGTAGGATGACAAATAGTGTTTCAATTTTTGAGCTACCCATGTTAGGGCGCAACATGTCTTTTCCAGATGAGTATACTTAACCTCATAAGCTGTGAACTTCTTGCTAAGGTAGTAGATGGCCTGTTCTTTTCTGCCAGTGAGGTCATGTTGCCCCAATACACAACCAAATGAATTTTCCAAAACCGTTAAGTAAAGAATCAAAGGTCTTCCTGGCTCTGGCGGGACTAACACGGGTGGTTTCGACAAGTACCCTTTTATCTTATCGAACGCTTCTTGACACTCATCGGTCCATTTGACCGCAGCATCCTTTTTCAACAATTTGAAAATTGGCTCACAGGTTGTTGTGAGCTGAGCAATAAACCTGCTGATGTAATTTAACCTTCCCAACAAACTCATTACTTCAGTTTTGTTCCTTGGAGGTGGCAATTCTTGGATGGCTTTGATTTTTGATGGGTCTAGCTCGATGCCTCGCCGACTGACTATGAATCCCAGCAACTTTCCAGATGGAACTCCAAATGCGCATTTGGCAGGGTTAAGCTTGAGGTTGTACCTGCGAAGTCTTAAGAAGAACTTCCTCAAATCCCCAACGTGGTCGGCCTGATGCTTTGATTTTATGATCACATCGTCCACGTATACCTCAATCTCCTTGTGTATCATATCATGAAACACTGTGGTCATTGCTCTCATATAGGTTGCTCCGGCGTTCTTTAAACCGAATGGCATTACCCGGTAGCAATAAGTTCCCCATGGTGTGATGAATGCCGTCTTTTCTGCATCTTCTTCATCCATTAGAATTTGATGATATCCGGCATAACAATCCACGAAAGACCCTATATCATGCTTGGCACAATTGTCGATCAAAATATGGATATTGGGTAATGGGAAATTATCCTTTGGACTTGCTTTGTTGAGATTGCGATAGTCGACGCATACTCTAATTTTGCCGTCTTTCTTTGGTACAGGAACGATATTAGCTAACCAAACAGGATTATCGAGTGACTCGAATGACCTTTGCTTCCAATTGTTTGGTGATTTCTTCCTTAATTCTTACACTCATATCAGGCTTGAATTTTCTCAGCCTCTGCTTGACAGGAGGCACCGTTGGATCGGTGGGCAATTTGTGGACCACTAAATCAGTGCTCAGGCCCGGCATGTCGTCATACGACCATGCAAAAACATCTTTGAATTCTATGAGTGCTTTAATTAACTCCTCTCGGATCTTTGGTTCCAGATGGACACTTATTTTAGTTTCTCGGATATTACTCGTGTCCCCTATATTGATGTCCTTGGTATCACTCAAGTTAGGTTTGATTTTTTCCTCAAAGTGAATTAACTCTTTACTAATCTCTTCAAAAACCTCATCTTCATCATATTCTGATTCATAATCACAATATATTTCTTGAATTAATGTTTCGGAACCAGATTGATTTTTAAGACTGGGCTGAGGATTCCTCATGCATGCCATATCACTAGAGCCAGCGTAAAAGGAACTGTACAGGAAAGAAGAAAAAAGAAAAGAAAACTATTAGGAATGATAATAAAAAGGAAACTGCTTTTTATTGGATGATGAAAGATAACAAGGTTTGCACGCTTCAAACAAACTGTAAGATAAGCTTTGGGATTACAACCTTGAAATAACCCAAACAAACTGAAAAAAAATCAAAATAAACTACCAAGACTCCTTTCGAATTGGGAGAGGAATGACTTTCCAATTATTGAGCTTTGTCTCTGGTCCAACGAATTAAATTTCTGCGTTGCTATACCCTTCTCCGCCTTCCAGCATATTTACATCACTAAACAATTTCTCGAACCTTTCAATTAATTCCTCCTCAGGATTGACCTGGGATTTAGGAATTGTTGTTATCGGGCGATTTTTAGCACCGGTCTTGACAAAAGACTTCAACAGCTGTGGTACTGGTTTTGGAAGAACCCATGCTTGGTGTTTCAACTTCCTGGCTCTCATCACGTCATTGGCGGTTGGTGTGAATCCTAAACCGAATGTTCCCCAGTTCTCGGGGAGAGATACTGGTTGTACAATTCCTTGCAAAGATAAGCCCAGACCTTTGCCGGGTATAAAGCCATTCTTCAGCATTTCATAAGCTACCATGACTGATGCAGAGGATATCTTTGGATTCGAAAGGTATTTCCCTTCTGGAATTTTCTCTACTGACACCGTGTCGGACACTTGGTATACCCATGGTCCTTGGTCAATTTCTGTTCCCTCGACCGGTACAATGGTACTGTTGTGAGCATTTAAACTTTCTTCTCCATGCACGACTATTTCTTGATGATCCCATTCAAACTTGACAGCCTGATGTAGTGTTGACGGGACTGCTTTAGCAGCATGGATCCATGGTCGACCCAACAACAAGTTGTAAGAAACAGTTATGTCCAACACTTGGAATTCCATTGTGAATTCAACTGGCCCTATTGTTAGTTCCAACACTATGTCGCCAAATGAATCTCTGCTTCCACCGTCAAACCCCCGTACGCAGATACTATTCTTCTGGATCCTCTCCTCTTTAATTTTTAATTTGTTTAAAGTGGAGAGAGGGCATATGTTTGCACTTGACCCATTGTCAACCAATACCCGGGTTACTACGGAGTTTTCACATTTCACGGTGAGGTAAAGAGCTCTGTTGTGCTCGGTACCTTCCACAGGTAATTCATCATCAGCAAATGTAATTCTGTTTGTCTCAAAGATTCTGTTGGCTATTTTGCCCAAATGATTTACAGAGATCTTTTCAGGAACATGAGCTTCATTCAGGATTTTCATCAACGCCAGACGGTGTTCCTCTGAATGGATCAGTAATGACAACAATGAAATTTGAGCGGGGGTCTTCTTTAATTGATCCACAACAGAATAATCATGGAGTTTCATTTTTCTTAAAAACTCCTCCGCCTCTTCTTCCGTCACAGCTCTCTTTGTTGGCATTGGATTGTTTTTAGTTTTTCTCAGCTCTTCGGGAGTAAAACATCTTCCCGAACGAGTCAAGCCTTGCACCTCACACACTTCTTCCTTGATTTCTTTGCCCTTGTACATTACAGTCACCCGTTCATAGTTCCATGGGATGGCTTTGTTGTTGATGATCAGCAGCTGGATTACAGGTGCAATAATAACCCGATCTGTACGTGCTCCTTCCACGAATACAATGGGTTTGTTAGCAACCCCTGGTACTATCACTTTCGGCCTTTCTTGTCTTGCGGCAACTTTGCTTGATGATACCTCATCGACTATCATAGACGGTTCATCACCATTTTTGTTCTGCTTAGACACCGGCTTCTCCTCCATTAACTGCTTATCTGGCTTGGTTTCATGAGACTTGATCATCATGACAGTTTGTGACGGCTTCTTTGTCTCCCCATCAGCTTGTATGATTTCTATCATATTAGCCTCTTGATGGGCTGGCATTGGATTTCTATTGATATTTGGAGCTTCGGGGGTTTGAACCTCGATTTTATTAGTATCAATCAGCTCTTGTATTGCATTTTTCAAATGCCAACATTTCTCCGTATCATGGCCTGGTGCACCGGAGCAATATTCACAGCTAATGGTGTAATCCAGATTCTTTGGTGGAGGATTGGGTAGTTTGGATTGTATTGGTCTCAACATGTCTAGCTGTCTCAGCCTGTGGAACAGACTAGTGTAAGACTCTCCCAATGGAGTGTAAGTTTTCTTTTTCTGTTCCCTTTCTCCCCTGAATGCTGGCCTAGGCCTGAAACCTGGTCCGGGATAGGCTCGTGGGTAAGTATTTGGTGTGACAGGAGCACGCCAATTGGTGTGAACAGGTGGCTGATTGTATGCTTGAGCATGGTTAATGGCAAAATGAGGCTCTGAAGGGTGATAGTAGTGTTGGGATGAATCATGGTGGTAAGCTGATTGGCGAG
Source organism: Nicotiana sylvestris (assembly GCF_000393655.2). Lineage (NCBI taxonomy): Eukaryota > Viridiplantae > Streptophyta > Magnoliopsida > Solanales > Solanaceae > Nicotiana > Nicotiana sylvestris. The sequence continues at coordinate 19,951,574 of NC_091066.1, read as the reverse complement.
GTCGTTGTTGATTATAGTAAAGTGGTGAACCTCTGGGTCCCGGCCAAATTCCTGAATCAACTACGGCTGCTTCCTCCCTCTTCTTTCTTCCAATTCCTCCTACCCCGCCTTGAATAGCTTGAGTAGTTGCCTTAATTGCTGAATAGCTCATGATTTTATTTGTTTTGAGGCCTTCTTCCACCATACCTCCCATCTTCACTACCTCGTTGAATGATTTTCCCAACCGCTGAAACCAAGTGGGCATAGTAAGTTGGTTCCAAGGCTTGGAGGAAGTAGTCTACCATTTCGCTCTCCTTCATAGGAGGATCCACTCTTGCTGCCTGTTCTCTCCACCGAAAACCATACTCTCTGAAACTTTCATTGTGTTTCTTCTCAAATTTGGTCAAAGATAATCGATCTGGGATGATTTCCAGATTGTATTGGAAATGGTATGCGAATGCCTGTGCCAGGTCATCCCAGGTGTACCATCTTCCATGGTCCTGGCGTGTATACCACTCCAAAGCTGATCCGCTTAGACTTTGACTGAAGTAAGCCATCAATAATTCATCCTTTCCCCCAGCTCCTCGCATCTTGCTACAGAAACCCCTTAAGTGGGCTACTGGGTCGCCGTGCCCGCTGTATAGGTCAAATTTGGGCATCTTGAAGCCAACTGGCAATTGTACATTAGGGAATAAGCATAAATCTTTGTATGCTACACTGACTTGCCCACCTAATCCCCGCATGTCTCGGAATGATTGTTCTAGACTTTTGACCTTCCTGAACATCTCTTCTTGTTCAGCATTTTTGGCTGGCTTGTCAATTTCGGTTGGGAGATCAAACCGAGGAGTAGTTGAATGGATTTCGGAGGCTTTGAGGGTGGGCTCCGGGGGGTAATATTGGTTGTCTTGGGCCTGAAATGTAGGCTCACTAGGAGATTTGTGAAATGTAGCAGGGGAGGTGCTACGAAAACAGGAGTCATAGGTGGAGGAAGGTACGGAACTGGTTTTGGAGGTGGAGACTGTGGTGTCTGAGAGGTGGTGCCTCGGTAATGCTGATAAATGGGGAAACTTGGGGATATTTCAGTGGTGATATTATCCTGAGTTTGGGTTATTGATGGAGCAGGGTTATTTGGGTAAGATGGGGGTAACTGTCCTGTAGACCAAGCTTGGTACATTTCAGCCATTTGCTGCTTGAGCTTAAACATCTCTTCTTTCATTTTCCCGACATCCATATCTTCTATCTCCATACATGTGTCAACATCTGGGATAGACATACTTTCGGGTATTGGTCCTTTTGATCTTGTGTGATAGTGATAATATGCCAGTATACTCTTTAGAGAAACTAACTGCTTGAATTCTGAAAATGAACAAACTTGTTAGTTTTGAGAGTTTAACACATATATAATCACACATTGAGATGCAATGCTCCTAGACAAATAATCTCTTTCTATTATGCATTCGCTCGGCTGCTTGTGTCGTCCCAGCTTTCTTGAAATTGAAAAATTGTCATTCGCGTTTATTTACTATATATATCTTTTATCGTGGTGGTCGAATCTTAGAGATTGCCTACGTATCATGCCTCACATGAATCAGACCTTGCGTAGTTCGGACTAAAGGCAATCACATTTATTCATTACACAAAGATGGAATTACATTTGAAAACTTTAAGAAAATAGCTTGAAACACACACACTTAAATCAAAATAAAAGATACAATTCATAACATCTCACAACGTGCCCCACCTTCCACTTTTGTTTGTCAAATATTGGATTATCTGCTCAATGTGGGGCTTGACCTGGATGGCCTCCCAGCGTACGATACATCCTTTCCAATTCCATTGCTAGATGACGAGCAAAAGTGGGCACATGCTCTGTAAATCTTTCATAATCCATTCCTTGGCAGTTTACATAACTTTGAGATATGAAGACTGCCAGGTCATGGATTTGTGCCCTGAAACCTTGGAGACGTTGGTCTTGGTCTTGCAATTGCTGCTGACGAGTGGTAGCTATATCTCTGACACGGTTTTCACGATCTAGAGCTGATTCTAATAGAGCTCGGAGTCTGGCCTGCTCTAATCTTGCTTGCGATCTTTCCCTGTCGAGGTCTGCTTGTTGATATTCTCTATTGCATCTTCTTGCCTCTTCTAGTTGCGCACGAAGCTGGTCTTCTGATCGCATCCAATAGTCTTTTTCCTTCTTGAATTGGGCCTTGTCTTTTTCGGATTGCCTATCTTGGCGTTCTTTGTTAGATCTGGCCTCTTCGTTTAATTGTTGGATCCTTTCTTTTGCTTTGTTCAATTCCCTTTCGTTTTCCGCAAGAATGGAATCATAATCTTGCATTTTTTCAAAGAGATTGGCGATGGTTTTTTTGATCCTTCCAGCTCCTCTTTGGCGTTTCAGAAACTCTTTTCATTTTTTGGAATCGAGCATGAAGATTTTCATTCTCACAAGCTAGACTCTTTTTCTCGCCTTCGGCTTCTTGTTCTTGCAAATCTTTCTCCAAACTGAGGCTTCTTAGATTTTCTTTTAGGGCATGGATAGTTGCTTTGTACCCTTTTTCTTTTTCTCCCCAGATCAACCGCTCTTGGATTTTATCATTGAAGTTTTGAACATGGGGTCTTTTTGTTGGCCTTTTTAGCTCAGGTTCTGGTACATCATCCACGCGAGACCGTTTTTCGAACCACCTTGCATATCCAGGATTTATCTCACCCTTTGTAGCGTCTAGGACTTGAGTATCACTTTTCAAGTATCGGCACCCATTCCACATCTGCTGAAGTAGAGCTTCGGGAATAGTGGCTTCTGGGTGTAATTCGATTACTTGCATACTCAAATCTTCATCATCAGGAACTATTTGATATCTCCCTAGTTGCCTTAGGACTCTTAGTGGTGCATACGGCTGAATGCTTCTCAATCCCAATAGTAGTAGATAACTATTTGAGGTTGACATATGTATTGCTTCCCTCATCGGGAGCCATCCCAGAGTCCATTCAATTTGATTTGCCGTTAAAGCCTTTAGATGAGATACCCATGCTTCTATCCCTTCTGGAGCCTGATAATTTTTTGTTCTTTCCTCATAGCTCTCAATGCAATTAGCTTTGTTTGACCCATACTGTATGATCTTGGGCTGTTGTTGGAGATGTTCAATCACCCACATTTGCAACAAAATTTTGCATCCTTCGAAGACTTTTGCTCCTGATTTGCATAAAGTCAAAGCCCGATAAATATCTGATAGAATGATGGGGACAAGGGTGTGATTTTCTTTAGTGGTGAGGATTTGCACAACTTTTGCGGTGCGAATATCAATTGTTCGCTCTTTATTTGGGAAGACCATGACTCCTAGAAAAGCCACCATGAAAGCAAATCGACGGTGCATCTGCCAAGTGTCTTTGTTTTGCTTATTAGTAAGGCCTTTCTCATGAATTTCGAACCCATCTGACTTTCCGAACCTTGAATACAAAAAGTTGAAAGAACAACATCCATTGATGACATTGCTTTTCCTGATTTGACTGCTGATGTTCAGAAGACCGAAGAATCGATGTACCGAAGGAGCCTTTGTGAATATCAAGCTTTGATTTCTTAAACTTCCGTCAAAACCAACATAGCCAGCTATCTCCTCTAATGTAGGAGTAAGCTCGAAGTCAGAGAAACGAAAAACATTGTGAACAGGATCCCAGAAAGTTACTAACGCCGTAATCAGATCATCACGAGGTTCAACTTTCATAATGTCCGTGAGATTTCCCAAATGCTTGACGACCCATTTTTGACCGTCTTCGCCTAAATCATACCACCACATTTGAAGCTGACATAGAAATTCCTCTGTACTTGTGGATGAGGGGCTTTGTGTGGTGCTCATTTTGTATCTGAAATTTAATTTTAATAAAGTCAAAATTCATTTTTTGGGAAATTTATACTAAAAATTATTTTCGATTTTTTTTTATTAAATATCTTTATTTTAAAACTATATTTTTTTTTCGAAATTTTTAAAACAACCTATTTTATTCCTTTCTTCTTACCATGATTTTATTTAAGCTGGTCAACAACCATGTTCGAGGCAAATGAATGCACAAGTAACAAGTAGGATGCATCATGATGGTCTTTTAATTTTTGGGTTCACCTGTCCTAGACAGACCCAACCCCTGTGTTGAGTCTCCAAGGCCAAATGCATATGATGCAAATATTCGTTCCTACTAGGGATCCGGTACATGGCTGAGTTATTCTAAGTGTAAAACCTTAGGTTGATTGTTCTAAACCTGGCTTACCCAAACGGACAGTTTGAGCCGAAGCGGGGGCAACGTACCGGGAGCACGAAAGTCTGCCCGGCCTAGTTACTTGTCCCAACTCCGTCTTATTTGGTATGACTTTAACAGAAAGGTGGGTCACGCGCACGTGTACACCATAAATTCAGAAGACTCAGAAAGAAGGGGGTTTCGTAGCAGTTGTATATATTCACAATTCAAATAATATTAAAGCGGTTAAAAAAAACATTTAGCATATTAGCATATAAACAGTTGAAAATCATATAGTAAATAAAGCCAATAAAAACAGATATTTTAAGCTCGAATTCTTTAAACCCTGAACCAATGGTTCTGGGTTATAATAACAAATTGATCCCCAGCAGAGTCGCCAGAGCTGTCGCACCTCCTTTTTACCGCGCCCGCGGGGGCGCGTGGGGAGTTTTCTCCAATTGAAGGACAGTCGAAACGGGATTTATTTAATTATTTCAGAGTCGCCACCTGGGAATTTTAAGGCGTCCCAAGTCACCAATTATAATCCCTGAATCGAGGAGAATATGACTCTGTTTATTATTCTGCGAACCAGAAATCCTGAGTAAGGAATTCTGTTAATCCGGAAGAAGGTGTTAGGCATTTCCGAATTCTGTGGTTCTAGCACGGTCGCTTAACTGTTTTTATTATTGGCTTAATTGTCTTGATTTTTATTAAATACTTTTTGTTACGTGATTTTTCTACTACTTTTACTTATTGTGATTAAGGACCCTTCTTTGAATCGAATTACGCGTACGTATATTCGTGTTATAAATTAAAAAAAAACAGAATTGTGTCACGCGTACGTGTACACAATAATTTTTGGTAATATACTCATTTTTAGAAATTATGTTGAATCAAGAATATTTGTTTTTCTTGAATAGTGAACCGTACATCTCAGGTTTTTATGAAATTGATTTAACGCCTTTGGAAAAATCCTTTTATTAAATATTCGCTCGAAGTTGCGCGTACGCATAATCCGAATTTTTTGCTTTTAAAAATATAATCAGGGTACGCGAACGTATCCCTAATTGCGCAAAATATTTGTAATGATATTATGGATTTTCCACAAATTGTTTATTATATCCATACATTTTTATGTGAAAATCATGATAAATTCCCATTTAAGGGATGTTTTAAATTCTTTTAAAAGAAATTCACAATTTATTAAATATTGCCCATTGACTATAATTTCCGAGTATTAATTATGTTCATCCCAAGACTATTCAAATTCAAAGTAAAATAAGAACATGATTAATGCTATCCTTCACAAATACAACATATACATGCACCAAAGGTTGAATGCCTTATGAAAATTCACGAAAATAATTTATGAAGGGAAGAAGTATTTTTTGAACAATTTTTATTTATCTTAATTAATGCAAATTCTACTTTTATTTACCATTGATATAAAGTGTCGCGATTTGTTCTTATACGTCTCATCTCATGTACTTGTTTTTTTAATCTAATAGGCGAAATTATTTTTTTATTAAATTGTTTATGATGGCAGATAAGCACCAAATTGCTAAGAAAGGGAATTATTATGCAAATCGATTACTAATATTGCCTTACATGCAACATCGTTAAACATTCATAATATTCTTAGCATCATAATGAGATACATCAATTCATCATCCCTTAAGGGTTATATGTATACCTGTTATTACGCCATATATGAATGTATAACTCACACCATTCAATCCATAACTAAATCAAGTATAAGAATAAACTAGCAATATGGTTTTGATATTTTTCACTCTATTCTAACAACGCCACAAGGCCTAGTAAATGGCCAATCTTTATGTCATGTTTCCTACCTTGACAGTTCAAATATGATTAAACTAATGAGATGAAGAACTAACATTATTACAAAGTTTTATACGAACTTTCAAAGTAAGACAATTAGCTCATAGCTATCAAATTGAATTCACTACTAATTAACTTAACATGAAATAAAAAATGAAATTCAAACTTTGATGAACTTGGACAAATTGAAAATAGAATTTCAATTCAAGCTTCATTGATGAATCATGTTGAATCTCTTTCCAATTTAAAATTTAAAAGACATGTACCTGAAAATGAAGGTAGAATGAATAAATTTCAGCAGTAGCAGCAGTAACAAATTCAGCAGAATAGCAGTATTTCCACAGATTTGAGCGATAATACGACCCGAGGAAACCAGATGCACAATACAGTATTTTAAAAGACGCTTCAGATTTCAACTGAACAGCGGAATCACATAAAGTTGAACAGATTCAACAAAAGAACAACATTTCAGATTTCAGTTTCTTTTCAGTTTCAAATTCCCATTTTTCTGATTTTTCTGTTTCTACTGCTGTATCTGTGTATGAGTGTGTGTGACTGTTCTCTTTTGTTTCTTTTCTGTTTCTTTTTAGATTTTCATTTCTGATTTTCTGCTTGATTTTCCACACTCAAATCTGACTTTTCACTCTCTTAAAAATTCTCTAAGGTCTGTTCAGCTAAGGTCTGTCCAGCTCTTCCTAAAATCTCCTCTCTAAGGTCTGTCCAACTCCTGTATTTATACAGGGCTGGTTGCACCCTTTTAATGCTGGATGGACCCTTTACCCCTTTAAAAATTAGAAAGTTTCCATTAAAAACTACTTTTAATACTTTATATGATCCTAACCTGATTTTCAGCAGCCCCATTATCCCTTGTTTCCCATTAGTATCTTAAACTATAGCCACTAACATTACATTATAATACACTAGCACTAACACCCTGTTTTTACTGTTTCATTCCCAGAAATGCCCTTGAAATCCTGATGTTATTACTGAAAAATCAGAACCTACTGCAAAACAGATTCTAAAATCTGTATAAACTTAATTATCTTTCTGATTTACAGCTATAACCAATCCTATTAACCTCCTAACACAATTGTATTTGACCAACTTTTGTAAACTTGAATTCAAACTTGACATTACAGCAATATTACACTGAATTCAGAACTAACATCATAACAACATATTACTGAAATTATCATAACAATTCAGACTGGACTTAACATTGAACCAAGATCAAACATACACAGGGTCATGGTCAATATACTGACAATGCCCTGTTCAGAAAACAATACATACACATCATACATTTGAATTTACTGGTTTATTAAACAAGAACTAACTGATTAACAATAACTAATTAACTGGTTATAATAAAATAATCTATTCAAGACAGGCTATTTCAGTCAACACTTTCAGAAATGAAAATTCGTAATATAATTAATCGACGAACTTAATCGAGTCGATTACACACATTGTAATTAGTCACAACCAACAGAAACCATTCACATTTGGATCAAGTAGATAGGTAGGAGACAGAAATGACAGAATTAATCAAAACAAAATATGAAAAATTAACAAGCTATTAATACAGACAACAATACACGTAGAATACACAATAAAAAAAATACCTCTGAATCTTCATCAAACTCGAACTCAACTCGGCTTCGGATTTTTGTTTGAAATCAAACAGACCTTAGTCGAAGTATTTTCCACTGAAAATACTTCGACTAGGGTCGATTGAACCTCAATCCTTACTTAATCTGAACAGAATCCGGAAGTTTGGTATTTTTAGGGTTCTTAAAAATTCGATTTGGGATTTAACCATTTATGGTCAGATTCGAGAAGAACCAAACATGACACAAGGGTGAGGGTAGCCTAGGGGTCATTTGGTGTTAGTTTGAAACGGATCTGAGTTTGTTCTTGTTTGGTCCGAATCTTCAAAAGAAGATTCGAGAAGTTCAGAACTGATTCGAACCAAACAAACAATAGATCCATACTCAGGGTGACTAGGGGAAGCTATGGTGTCGATTTGGGACTGTTAGGTTTAGATCTGAACTTGGCTCGAATCTTCAAATGAAGATTCGAGAACCTTCAGGGAGATTCGAACCAAGCAGGTAACATATTCGGATAGAGGGTGTTCAGGGGGTTCTGGGGTGTCAAGATGGTGACCGGCGGCGTTGATGCCGCCGGGTTTCAGGCGGTGGAATCCTAGGGCGGCTAGGGTTAGGAGTGGGGGTTTGGGGGACGATGATGAACAGTGTAGGAGGGGGGGTGTTCAGTTAGGGGCCGGGGTAAGGCTTGGGATTTATATAGGGGTGGGGTGGATTGGTATCGTCCGTCCGATCAAGTAAGATGAAGGGCCAGGATTAATTCATTAAACCAAACGACGTCGTTTGGTTTAAAGTTGGGGTCGGACTGAATCGGGTCATTGGGTCGGGTTACAGGTTGCGGGTAAGGGCAGGGGATCTTGACCGTAGGGTTGGATTTGATCCAACGGTTTCTGAGAAGCCACGACCAAACGCTGTCGTTTTGGTTCGTCTGGCTTGGACCAGTCTTGGGGCTACCTGGATTGGGCTGGGGGGGGGGAATTAATTTGATTTGGGCCTGGATTTTAATCCAGGTCCAATTTTGTATATAGGTATTATTTTTTTCATTTTTTTCTAATTTAAATTTCTAATTTTAATTGTAAAACAATTTTAACTTCACAAAAATATATTAATTACTCTATAACAATTATTTAACACATAGACAAAACATCAATCACACAGTGAAACATTTAAAATAGAACCAATGCATATTTTTGTGATTTTATTTAAATTATCTCTTAAATGCATAATTAAATCCTATATGCATGCAATATGTATTTTATTTTATTTTTTCATTTTATTATGACAATGTAAACACTTACGGACATAACACAAGTATTTAACACCACACAAATTCAAAAATTACACAGTAAAAGAAATTTATTTTATTTTTTGATTTATTTTGGAGTAGTTTTTCGTAAGGCAAAAATCACGTGCTCACAGTCTTCCTTCAAGCGCAAGAGCCAGATTACTTTCAAAACATGATGTCCGCAGTTGGCAAATCCTTCTCGGAAGCAATCAAAATGGGAGATGTAAGCACATGATTTTTGCCCTATATGAGAATTACTCCCAAAAAATTCAAATAAATTGATTTTCCTTGGTGTGCAATTTTGTGAGATTTTGTGATATTTTTGGATAATTATTTGTATTTGTCTGTGTTTGTTTATTTGTTAAATTAATAAAAAATACAAAAATATGTCGCAATTGCATGTAGGATTTAATTCTATAATTGTTACTAATTAAATTTGTTTACAAAAAATTAAAAATTACAAAATAGGCATCTTTTGCATTTTTAGCATTTAATGTCCAAATATACAATTTTATGCTTAATTATTACTTGCAACGTCCATGGCTGCTCGAGTCGGAGCTCGACGAACAGCTGCCTCTGTCATCGACGAGTTGCTGCCTCACTTCGTCTTCTTCAAAGCTCGAGCATCACCATGGCCAAGCCGTCTCCGAGCTGCTGCCTCACCTTCAACTTGTTTGCCACAACCAAACGCAGCTGCTTCTGTTTCGCGGCACGCTGCTACTGTCTAGCTCCTCCATCGTCACTGTAGCAGTTGCTACGTCCAACGCCTTCTTCATCTCCTTCTCGTCGCCTTCAGTCCCAAAACAAGATCCAACCATTTCGTTTGGTCGAGTTTTAGTCGAGGTCGTCGAGCGTAGTTTTGAGTTCGTCAAGTTTACAAGGAAGGTGAGTTCGTAGTTGAGTTCGTCGTTGAATCCGGACAGATTTATTCCCATTCGAGGTTTGTCGAAACAGTCCATACATATTCGTGTCGATCCGGTTAGTAGATTTTGAGTTTTATTTTGTCCGTATTTTGTTTTGATATTTTCGAATCTAAAATCGGCAAATGTTTGTTTTGTTCATGTCTATGTTTGGATATTTGATTTTTTTTGGTTTTGTTCATGTTCATAGGCTTTGTTAAATTAATTTTTCAGATTTCAAATGAAAGATTAATTAGTTGTTTTTCATGTTTGTATTATTGTTTAAATATTTGTTAGTTTGTTAGATTTAAATTGAAATTTAATTAATTATTTCTTCAATTTGTTTCATGTGTTGTTATAATTTTCCAGAAATTATTAATGTTGTTTAAATCGTTTGAATCCGTCATGTTTGTTGCTTAAAAATAGATTTAATTCATGTTCATCTTTGTTTGAAGTTCATGTTTAATCCAGTGATTTAATGTGAGTTTATGTTTGTTTGTGATTTGTTGATTTGAATCATGTATTTTGTTGTTTGTATTGTTGTATCCTTGCTCATACATTCATGGTCTAAATTAACCAGGATTGGTTCCCGATATGGTTAATTCATTCCATTAATTTTGAGTTGTGTTGTTCATCGTGTTCATGTGAGTTGTTGTTGAAGATTGTTGAGAAATTGGTCATCTTGACTATATTTTGGTTAAGTTATGATTAATTGATCGTTTAGAGCTGAGGGGGTAATTTGGTAAATTGGAATCCATTCGGGGGTAGATTTGTAATTGCAATAAGGTCGGAGGGGTAGTTTGGTAATTGAACATTATTTTGATTCTTTATGTTAAGCATGAGAGACAAAATATAATGGGGTGGAGTTTTTGATGTACTTGTTTAATATAATGGGGGACAAGACAAATTATAATGGGGAGGAATATTGTATTTGTTTAATATAGGCATGTGGGACAAATTATAATGGGATTGGGTGGAAGCATTTATTTAATGTAGGCATGGGGGACAATATTTAAAATAAATAAAACATTAAGTAGTGGGACAAAGCATGCCATTGGGAGAATAATTTGGGGATGGGAATTGAAGACATTTTGCTATAAATAGAAGAGAAAATTTAGGAAGAAGGGTGGAAAAAAAGAGAGGAAAAACTAGATAGAGAGAAGAAAAAAAGAGGGGGCGGAGTGAGAAGTATACACCCGATATACATTCTGGATACACTGAATATACAGGGGCAGAATTCATTTTGGAGAGTTTTGAAGTTGAAAAAGAATAGTTACTGCTTCATTGCCTCGCTTAAGATCTGAAATAGTCAGAACCTTCCTACCTTTTACTTCTTCACTATACTTGGAGTCGTTTATAGTCTCCTGGGTTTTCTGCTATTCCTACTGTACTGGTTTGCGATGTTGCTGAATCTGCTGTTGCTGTGTTATTACTGCTGCTGACTTCTCCTTCTTTTGTTCTTGTACTGCTGTTTCCAGGTACACATTTGTACAATCTCGGCTTGAAGCAAAAAATGAAATATTAATCAGGCTTTGTTCCTGTTGAATTCCTCCTGTTTAGATTTGTGGTTGAATATAATTTTTCTTTCTTTGTATAAAGATGTAGTTGAATGATTAATGAGTAATGAGGTTGCATATGTATAATTTCTTCATCTAATAATGTTAGTTTAAATTAATCGGAGAATAATTAATCTGTTTTTGATATTATTGTGTATCTATCTCATGTTCTAGCATTAGTAAATAATAGAATGTAGAATTAAAGCAGTTTTCCTTGTACAAACGCGATCGCAATTTTCCGTTCACATTAGTCGTAACTTAATAACTGATAAGTTACGTTTTTCAGCATGTAATTAATTAAGAAATTTTCTTTTGCTTTTAGAGACAAACTTAATAGAAGAAATGTAGTCACTGTAGGTTTATCCTTAAAATAAAATGAGACGAGCCTCGCCAAATAAATCACACATCGCTGGGGCCCTCAATAAATACATAACCATTGACTAGACTTTGGATTTGGCCGTTTAATGAACGTTCACGGCCTCTTCCTAAAATAACAATACGTTAGTCTCTTTAGGACGTGCCTTAATAAACCTTACCTTCTTAAACTCGGGTGCACATTTATGTGACCCAAATCCAAATCTCAACAGAGTTGAAATACGCCAACAACCACGGGTGCATTGATGTGACGTGGTTCGAGATGTGTTTCCACGATGTTGCAATTCTTGATAAAAATAACAGTAAATGATAAAAGCGGTTAAAAGTTAAAATTTGCACATAAGTTCATACTTGCATAAAATCAGATAATCAAGCCAAATATGACAGTTGAGCGACCGTGCTAGAACCACGGAACTCGGGAATGCCTAACACCTTCTCCCGGGTTAACAGAATTCCTTATCCGGATTTCTGGTACGCAGACTGTAATATGGAGTCATTCTTTTCCTCGATTCGGGATTAAAATTGGTGACTTGGGACACCCTAAATCTCCCAAGTGGCGACTATGAAATAAATAAACAAATTCCGTCTCGATTGTCCTTTAATTGGAAAAAACTCCCTACGCCCCTCGAGGGTACGGAAAAAGGAGGTGCGACAGCTCTGGCGACTCTGCTGGGGATTTGACCCAGAACCACTGGTTCAGGGTTAGAAATTCGAGCTTAGATAAATTGTTATATTTGGTTTTATCTGATTTTTACATGTTTGAGCCTAATGTGCTAAATGTTGCTTTTACTGCTTTGATATTATTTGCACTGTACATATAAACTGTGTCGAAACCCTTTTCTTCTTACCTCCGGGGAGAAGCTCGCTGGTCGAGACTCCCTATTCTGTTAGTGTCAATACCTGAAATAAGAAAGAGGCCGGATAAGTTACAAAGCCAGACGATCCCGCGGGTCCCCGGTACGTAGCCCCCTCCTCGACTCGAGTTGTCCGCTCGGGTACACAGGTCTAGAACAAACACCCAGATTATGAACCTAGAATAACTCAGCTTCATGCCGGATCCCTAGTAGGAACGTTTGTTTGCATCACGTGCATTTGACTTTGGAGGCTCAACACAGGGGTTGGGTCTGTCTAGGACAGGTGCACCAAAAAATGAAAATGACCATCCTGATGCATCTTACTTGCTACTACTTGCGCATTTATTTGATTCGGACTTGTGTGTTGACTGACTTGTAAATATCAGGAATAATATTTTGAAACTGAAAAAAAGAAAGAAATAGCGGTTAGGGAATTGATTGTTTATTTTTGAAAAAAAAAACCAATACCTAAATACTGTCAAAACTCTGGCGAAATTTTGAGAAAATAAAAAAAATGTCCTATTAGAAAAAAAAATAGAAAAAATAGTTTGTCTTGCCATGAAAATGAAAATGAAAAAAGAGTCCTATTTTTAAAAGAGTTTTTTTTTATGAAAATGCCAATAAATAAAAAATAAAAAGAGTCGTGCGTTGAACGTGGTTTTATTATTTGTTCCAAAATATATATATATATATATATGTTTTATTATTTGTTCCAAAATATATATATATATATATATATAATCCAAAAAGTATTTTTCTTTACTTCCAAAATGTATATATATCTTTATTTGTTGCAAAGAATATTTGTCTTACCAAGAAAATTCAAAGTAAATTTTCAAAAAGATATGTCTTGCAAAAAATAGATATATATATATCTTTATTTTTCATTATTGATTTTTTTAGAAAGTCTTTTTAATAGTTTTTTTAAAAAAAATATATAAAAAAATAAATATATATTTTCGTTTTTTTTTTTAAAAAAATCCGAAAATATTTTGATTCTTCTTTCAAAATTGAAAAGAAAATTCAAAATTCAAAATATATATATTTTTTAGAAGTATTTCTTTTATTAAAGGTAAAATTCCAAAAAATATTTTCTTTCTTCTTTAGAATAAGAGAAAACAAATGAAAATTCAGACAAAAAATATCTTCCCTTTACTTTTGCAATTCTCAAAGTTCAAATCAAAAGAAAAGGAATTCTTACAAGTCTTTCTTTCAAAAAGAAAATCAATCAAAAAAAAATACTTCCTTTCTTCTTTTGAAGCAGTTCTTTCACAAATTCCAATTAAAAAAAAATGTTAGTTCATTTACTTATTCATGATCGGCCCGAACTACGCGGGTTTGATTCTCACCGGATGTGAGATACGTAGGCAACCCTCATCGGGTCCAACCCCACCTTTTTGCTAAAAAAAGCCAAAAACAAACAAATAAATAAATAAAAAAAAACATGTCATAAATAAGTCGGGTGATTCCAACCCACCTTTTTGCTAAAAAGCCAAAAACAAACAAAATAATAATAAAAAGATGTGTCAAAATTTTAATTCTGTCATAAAGAAGTCGGGTGATGCTGTTTTGTCAAAACATAGCCGAATGTTCCCGAAAGGGACGCCGGAAGGCTGACCTTGCATAAACAGCCACTCTTTGGGTCACGTTAAAGATTTGGTCCAGTTGACCCCCACAGCCTTAAAAATCTTTGCCCCCGAGACGTTGAAAGGCCGTGTTTGCAATATTGACTTTTCTAATTCGAAAAACGATAAATAAGTCAGGTGATGCTGTTTTGTCATAAATAGCCGAATGTTCCCGAAAGGGACTCCGGAAGGCTGACTTTGCATAAATAGCCACCTTCGGGTCATTTTTTAAGATTAGGTCCAGTTGACCCTCATAGCCTTAAAAATCTTCGTCCCCGAGGCGCTGAAGGGCCGTGTTTGCAACACCAGGTTTTTATTGTAATTTGAAAAAAAAAACAAAGAGTCAGCAGTCAGGCGAATACCGTTTGAATTTTAGTCAAAAATAAGCCGAGCCAGCTTCGGCAGTGTCTTAAACCGTTCTTGCCAAAATAGCCTTAGAGTATCTTTCAGTTGTCGAAAGGTTATTTTCGTAAAAGAACGGACAAGTTTGTAAAGTGTCGTAAAATAATCCTCCCCGGCCTCAAAATTCATGTGAGATTGGGAAGGGGTCACATTTGCAAAAATAGCCGTTTGGTTGCATTTGTCAAACGGGAAAAGGAAGCTGGCCATTTGTTTTAGAGTTTGTAAATCTTTTAATTAGAATATGTGGGTTGTTTGATTTTCAGTTTGTAGGTCATCTTCAAACCTTTGAAACCCAGTTTGTCTTAATATGAAAAATTGAAAAAAAATGTTTAGTATTGCTTATCTTTTAGTGGTCCGAACTATGCAAGGTCTGATTCATGCGGGGGCATGATACATAGGCAATCTCCATAAGATTCGACCACAACAAAAAAAAAGAAAAAAAGAAAGTGAATAAATAAAAAAGGCACAAAGAATAAATAAAAAAAAGGGTGGAATGAAGGGTTTCACGCGGGAGGATGCTCGCGGTAAAAAAAACATGTTAGAAATGGTTAACTGCCTAAGAATATTGCGTTCCCCAACATGCAATTGCAATATCTGTTAAAACTTTAACGCTAACAAGTTTGTTGTTTGTCCAAATCCAAACAGTTAGTTGTTAAAGCGTACTGGCACCATACCATTATCAAACAAGATCAAAAGGGATTATACCAGAAAGCATGGCTGGCTCAGAAAATAGTGTTGATTCGGAAGGGACGGCACATCAGATGCTGAAGGAGGCGATGGCCAATATAGAAAAAATGAGATTGGAAATGCATGAAATGCAGCTAGCCATGGCTAAGGCGCAAAAGGGGCCCAAACCACTCGTCACTCCTACTTCCCCACCGGGACACACACCGGAATACCCTTTACCCGGCCCTTCAACGAGCTTCCCCGTTGCCCAATACTACCAAGGGGATACTTCCTATAATCCCCAAGCTCCACCACCCAAACAAAACCCTCCTCCGCCAATCGTCCCCGTCGTCGGGGCACCTCCGCCAGCCACGTTGCAAAGATCCTCCAGCGAGCCGTTGTTTCAGGCTCACGATACGCAATACTATCCCCCTGAGCCCACATTCCATGCCCCCGAACCACATGCCTACAATCCTCACTTGGAGGTACCGGCAGAGATTGAAAAGCCGGTTAAAGTCCCGGAACAAGAGGAGGTATTGACGAAGTTCAAAAGCCTGGAGCAGTCCTTCAGGAACCTGCACGGATTGGGCCACCAGATCAGTGTGGCCTACAAAGATCTATGCCCTTTCCCGGACGTCCAACTCCCGGCTGGGTTCAAGATGCCTAAGTTTGATTTATATGAAGGGCACGGTGACCCCATGGCACATTTGCGGGGTTTCTGTAGCAAAATGAGAGGGGCAGGCGGCAAAGATGAACTGCTGATAGCCTATTTTGGCCAAAGTCTGAGCGGATCGGCACTCGAATGGTATACCAGGCAGGATTCCAGCAGATGGTACACTTGGGATGATCTGGCGTAGGCTTTCACAGGTCATTTCCAATACAATCTCGAGATAGTCCCTGACCGTCTCACATTGTTGAGGACCGGGAAGAAGCCCGGGGAAAGTTTTCGCGAGTTCGGGTTCCGCTGGAGAGAGCAAGCAGCCAGAGTTGATCCTTCCATGAGAGAGGGAGAAATGGTGGACTACTTCTTGCAGACACTGGATTCAACTTACTTTGGTCACTTGGTGACGACGGTTGGGAAATCCTTCAATGAAGTAGTAAAGATAGGGGTCATGATAGAGGAGGGTCTGAGGTATGACAAAATCCTGAATTACTCAGCACTCAAGGCAACAACCCAGGCTATTCAGAGCGGCACAGGAGGTGCGCTGGGAAGAAAGAAGAAAGAAGAAATTGCCACGATTGAGGCAAGCAGTTGGTCCAGGTCTGGTAAACCATACTACAACCAACCCAGACCCCACAGACCAAACTACCCATACAGCCCACCACAGCACTACTATCCACCTCAAGAACCACACTTCTCCGTGCACCAAGCCCAAACATACACTCAGCCTCCGGTTCGCCCGCAATGGCGCGCGTCGGCTCCCCAGAACACACATACACCATCGCAAAACACCTATCCACCGCCAAGAGCTTACAAGAACCCTCAAGGGGCAGGTTTCCGGGGAAATCAGGCTTTCAGAAATGAAAGAATACAAAGAACATTCACTGAGTTGGGAGAAACCTATACTGTCGTGTTCCACAAATTAAGGCAGTTAGGCTTGTTGAGTCCTGTTGAGCCCAGATTGCCAAATCCCCTTCCCAAAAATATGGACCACTCGGTAAGCTATGAGTATTGTTCGGGGGCTCCCGGACATGATACCGAGAAGTGTTGGAAGTTGAAACATGCAGTACAAAATCTTATTGACACCAACAAGATTGAGGTTCAGACACTAGAGGCGCCCAACATCAATCAGAACCCGTTGCCGGCACACCTTGAAACCCACATGATTGAGCTAGTGCACGAAGGAGGGGAGCTAAAGAAACCCTCACAAACAGTGATGATGATCCGTGTCGGTTCAAAAGAAATGTTAACCAGTGGAAAAGCGGTGGTATAGTTGGAAAAGGTGGATGACAAGCCAGTTATGGTGTTGGAAAAGGGTCCAACGAGGCAGATGTGCAGTTTGTGGGGTTGAAAGCAAAAATCAACAATTGAACGGCTACTCCTCTTCCTATACGAAGGGAGTCTTGGTAGTGGGCTCTGATTTTCTTTTTGTTGTCTGGATTATTCCAGGGTTGTAATCCAGATTTTTCTTGTGCTCGCCAAAGTGTGAAACCTTGCTATCCCGTATTTTAATAAAGTGAAAGTTTTTTTCCTCATTCCTTATTTTGTTTTAATTTTTCTTCTTATTTTTCTCTTCTGAACAGTTCTCTTTATACTGGTTCTAATGACATGGCATGCACGACGGATCTTCAACCTAGTCTAAAAAAATCAATCTGATTTCGAACTTATAGTACAAGATTGTGATGATAAGTCGGAATACGATAAGGATGAAGCCTCCGAAGAAATTAACAGAGAGTTGAGCCAATTTGAAGAAAAAAAAAAGAGCCCAACTGACACGGAAGCCGTCAATCTAGGGGATGCGGATGACATCAGGGAAGCTAAGATAAGCGTCCATATGGAACCAAACATCAGGGAAGAACTAATCAAAGCACTTACTGAATTCAAAATATTTTGCATGGTCATACGACAACATGCCGGGTTGAAGCACCAATTTAGTGGTTCAAAAATTGCCCACTGACCCGGCATTTCCCCCGTCAAGCAAAATTGAGGAAGTCCAAAACCGACGTAAGTGTGAAGATTAAGGAAGAAGTAACCAAACAGCTGAATGCTAAGGTTATTCGGGTCGCTCGATATCCTGATTGGTTGGCTAATGTGGTGCCAGTGTAAAAAAAAAAAAAAAAAGGAGATGGAAAATCCAGGTGTGTGTTGATTATTGCAATCTAAACAGAGCAAGCCCAATGACGCTTTGTGATCAACAAATATCGAAGGGAACTGCGTCGACATGGCTATCAATTCTGACGCAGTTAAGAGATATTATGTATGATTGTAATTGTTGTTTGTTTGTATTTAGCATTTATCAGAGAATGAAATGACGGAGGCAATTCTTTCTTCTATCCAAACACTTTAACCTTTGCTTCCCCTTTTGAGCCTTATTTATTCTTTCATACCCCTCTTTTGGAATCAGTAATGAAAATGAAAGAAAAAGAGAAGAAAAAAAGTAATGATAATAAGAACAAAAGAAAAGTCACAAAAAAAAACAAAGGAATTGGGAACTACGTTTGACCTGATTCCTCAAAGAAGGATACGTAGGCGCCTCACGGCTCGGTCATAGTGTAACAAAAAAAACAAAAATCCCCAAGCAAGAAAAACTGGGGCAGAAGTTGATTCCGAGAGTTGTAATGTTTTACCCATCAAAATCATTTTGAACCTCTTGTTACCCCTTTTCTTTTAACCCATATTGACGTCCAAAAAAGACCTCCCGATCAGTATCCGAGAAGTGTTAAATCAATGCAAATGGAAGTCGGGAATAACACTTTGATCCCCAGCAGGGAAGAAGATCATAAGCTGGAAATGAATTGATAGCCGAAAGAATCCCCAGCAGAGAGAGTCATATCGGCAGCACTCCAATCCCCAGCTGGAAAATAAAATGAGAGAGTCTTATATGTGAAAACCTTCACAGGCACCATAAGGCGACGAAAGATGAGAGAAATAAAATGAGAGAGTCTTATCGGTGAAAACCTTCACAGGCACCATAAGGCGACGAAAGATGAGAAAAAATAAAATGAGAGAGTCTTATCGGTGAAAACCTTCACAGGCACCATAAGGCGATGAAAGATGAGAAAAATAAAATGAGAAAGTCTTATTAGCGAAAACCCCTCGAAGGGCACTGTGAGGTGAGAAGACAAGATTGGCGGAAAGAATCCGCATTTGGCAAAGAGTTGAGTACCTGTTTATCCCCAGCAACATGAGGCCGTCCGAAAGGTTGATTGATACAAATAGACTGGGTTGATTAATCCGGAATGCGTGACATGATCGTTGGGATCGGTTATATCATTCAGATAAGTTCTTTTCTTTCCTTTTCCCCAGCATTTGTTCAGGAAGATTTCTTTTGTTTTTCTATTTTTTGAAATCATCACTTTTTCATTTTTTGGTTTAAAGACTTTACCTCCCCAGCAGTTTGTTTTTGAAAAGGAATTTTCAGAGCTTACTACCAGTTGCCAAAATGATGCAAAGCAAAATGCGAATAGGACAGGCCAAAGATAAGGCGATAAAGCGAAAAGAAGTTGGTCGCAAGACCAAATGTTGAATGGGTCTAGATCTCAAGAGGACCAAATTTCCAAGGGAAGTTGGAGAAAAACAGGAAAACAACAGTTGAGAAAAATTGTGGACCTAATTCCAAGAGGGTCCCCAACAGATCATCAAGATGTGGGGAAGGAAAATAAAAAAAAAGGAAAATTCATTCCCAGCAAAATAACCCCCAGCAAGTTTTGATAGCGTAATGAAGCACAGAGCGGGGAAGAGGGAAAGGGAAAAACCATCCCCAGCAGGAGTGGCACGACCACTCACCATGTGTTAAAACTAACAAATTTTCTTTGATTTGAAGCAGGAAAAGGAAATCTTGTTAATGGCGAAAAAACATGCCACAAGGAAAAGCACCAACACTGGGGCAGAAAATTTTCTGCCATTTGTCGAAAATTTTCTCGAATGAACGAGGAAATCAATTCAAGTTTTAAGAGATAGCAAGACAACACAATTCTAAGAAAGACAGTCGGAGGTAAGACAATTCCAAGTTTTTGAAGATGGGTTCATCCGCCCTCGAATAGGATATTTTGGGTTCATCCGCCCTCGAATAGGATATTTTGGGTTCATCCGCCCTCGAATAGGATATTTTGGGTTCATCCGCCCTCGAATAGGATATTTTGGGTTCATCCGCCCTCGAATAGGATATTTTGGGTTCATCCGCCCTCGAATAGGATATTTTGGGTTCATCCGCCCTCGAATAGGATATTTTGGGTTCATCCGCCCTCGAATAGGATATTTTGGGTTCATCCGCCCTCGAATAGGATATTTTGGGTTCATCCGCCCTCGAATAGGATTTTATTTTCTAAATTGTTGTTGAAGACAGGCGCCCACCTGAATAACGAGAGGAATACTTTTTGTCTGTTCATTTCATATATTAGGCTCCCACCTGTATAACAAGGGAATACATTCCACGTCTTTACCAATAGGAGACACACTTCCTAAGTTTAGTTTTACCCATAGGAGACGCATTTCCTCCTAAGTTTATTTTACCCATAGGAGAGGCATTTCCTCCTAAGATTATTTTACCCATAGGAGAGGAATTTCCTCCTAAGTTTAGTTTTACCCATAGGAGAGGCATTTCCTCCTAAGTTGTTGTTTGAAGCCAGGCGCCCACCTGTATAACGAGAGGAATACATTCAGTCTTTACTTTCAAGTGTTGAAGTTGGGAGCCCGCCCATATAATAGAGGCATACATTTAGTCTTTTCATTTCAAGTGTTGAAGTTGGGAGCCCGCCCATAATAACAGAGGCATACATTTCAGTCTTTACTTTCAAGTGTTGAAGTTGGGAGCCCGCCCATAGAACAGAGGCATACATTTCAGTATCAAGTCAGAAGACAATAAAACAGAGGGTTACAACAGGAATCCCCAGCAGTAAACAATAAAATCCCCAGCACCAAGAAACAGAACAAATTCAGGCGCATGAGTCAGGTCCCAGCACAAATTCAGGCGCATGAGTCAGGTCCCAGCACAAATTCAGGCGCATGAGTCAAAGGGAAGAAAAGACGCGTCTTGAGGGAAGCAGCTTGTGAACATTAAAACGTGCCCAGCATAACAAATCTGATGAAGAGAGTCGTGCCCCCCGGAGGAACCGCCAAAAAGCTTAATGAAGAAAGCCACGTCCCTAGCGGACCGAGCAAAATGATGAAAACTGGTATTCAGAAAAGCAAAGGGCCAGTATCATTCCAAAATTCAAGGAAGAAAAGCACCGGAGGAAACACAAGCCGACAAGAAAGCAAGGCAACAAGAACAAATTTCAGTCTAGCCTAGCTTCTTGTTTTATTTTAAGCACGGTGTAACAAGGAGATCGGTAAGCAGTGATAACAGCATGCAACAGCAGTAACATTGCAGTCCCACGGTAGTCCCAGCTACCAAAACTTCCCGAACTACATTAACATGATTCCCCTTTAGCCAGGGATATGTAGAAAACCTTTGAAGCAAAGGTTCGGTTAAATCTTTTTCAAAAAATGATTCACACGGAGTGCTCGGATGGGCAAAAATCGCTCGCTTTATCTTTGCACGAAAACCCTTCGTGTCTCCGGGCAAAGAGGGCAGCTGTAAGCACGTGATTTTTGCCCTATATGAGAATTACTCCCAAAAAATTCAAATAAATTGATTTTCCTTGGTGTGCAATTTTGTGAGATTTTGTGATATTTTTGGATAATTATTTGTATTTGTCTGTGTTTGTTTATTTGTTAAATTAATAAAAAATACAAAAATATATCGCATTTGCATGTAGGATTTAATTCTATAATTGTTACTAATTAAATTTGTTTACAAAAAATTAAAAATTACAAAATAGGCATCTTTTGCATTTTTAGCATTTAATGTCCAAATATACAATTTTATGCTTAATTATTACTTAATTGTGCGTTAATTGTTATTGGGAGTTAATTTGCGCTTTTATAACTTAATTTAGTTCTTAATAATAATTTAAGTACTTTTATAATTTAGTTTTAGAAAATAAAAGAAGAAAAAATAACAAAATACAAAGAAAAATCGGATTGGGCCACTTCTTCAAATTTCAACCTCAGGCCCAAATAATTGCCCAATCTTCTCCATGACCCAGTCCACTACAGACCGAGTCGACCCGGTCCGCCCCATTAACCCATTAACTCAACACCCCTTCTTCATTTTTGTCCAACACAAAACAAAACACAAACCAAAAAACCCTAAAAAAACTAAAAAACTACCCGCCCCCCTCCATCTTCTTCCTCTCAAAAACCTTCAACCCGAGCTAACCATGGCTGCCTCCCATGGCTTCTTCTGCGTCCACCACCCATCACCTTCCCACCGCGAAACCACCAGTCCGGACTCCCTCACGTCCAAACACCACCACCCAAACACCTGTCCGACTCCCTCACGGCCACTCCCTCCATGGCTAACCCCTTCACCTCCATAACCAGTCCGTCGTTGCTACTCCATTCTAGATGCTCCTGTGTCTTCGCTCCAGCTGCGTCGTCCATGAAGATCGTTCCTGCTTCTGCTTGCAACGTCCATGGCTGCTCGAGTCGGAGCTCGACGAACAGCTGCCTCTGTCATCGACGAGTTGCTGCCTCACTTCGTCTTCTTCAAAGCTCGAGCATCACCATGGCCAAGCCGTCTCCGAGCTGCTGCCTCACCTTCAACTTGTTCGCCACAACCAAACGCAACTGCTTCTGTTTCGCGGCACGCTGCTACTATCCAGCTCCTTCGTCGTCACTGTAGCAGTTGCTACGTCCAACGTCTTCTTCATCTCCTTCTCGTCGCCTTCAGTCCCAAAACAAGATCCAACCATTTCGTTTGGTCGAGTTTTAGTCGAGGTCGTCGAGCGTAGTTTTGAGTTCGTCAAGTTTACAAGGAAGGTGAGTTCGTAGTTGAGTTCGTCGTTGAGTCCGGACAGATTTATTCCCATTCGAGGTTTGTCGAAACAGTCCATACACATTCGTGTCGATCCGGTTAGTAGATTTTGAGTTTTATTTTGTCCGTATTTTGTTTTGATATTTTCGAATCTAAAATCGGCAAGTGTTTGTTTTGTTCATGTCTATGTTTGGATATTTGATTTTTTTTGGTTTTGTTCATGTTCATATGCTTTGTTAAATTAATTTTTCAGATTTCAAATGAAAGATTAATTAGTTGTTTTTCATGTTTGTATTATTGTTTAAATATTTGTTATTTTGTTAGATTCAAATTGAAATTTAATTAATTATTTCTTCAATTTGTTTCATGTGTTGTTATAATTTTCCAGAAATTATTAATGTTGTTTAAATCGTTTGAATCCGTCATGTTTGTTGCTTAAAAATAGATTTAATTCATGTTCATCTTTGTTTGAAGTTCATGTTTAATCCAGTGATTTAATGTGAGTTTATGTTTGTTTGTGATTTGTTGATTTGAATCATGTATTTTGTTGTTTGTATTGTTGTATCCTTGCTCATACATTCATGGTCTAAATTAACCAGGATTGGTTCCCGATATGGTTAATTCATTCCATTAATTTTGAGTTGTGTTGTTCATCGTGTTCATGTGAGTTGTTGTTGAAGATTGTTGAGAAATTGGTCATCTTGACTATATTTTGGTTAAGTTATGATTAATTGATCGTTTAGAGCTGAGGGGGTAATTTGGTAAATTGCAATCCATTCGGGGGTAGATTTGTAATTGCAATAAGGTCGGAGGGGTAGTTTGGTAATTGAACATTATTTTGATTCTTTATGTTAAGCATGAGAGACAAAATATAATGGGGTGGAGTTTTTGATGTACTTGTTTAATATAATGGGGGACAAGACAAATTATAATGGGGAGGAATATTGTATTTGTTTAATATAGGCATGGAGGACAAATTATAATGGGATTGGGTGGAAGCATTTATTTAATGTAGGCATGGGGGACAATATTTAAAATAAATAAAACATTAAGTAGCGGGACAAAGCATGCCATTGGGAGAATAATTTGGGGTTGGGAATTGAAGACTTGTCTTGCTATATATATAGGGTCATTTGACACATTTTAGAGGACTTAAACATTGAGGAAAAAAAGGTTGAACATTATTGAGAGATTATTATTAGGAGAGGATTTTGGGGAGAGAATTTTAATACTTGAGGTTGAACATAAAACAGATTTCTACACTTGAGAGCGGACAGACTTGAAATATTTTGAGAGTAAAAGAGAAATGCAATTTGAACTTTCACTCGAATAAATTCCGTTTGCTTTTCTTCGAGTGTTATTCAAAAATCAGAAACTACTGCATCTTGTATCTTTTCTCTCCTCTGCTTTGATTGTGATTGCACTTTGGTATTGCTGAGTTTTTAATCTGTTACTGGGTTATTCTACTGGTTGTTACTGGTTTGCGGTGTTGCTGAATCTGCTGTTGCTGTGGTATTATTGCTGCTGACTTCTCCTTCTTTTGTTCTTGTACTGCTGTTTCCAGGGTACACATTTGTACAATCTCGGCTTGAAGCAAAAAATGAAATATTAATCAGGCTTTGTTCCTGTTGAATTCCTCCTGTTTAGATTTGTGGTTGAATATAATTTTTCTTTCTTTGTATAAATATGTAGTTGAATGATTAATGAGTAATGAGGTTGCATATGTATAATTTCTTCATCTAATAATGTTAGTTTAAATTAATCGGAGAATAATTAATCTGTTTTTGATATTATTGTGTATCTATCTCATGTTATAACATTAGTAAATAATAGAATGTAGAATTAAAGTAGTTTTCCTCGTACAAACGCGATCGCAATTTTCCGTTCACATTAGTCGTAACTTAATAACTGATAAGTTGCATTTTTCAGCATGTAATTAATTAAGAAATTTTCTTTTGCTTTAAGAGACAAACTTAATAGAAGAAATGTAGTCACTGTAGGTTTATCCTTAAAATAAAATGAGACGAGCCTCGCCAAATAAATCACACATCGTTGGGGCCCTCAATAAATACATAACCATTGACTAGACTTTGGATTTGGCCGTTTAACGAACGTTCACGGCCTCTTCCTAAAATAACAATATGTTAGTCTCTTTAAGACGCGCCTTAATAAACCTTACCTTCTTAAACTCGGGTGCACATTTATGTGACCCAAATCCAAATCTCAACAAAGTTGAAATACTCCAACAACCACGGGTGCATTGATGTGACGTGGTTCGAGATGTGTTTCCACGATGTTGCAATTCTTAATAAAAAATAACAGTAAATGATAAAAGCGGTTAAAAGTTAAAATTTGCACATAAGTTCATACTTGCATAAAATCAGATAATCAAGCCGAATATGACAGTTGAGCGACCGTGCTAGAACCACGGAACTCGGGAATGCCTAACACCTTCTCCCAGGTTAACAGAATTCCTTATCCGGATTTCTGGTACGCTGACTGTAATATGGAGTCATTCTTTTCCTCGATTCGGGATTAAAATTGGTGACTTGGGACACCCTAAATCTCCCAATTGGTGACTCTGAAATAAATAAACAAATCTCGTCTCGATTGTCCTTTAATTGGAAAAAACTCCCTACGCCCCTCGCGGGTACGGAAAAAGGAGGTGCGATAGGAGAAATGATAGAGAATGATCTTAAGACAGGAAAAATTATAAGTCAAGAAATTTTTAAAGCCGCAACTCACGCTGTCCGGGTTGAGTCTGATAATTTTAGCGACACAAATGAGAAGATTGAAGAAATCATGATGACATCAGGGTCGAGAAGAGGTCCCAGGAGAACATCTCGAAGGTATGAGCAGCCTCCTCAAGTTTTCCATGAATCCCCTGAGTAGTATTATCCCCCTCAGAACCCACAACACTCTGTTGTTCCACCTCAGTATGTTGCCCAACCACCAAAACACCCCAGAAGGAGAGCACGAGCATCACAAAATCTCCAGAAGCCTCCATAAAATTTTCAGGTGCCCTATAACCCACATCCAAGCCAGAGGTATAAAGGGGAACGAAGGTTGAAAGATAATTTTACGCCAATAGGAGAGTCCTATGCAAGCTTGTTTGAGAAGTTAAAGTATCATGACATGATTGCACATATTCCTCCAAATCATGTGGACCCCCGTGCAAGAAGCTTTGACCCTTCTAAAAAGTGTGAATACCATTCCAATGCTCAGGGGAACAATGTTGAAAGCTGTCGGGATTTGAAAAGAGAAATAGAAACGATGATCCAGGAAAATCTGATTGTGATCCAAGATAGTGACACCCAGAATATCGCGCAGAATCGTTTACCTGCACATCATGATGAACACTTTGTGGGGAAGATGCCTGGTAACATGGAGTTTGAGAATCCTCTCAGGAGCTTACTGACTGAAGTTAATGATGTTGAAATTGGAGAAGGCTCTGCTAATTCTAATGAGCAAATTTGTGGCTAAATGTCAAGTCTAGCAATTGAAAAGTCATTCCCTCCTCACTAGGAAGGAATCTTGGTAGCTTGTTTTGATATTTTTTCTATTATCTGGGTTATTTCAGGGTCGTGATCCAGATTTTATTTGTTTTATTGAGTCAAACCCTTCTATCCCTCCATTCTGTTTGTATGAGTCTTGTCTGTCTGTTCTGTTGCTATTACCGGGTTATTTTAGGGTTGTACTCGGATTTTAGGTTGCTTGTTTAGTTGTCAAACCCTTCCATCCTTACTCAATAAAATACAGTTTGTCCTTTTGTGTCATTTTATTTCTAGTTCTTTTCTCGTTGGTTCTAATGACATGACATGCAGCGGAAATTTTGGCTAGATCTTAGAAACTGATTTAATCTAGAATTGGATAAAAAAAAAAAGTTGAAGTACTTTGGAACCAAGTTCGAGTAAAATTCACCTTCAAATCATTGTGAAGATCGGGCTTGAGGAAGAATCAATTGAAGTTTGTTGGAAAGTTTGACATTAAGGGATGGAAAGTGTCTTGTGACCACGACACACCAAGAAGACAAACATGTTCGTCAATGCTGGGATCGCGAAAAGATAGCATGATTGGCATTCTCGAGACTAGGAGACCCTTTTTCCGCTACCCAAACACTTTATATCCTTTGCCACCCCTTTGAGCATGTGTTATTTTCTTTGACCACCCTCTTTTGGAATCAAGTTTAGAGTCGGAAAAAAAAAAGTCCATGTCCCAAAAGTACAAACTGGGGCAATTCTTAGAAAGTTCCAAAAAAAAAAGAGAAGAAAAGGATTGTCTACCTCCAAAAATAGAAATTGGGGCAATTTGTTTTGAAAAAAAAAAGAAAAAGAAAAAGAAGAAAAAAAACAAAAAGAATGATGAAAATTATAGTTAGGTCAGATGTTTGAACTATGTTTGACCTAATTCCTTAAAAAATAAGGATACGTAGGCAGCCTCACGGTTCGGTCCAACCAAATAAGAATTTAGAAGAAAAGAAAAGAAAAAATAGAAAAATCCAAAAATCCCCAGCATCTGAAACTGGGGCAAAAATTTTATTTCACTTTTGAAAGAGTCGATTCCAAGAGTTGTAAGTCTACAACCCCTCATTTTGAGTCTACTTTGAGCCTTCATGTCGACCCTTCTTTCCAACCCTATCCAAAACCTTCCAAATAAAGACCTCCCGATATGCCTTCAAGAATGCCAAGAGAAGCATGCAATGAGCAATGGTTGTCACGCAACATATAACACTGTCAGGATGTTTGCGCAAGAAAGTAAAAAAAAAAAAAAGAAGAAAAAATAGAGAAGAAAAATGAGAGAGTCTTACTAGTAAAAACCCTCCCGGGCATTGTAAGATGACGGTAAGCAGAGATGAATAGATGAGAGAAACTTGTTGGTGAAAACCCCTAGGGCGCTACTAGTCGAAAGTGAGTCGTGAAGCTGATGCAAAGGATTGGCACGGATAGGCCCGACTTCAAAGATCATAAGAATGGTAAAAGGGAAGATTGGATTAGTTTGATAGATCAGGCCATTGAGTCCAAAATGCATGTCATGATTATTAAGGCTAGTTATTGAAAAAAAAATTCTTCTTTCTGTCCTTCCGACAGGGGCATTTCTTGTTAATATTTTTCTTTGCGTCATTGTGTCCTTCACCCTGAGTCAGTCCTTCTCAAAACAAGCAAGAAAAGATTTCAAAATCTGCTACCAGCTTTTCAGTTGTACAAAGTAAATTTGGCCAGCAAACTCAGTTGTTAATGTCAACATGCCTTGAGGATTCATACAAAGGCTCCCCCAAAAGACTCTTGTCAGTCGGGTTGGCGCAAACAAAGGTAACTTGTGATTCTCTCTGACAGACAAAGTGCTCAGATATCAGAAAAGATCATCTAAGAAAAGATCTCTGGTTGGAATAAGGCTGATTGAACTAGAAATACAATGGTACCGGGTGTGAAACAATTAGGGTTGATGCAGAGCAAAAGGCTGCTGAAGCTGACTCAAGCTGATCGAGCAAAATCCAAGCTGCTCAAGACCAAAGGCCACAAACCGACCACCATTTTCAAAACTGACAAATTTTTCTTTGTGAAACAGGAACAAAGCAGGGCAAGGAAAATGGTTCAAAAAAAAAAAAGAGCCGACAAAGGGAAGTTTCTCAAAAATTTTGTCTTTAATTGTCTTGCTATTGTGCATAAAATCATGCCATTGTCTTCACCTTTTTCCTCCTAGGATAAAAGTCCTAGTCTAATGGATTTTCCTCTCAATACAAAATCTTAGTCTGATGAATCTTTCTCCTAAGATAACAAAAGTAGACCTAGTCTGATGAATCTTTCTCCTAGGATCAAAATCTTAGTCTGATGAATTTTTCTCCTAGGATAGAAATCTTAGTCTGATGAATCTTTCTCCTAAGATAACAAAAATAGACCTAGTCTGATGAATTTTCTCCTAGGATAAACGTCTTAGTCGGATGAATTTTCTCCTAGGATCACAATCTTAGTCTGATGAATTTTCTCCTATGATAAACGTCTTAATCGGATGAATCTTCTCCTAGGATCAAAATCTTAGTCTGATGAATTTTCTCCTAGGATAAACGTCTTAGTCGGATGAATCTTATCCTAAGATCACAATCTTAGTCTGATGAATTTTCTCCTAGGATAAACATCTTAGTCGGATGAATCTTCTCCTAGGATCAAAATCTTAGTCTGATGAACTTTCTCCTAGGATCACAATCTTAGTCTGATGAATTTTCTCCTAGGATCAAAATCTTAGTCTGATGAATTTTCTCCTAGGATAAATGTCTTAGTCGGATGAATCTTCTCCTAGGATCAAAATCTTAGTCTGATGAACTTTCTCCTAGGATCACAATCTTAGTCTGATGAATTTTCTTCTAGGATCAAAATCTTAGTCTGACGAATATTCTCCTAGGATAATTTGAAAAAAATGGAAGTTTGATTTTGAAAAAAAGGGGAGCCATTTTTTTAGTTTTCTTAAGATTATCAATGTTCAGTTGTTGAAATCAGGAGCCCGCCTGGAGAATGGAGGTGTTGAAATTTTTAAGAAGTTGTTGAGGTCAGGAGCCCCCCTGAAGAACAGAATGACGATTTATTTTTTCGAGGTTGTTGTCGAGGTCAGGAGCCCCCCCTGAAGAACAGAATGACGATTTATTTTTCAAAATTGTTGTTGAGGTCAGGAGCCCCCCTGAAGAACAGAATGACGATTTATTTTTCAAAGTTGTTGTTGAGGTCAGGAACCCCCCTGAAGAACAGAATGGCGATTTATTTTTCGAAGTTGTTGTTGAGGTCAGGAGCCCCGCCTGAAGAACAGAATGACGATTTATTTTTCGAAGTTGTTGTTGAGATCAGGAGCCCCCCCTGAAGAAAGGAATGGCGATTTATTTTTCAAAGTTGTTGTTGAGGTCAGGAGCCCCCCTGAAGAACAGAATGGCGATTTATTTTTCAAAGTTGTTGTTGAGGTCAGAAGCCCCCCTGAAGAATAGAATGACGATTTATTTTTCGAAGTTGTTGTTGAGGTCAGGAGCCCCCCTGAAGAACGGAATGACGATTTATTTTTCGAAATTGTTGGTTGAGGTTGGGAGCCCGCCCATATAACAAAGGAATACATTTCAGTCTTTACATTTCAAGTTTTGAAGTTGGGAGCCCGCCCATATAATAGAGGAATACATTTCAGTTGTTATATTTCAAGTCTGGAAGTTGGGAGCCCGCCCATATAACAGAGGAATACATTTCAGGCTTTACATTTCAAGTTTTGAAGTTGGGAGCCCGCCCATATAACAGAGGAATACATTTCAATTGTTAAATTTCAAGTTTTAAAGTTGGGAGCCCGCCCATATAACAGAGGAATACATGGAAGTTTGAAGTCAGCAAAGCGGAGGGTTACAACAAAAAACCCCAGCAGAAATCAGAAGGAAGACCACAAGTCGAGTCAGAAGTAATTGGTGTTGAAGAAGTGATTGGTGTCGAAGCTAGTAAAGCAGAGGAATACAACCGAAATCCCCAGCGGGAAACAACAAAAATCCCCAGCAGAGGAAGGAAGTTCAAGATCCGATGGAAAGCTAATGCGAAGCTCACGAGAAGGAAATAAGCAGTTTGAGATCGGCAGTCAAGGGAGAATACAAGACAAATCAGAAGTAAAGAAATACCAGAGGAGTCACCGAGACATCAAAGCAACAAGAGACACAAGAGCATGGCTGAAGATCTAGATAAGATTTTGTAATTCATAGACTGTAGTTTAGTCTAGTTTCTTGTTTTCTTTCAGCATAGTGTAATAAGGAGATCGGCAAGCAGTAATAACAGCATGCAACAACAGTAACATTGCAGTCCCATGGTAGTCCCAGCTACCAAAATTTCCCGAACTACATTAACCTGATTCCCTTCTAGCCAGGGATATGTAGGAAACCTTTGAAGCAAAGGTTCGGTTAAATCTTTCAAAATATTGCTTCACACGGAGTACTCGGATGGGCAAAAATCGCTAGTATCTGCTCACTTTATCTTTGCACGAAAACTCTTCGTGTTTTCGGGCAAAGAGGGGCAACTGTAAGTAAGTGATTTTTGCCCTATGTGAGAATTACTCCCAGAAAATTCAAAATAAAATAATTTTCCTTTTGTGTGCAATTTTTGAGGATTTTGTGGCATTTTTGTGATAATTATTTGTATTTGTCCATGCACGTTTATTTGTTAAATTAATAAAAATACAAAAATATGTCGCATTTGCATTTAGGATTTAATTCTACAATTAGGAGCAATTAAGTTTGTTTTTACAAGAACAAAAAAAATCATAAAAAAAATGATGTACGTTGCATTTTTAGCATTTAATGTCCAAATTGTGTGATTTTACCGTAATTGCTATTTAATTGTGTGTTAATTGTTATTAATAATTAATTAACACTTTTACAAATTAATTTAGTTCTATAGGATAATTTAGGATTTTTAGAATTTAGTTTTAGTTTAAGAAAAAATAAAAGAAGAAAAAAGAAGCAATAAAAGAAGAAAAAAATCGGATTAGGCCTTTTATTCAATTCTAAACCACAAGCCCAAAAACAAATAACCCCTTATCCAACCCAAAAAACCCCCACCGGGTCGACCCGACTCGGTCCGCCCCATAACCCAAACAAACACCCCCCCCTTTCTTCCATTTTTCATTTTTGAAAAAAAACTAAACCTAAAAAACCTAAAACCACCAGCCCCCCTCTCCTCTTCATCTTCCCCAAA
Source organism: Nicotiana sylvestris (assembly GCF_000393655.2). Lineage (NCBI taxonomy): Eukaryota > Viridiplantae > Streptophyta > Magnoliopsida > Solanales > Solanaceae > Nicotiana > Nicotiana sylvestris. The sequence goes on along the minus strand of NC_091066.1, from coordinate 19,920,041 downwards.
CCACCCCCCTTCCCCTTCACCATCACCTCCCATGGCTGCCCGCCCCCTCTCCCTTCATTTTCAACCACGAAACCCCACAGCCCCCCCTCTGTTCACCACTGTCCATCCCCCCCTCCCCGTCCATTCTCCATTTCCGTCCAGCCTCACGTCCAAACGACCCCTCTAGTCGTCGGAAAAACCAGTACGACGCCTCCCTCACGTCTAAACAACCATAGCTGCTTCGTCATTCATCGAACACCAAACGCAGCTGCTTCCTTCTTCAGCCCATCGCACAGCCTCGCAAACACCATTTCCGTCCAGCCTCACGCTGCCTCGTCGCCCACCAGCAGCTGAGCAGTTCGTCGCTAACCATCGTTAAACGACGCACAGCAGTCCGTCGACCACACTGCCAACGACCCCCACCAGACGAACAGCTGCTGCTGCAGCTTCTTCGACAGTGTTGTTGCTTCATCTCACGACGCACAGTAGCCTCACACTGCCTCGTCGCCCAGCCACGCCGGAAACCACTGACTATTCGGTCGTTTTCAGTGGTGTTCGTGGTCGTCTTCGTCGTCCAGCTTCATCGCCTGAAATCAACCGGAAAACATACAAAAAATTTCCGAGCAGATTCGAGTTATTTTGGTTTCAAAGTTTCCGGGCAGATTTGTTTCTGTTCGAGTTCGTCGTTGTTCCGATCCGGTTAGTTGGTTTAAGTTTCATTTCTGTCCTTATTTTGTTTGATATTCTCGGATCTGAAATCAGTATATGTTTGATTCTTTTCTTGTTCGTTGTTTATCATTTCTTGATTATTTCTTCAGTTTGTTTTTATTCATTTGTTCTTGTTTAGTTTTAATATGGAAGTGTGTTAGTTTAATCACTTGAATCTTTTATCTTGGTTGTAATGTTGTTAGATTTAATTTGAAGTTCAATTGATTATTGAGTTTAGTAATTTGAATCTACTTGTTTGTTATGTTCAATTTGTTACTGTTATTGAATCTGAAAGTATGTTTGTTGTTAAAAATGTTGTTCAGTCAAAATGATTTCAGTTGTTTCTTTATTGTTCATCATATGGTTTGGTTCCCTGAATCCTGAGTCTTTGTTTTGATGATATTTGACATAATATGAGTTTCTAGCTTAAATTTGTTGATGAAATTTTGATTAGGAATTGGTTATAGCTGCTGTAATTGGATCGTTGATTAGGTGAATTGGTTATAGCTGATATGGTTTTTGGTACAGATTGAAAGGGATGGGGGTTAGAATGGTAATTTCAGTAGTTTCAGGGGCATTTTCGGGATTTTAAGTTTTAAAAAATGATTACTTTGAGTGTTCTATCCACTAAGTACTAATAATATTAAATTAATACATTTTTTAATACATGGTGGGGGACAAGACAAGTGGTAGTGGGAATTAATATATTTGTTTAATATAGTGGGGGACAAAGCATGCGATAGTGGGGAATAAGAGAATTAAATAAAGAAAAGATATGTGTTAGTGGGAATAATAATTTGTTTAATATAGTAGGGGATAAAACATTAAGTAGTGAGATTCAAAAGGGGGATGGGTAGAAGATGGTGGGAATTAATTTGAGTGCTTCAAGTTTGGCTATAAATAAGGGGGTTGACACAAGTTAAGGGAGGAGATTTTGCAGGGTAAAACATTAACTGGTCTTTCAATTTAAGTTTTAAAAAAAGGTGAGTAACTTAAGAAATAAAAACTGAAAGAGTGAGGTCTTGCTTTGACTACTGAAAATCAGAATTAGTGTTGGGTTTTTTGAATTGAAGTTCTGAGTTTCTTTCCTTAAGAGTCTGAAAGACAGAGAGTCAGAAATCGATTGTCCTATTGCATTTCTGGTTCACTTTGTGTCTGCCCGTTGATTGTTGTTGGTGTTTCTGGGCTTTCATTTGGTTTGTTCCTTGAGTTTGGTTGGTTATTTGTTATTTTTTCATTGGGGTGTTGCTGGAATTCTGCTAGTTTTATTAAACATTGTTACTGGGCTGTTCTGTTTCCGTTACTGTTGTTGTTGCTGTGTTGTTGCTACTACTCCTGCTGATCCTTTTCTTCCTTTTCCTTGTGGTCCTTTCCAGGTACACATTTATGAGATTAGTACTGATGTGACTTCAAACTGCAAAAATACTGAATTAAAAGGCTTAACAAATTGCCTATTAAAGTGTGTTCAATTAATGTATTAGAATGTACATTAGGAAATATTGTATATGTTTATGCTCATCTTAAACATGTATTTACATTGTACAACTATACTGAAAATTGGACTGTGCTTAGAACTATTCTAAGTAGTTTGAATTGTTTTCTATATGCCTATGGGTACATGAATTGATAGATAGTCATTATTGGAGATTATTTTGATTTAAGAAGTATAACTCTGAATTCATGCAAACCGGAATAGAAATGAGTCAAAGCTTGTGAATTTTTAATCATGTTAGTAATGGAGATCTGTAAATATTAGGCAGAATAAAAAATGGTCAGTAATTTCGTATAATCAGTAGGCCCACTATATTTTAAGTTAGGATCGTAGTAGTAATTGCTAAGATCATTAATCCAATAGGCATGAGTTGAGTTCAAACAAGACGAGTTAACGATTAAGTTTAACAAACTTTCGAATAAGCATTAGTGATTAAGGTTAATTCCAGTTTCAAATAGTTATAAACAATTAATTCCAACGGTTCAATTCATCTAACAATGTGGGTTTAAATTAGTTAGAGGATAATTAGTTTATTTTGGTAATATTATTTGTAAATTCCGTATTCTATTTATAATTTCAATTTTAGTAATATTCAATTATAGAATAAGGCATGAAACAATCTCCCTTTGTCTCGATTGCAGTTTTCTGTTTGCATTTGTCTTAATCCGATAAATAAGTAGCGGCCTTTTCAAGCATGTAATTAATTAGAATTTTTCTCTTTTTTTAGAGACGAACTTAAAATAGAAAAAATGTAGTCACTTTAGGATTATCCTTTTAAAATAAACGAGATGAGCCTCGACAAACAAGAATACACAAATTGCGGGGCCCTCAACGGATAGTTATTTCGAATGCTTAGATTTCGAGATAGGCCGCATAGCGAACTTTACGGCTTTTCTCAAAATAACAACGCGTTAGTCTTTAGGTGCGTATTTAATAATGTTATTTTCCTAAACTCGGGTGCACATTTATGTGACCCAAATCCAAATCTCAACGAAGTCGGAACGTATCAAAAATTGCGGGTACATTTATGTGGCGCAATTCGAGATGCATTCTCACGACGTTGCAATTCTTTGAATAAATAATAACAAAGCGGTAAACAGTTAAAATTTGCACGTAGGTTCATAATTGTATAAAATCAGATAATCAAGCCGAATATGACAGTTGAGCGACCGTGCTAGAACCACGGAACTCGGGAATGCCTAACACCTTCTCCCGGGTTAACAGAATTTCTTATCCGGATTTCTGGTGCGCAGACTATTAAACAGAGTCATTCTTTTCCTCGATTCGGGATTCAACCGGTGACTTGGGACACCATAAATCTCCCAAGTGGCGACTCTGAAATAAATAAATAAATCCCGTTTCGATTGTCCTTTAATTGGAAAAACTCCCTTCTGCGTCCCTTTGAGGCGGCGCGGGCGAAAAAGGAGGTGTGACACCGCACATCCTTTAGAACCAATGTGCATCCGACATTTGTCTTGATACAAATGTCACCAATCCCCGCAATCTTTGAGTAACTTGTGTTACCCATTTTCACTGTGCCGAAATCACCTGCTACATATCTGCAAAAAAGATCTCTTACCGGTGTGGCATGGTGAGATGCCGCTGTGTCAACCACCCATTCCGACTCTGGACCTGACAGGTGCATGCATTCCTCTTCCTCATTTATAAAGAGGACAACATTATCATTATTTTGCACCATGGCGGCTGTGTTGTCGTCATTCTTCTGGCCACTGGTTTCACCTTTGCCCTTCCTTGGATTTGGGCAATCTCTTTTGAAGTGACCTGGTTGATTACAGTTGTAGCAATTTCTGACTCTTGATTTGGATCGGTTCTTTGACTTCCCACGAGCTCCGGATCTACCATAGTTGTTCGAACTCCTTTGATAACTCCTGCCTCTACCTTCTGTGATGAGAGCCTGTCCTTGATTTTCAGGCTTCTTTCTCATCTTCTCATTGAGTAGAAGAGCCGATGTGACATCTTTCAACTCAATAGTAGTCTTACCGTGCAGGATGGTTGTTGCCAAATTATCGTACGAAGATGGCAACGAGTTCAATAGCAAGATGGCTTTATCTTCTTCCTCGATTTTCACTCCGAGGTTGGCAAGCTGTGTGATTAGTTCGTTTAACATGACAAAAAATTCGTACCTTCACCCATGTGTAAGGCGTATAACTGCTTCTTCAGGTACAATTTATTTGTCAGCGTTTTAGACATGTATAGGCTTTCTAACCTTGTCCAAATTCCACGTGCAGTGTCTTCATCAATGATGTTATTTACCACATCATCTGATATGTGCAACCTGATTGCACTAGCAACTCTTTCATCCAAGTCAGCCCAATCCCCAGCTTTCATGGTATCAGGCTTTTTGGCATCAGCATCTAGTACCTTGTGTAATCCTTGTTGGATGAGCATATCCCTCATCCTTCTTTGCCATGTTGAGAAACCGTCACCTCCGTTGAATTTTGCTACCTCGTACTTTACTCCGAACATTTTTATTTTTCACCGAGTATAGTACTACCGATAGTGAATAGTATTTCAGTGAACGAGCAGAATATGTGCTCTGATACCAGTTGTTGGGAATAAACCCCCTACAAAAATAATATTCACGGTACTAAAAGCGGAATATTAATGTAGCACCGAGATACGATAACTAACAAGAATAAAAGAGTGACAACGATACCAAGATTTTTACGTGGAAAACTCTTTTGAATAAGGGAAAAACCATGGCCCCGAGACGAGCAACTGATATCACTATAGTAAGAAATTTTACACTTTGTAGGTCCGAGTAAAATACTCCAAAGACCACTACAACACTCAAAAGAAATAACCCTCTTTTGATATTTTCACCTCACTACAATATCGCTCACTCTCTATTTTCTGCACAAACTATTTTCTTATACCTTATCTGTGAAATCTCACTCTTTCTTTCTCTCTTTTGTTGGTGTATAGAAATGAGAGTCGAAGCTCTCTTTTTATAGGCAGAGCCTTGCCTACTACATTTGACATTTCCTTCTGCACGTTTGCCGAATTTGATAAATGCAAAAGAGATGATGGTTGCCAACTTTGAAAACAACCAACAAGGAAGAAAAGTCTTCCTTAATTAATGGGATGGACCCCACAGAAATTGCCATAGCTTTCTTTATACTATTTTTTTCCTTGCTTAAATTGTTATACTAATTAGTTTTCCTAAATTGCTGAATTTTCAACATAAAAAGAAAATATAACTTAGGTAAAAGAATATCGTCAAGCAATCGTTGCAGATTATATTATATACGAAAAGAAATGATTATATATTCCGTTTTTTTAAGGTCTCACTAGATTTATTAGACTATATTGGGACCCAAAGAAAAACACTTTCCTATGTATTTTCTCTATTTTCTAAGTTGCATATTTCAGTCTAAATCAGTGTTAGAAAGATAATTAAGCAATAAATCTTTCTTTTTTAATTATTGCAACTTTTTTTTGTTTCTCACCCGGTGTTCGGTACCTGCATTGGAGCCCGACTATATTCGGACTCGCGCCGCGTGTGGCCCCATTCGGGGGGAGGAAGCACTCCCTGCCAAGAATTTTTGCATATCCAGGGCCCGAACTCGAAACCTATATTTAAGGGAAGAACAATCTCTTCCACTGCACCACATCCTTTGGTGGTGCGAGGGAGCAAGATCATATGGAGCAGTAGTTTTGGTTTATAGCATTCCTTACATTCACAGTCTCGAAGTCAAAAGGAATTTTTGGCTTTTGTGAATTATCATTAGCTAGATTGAAACATTAAGACTCAATACAAGCATGTCTATTCCAATTAGCGTCCAATTAATTAAGTCATTACACATTTAATCATTTGCTTCTGAAAAACTGCAAAGTTTACACACCATTAATTGCCCAGGAAAAAAAAAACAATTGAGACATTCTATATAGATAATTTTCTTCAAACCAAAAAAAAAAAAAAAAAAAGCACCTAGTTAGGATATGGTCTAGTGATCAATGAATAACGTGAAAATTATAAAACATCGGAATCAAATTCAGCACAGACAAAACGTCTTTCCATTTGCGATTTGGTAGGCAAAGTTACTATTATACTCGTGGGAGGGAGCATGTACCTAATGTATTAATTAAGATGCATGCAAGTTGGTTCCAACACCACGTAAATTTTAAAAAAATATACGAAAAAGGGGTCAACCCATGTACTTGCGAAATTGTTTATATTTATCCAACATTTAACCTTTTTCTGAATTAATTTTTTTTAGGTGAGTTATACTTGTTCTTTCAACTTTCTTTTGTTCCACTTTTTTCTTCTTTTGCAGTATAACATACCTTTAAGCAAATATGAAAATCTATTTGTTGAAACCACCCTCTCTTTTTACACTCCACTTGTCCAAATTTACATGACACATTTTGCTTTTCGAGATTCAAATTATATGAATTTTGATTAATATTTTAAAATATTTTTTTATCATATTAATATTATAAGAATTGCAACTTATAGTACTTTCCATATGGTTTTGAGTATCTAAATTTTAATTTTGGAATATTCAGTTGAACTGATCTAATCCAATTTACTTACAAATATTAATAAAATTGACTCTTGAAAAGCGAAAAATGTCACATACAGGGACTAACAAATTTCAAGCAATGCATTTTACTTATTTCTTTTTGTAACTTTTGAGAAAATTATATCATTATTTTGAATCATTATAATGATTATTAGAACTTTAATTTTTTACTTAATTTACGAAAGAGAGTACTTAAAAGACGTAGCTTCTGAAAAAATAAAAAGATAATTAATACTCTCTTATAGAGTACGAGCATGACTTGGCTCATTTAATGAAAGTAGATGTTAAAGTAGCTCAACTTCTAGATTAATATTGAAACATTTATTTGATCTCTATAATGAAAATCAAAAGGCTAAGAGGGTTAGTGCAATTTTTAAATTTTAAAATATATAAAAAATTTAAGCATAATTGTGATGACCCAAAAGGTCATCACTTGTTTTAAAAAAATAAATTCTGCGTTCCGAGGCCTTAAAACCCTCTTTTGTCTCACCTCGATTTGCGTGCGCAGTCCGGGCGTGTAGCCGGAAAGCCAATATGTGAAAATCTGTGGAAAATGATGAATTTTGACTTTAAAATGAATTAAGTTGACTTCGGTCAACATTTTGGGTAAACGGACCCTGACCCGTGATTTGACGGTCCATGAGGGTCCGTAGGAAATATGGGACTTGGGCGTATGCCCGGAATCGAATTTCGAGGTCCCAAAACCGAGAAATGAATTTTTAAATAAAATTATTTTCTAGAATATTTATGTGTTTTTGAAAGTGAAGTGTGTTTAAAGTTTGATGGTATCGGACCCGTATTTTGGTTCCGGAGTACGGTACAGGTCTTATATATGATTTGAGTCGAACCTGTGAAATTTGGTAAGAAACGGACTTGAAATGACGTGAATTGGACCGTATTTGAGAAAATTGAAAAATTTGAAGTTCTTAATAAATTTCATAATTTTGAAGCTAAATTCATAGTCGTTGATGTTATTTTAGTGATTTGAATGCACGAGCGAGTCCGTATGATGTTTTTAGATTGGTGTGCATGTTTGGTTTGGAGCCCCGGGGGCACGTGTGAGTTTTGGATAGGCCACGGGGTGGATTTTGGACTTGGGAAATTGCAGGTTTCAGCTGCTCTATTGCAGGTCTGCAGGAGTTCGCAAATGCGAAAGCTATGTCGCAAATGCGAAAATAGCCCAGGCCAGCCTACCTTGCAAATGCGATGTTTCCCCATTTGGCCAGTCGTCGCAAATGCGACATATTGTTCGCAAATGCGAGCTTAGCAGAAGTCTGGGTTTCGCAATTGCGAACCCTGATCGTAATTGCGACATCTACGATCTGCAATTTTATAACTTAGCCAAACATCTTTCATTTTTCACACTCTTTCAAAATCAAAACACTCTTGGGCGATTTTTCAAAGACAACTTCTCTTCTAAATCGATTGTAAATCGTTTCTAACTAGTTTTCTTCAATCTTTAACATCTTTTCACATGATTTCAACTCAAAATCAATGATTTTCACGGGGAAATTGGGTGTTTTGGGTAGAACCTAGGTTTTTCAAATTTTTGGGATTTGGACCTCGATTTGAGGTCCGATTTCAAAATAAATTATATATTTGGGTTCGTGGGGGAATGGGTAATCGGGTTTTGGTTCGAACCTCGGATTTTGACCATGTGGGCCCGGGGCGATTTTTGACTTTTTGGATAAAACTTTGGAAAACTTATTTTCATGCATTAGAATTGATTCATTTAGCGTTTATTGATGTAATTAAGTAACTTGTGGCTAGATACGAGCGAATTGGTGGTGGAATCAATGGGTAAAGCGATAGTTGAGACTTGAATTATATTCGTGGGATCGAGGTAAGTGTTTAGTCTAACCTTAGCTTGAGGGATTAGGAGTCGAGTCCTATTTGCTATATGGTATTTGTTGAGTACGACGTATAGGCATGGTGACGAGTATCTATACGTTGGTGTCAAGCATGCCCGTGAGTCTTATATTGTGATTATTATGAATTCATTGTATTATTCATGCTTTGGTGATGATTTCTATTGTTGGGCAAAGTTTGTAGAAGTAATTGTGACATTTCAACATTGAGCAGCGTTGGCTCAAGTTGTATAATGAAATGTGAAAGTATAAGTGGTAATTGAACATTTTAGAGCATTGGCTCAAGTTGTGAAGTAAAAGTGAGATAAAGAAGAGAATTAGTACGTGGCCTCCCTTACCGGGATATTGTTGCTTTTAATGTTATCTCCCTTGCCGGGATGTTGATGTTTCTTTTGATGTTGTTCCCTTGCCGGGACTTGAATGTTGAACTATTATTCCCTTTCCAGGATTCTTATTGTAATTTCATTTATTCCCTTGCCCTATTGTTTGTGATTGTTGTTTGGGTGAGGAAGAGTGTTAAAGCACGAAGGGTAATGTCATGTATTATTTTGGTGAGATAGTGTTAAAACATGAAGGGTGATGCCGTGTATGATTTGTGAGGAAGAGTGTAAAGCACGAAGGGTGATGTCATGTCGCACGATGTATAATTCCGTGCTGATTATATTGATTATATGGTGAGGACGAGAGTAAAATCACGAAGGGTGATGCCGTGCATATTTTCATTACTTGATTGTTTCGGGTGAGGACGAGAGTAAAAATACGAAGGGTGATGTCGTGCACTTATTGATTCCTGATTTTGTTGGTATCTGAGATATGTTGTTCCTTTTTAATTACCCGTTGTCTTTCTATTCTTAAGTGATAGTTTCCCCGTAGCATGTTTCCCCTCCCATGCTTGACTGTATATTACTGTTCTTATTTTCCGCTGTATATAATTAAATTGCACATGTTTATTTGGTAGTCTGGTCCTAGCTTCGTCACTACTTCACCGAGGTTAGGCTAGGCACTTACCAGCACATGGGGTCGGTTGTGCTGATACTATATTCTGCACTGTATTCAGATCCCGGAGTAGCAGCATTTGGACCGTAGTTTGGGTGGTTGCCTTCAGTCCACACGGAGATCCAAGGTAGTCCTGCAGGCGTCCGTAGGCCCTGCGTCTCCCTCTATCCCTTTATCCTGTTTCATTTACTTATTTAAGAAACAATGTATATTTTATCTTTCGGACTTTGTATGTAGTATTCTTAGACCGTCTGTGAAACTGTGACACCAGTTCTGGGTAGCCGGTGCTTAAACAGTTGTATTGGATACATATTCAGATAGTTATTGCTTTTTTTTCGCTTATTGTAAATTTTGTTGTCTACACGTTATTGCTCCATAATTTTTAAAGAATATAAAATGGGTAAAAAGATAATTTGTTCAAACAGTCGGCTTGCCTAGCTCATACTAGTAGGCGCCATCATGACTCCCGAGTGCGGGAAATCCGGGTCGTGACAAGTTAGTATCATATCTCTAGGTTACATGGCTCTCACAGTTCATAGAAAAGCTTAATAGAGTCTGAGTGATCGGTACGGAGACGTCTGTATTTATCCCCCAGAGGCTATAGAGTTAGGAAAAACTTCACATTTATTCCTTCCTGTCGTACGGTTTGGTTTCTCAATGCTAATTAAATTTCTACGCTGTTCTTTCGCAGATGGCGAGAACACGCACTTCCTCATCCACTGACCAGCAGCCCGATCCCCCAGTAGTAGCTCCTACAAGGGGCAGAGGGCGAGGGCGAGGCCGTGCTAGAGGCCGAGGTTGGGGTAGAGCTCATCCTTGAGCAGCAATACCAGCGGCGGAGCCTCAGGTTGACTTTGATGATGAGGTTCCGTCTTCGACAGTTCCGGTAGGCCCAGCTCAGGTCCCAGAGGGGTTCATTGCTACCCCAGTACTCCAAGATGCTCTGGTTCGCCTAGTGGGCCTTATGGAGAGTGTTACCCGGGCAGACTTGCTTCCTGTAGCACCAGCCGTCTCTCAGGCTAGAGGAGGAGCCCAGACTCCTGCTACTCGCACTCCGGAGCAGGAGGCTCCCCAGTTTCAGACTCCAGCAGTTCAACCAGTTGGAGTAGTTCAGCCAGGTGTGGTAGCTCAAACCGGTAATAGTGCAGTTATGTCTGCCGATGCTTTGTGGAGATTGGACAGGTTCACCAAGCTCTTCACTACTACTTTCAGCGGTGCATCTTCTGAGGATCCCCAGGATTATCTAGACAGCTGTCACGAGGTTCTCAGGAACATGGGGATAATGGAGACCAATGGGGTCGATTTTGCTACTTTTCGCTCGTCGGGATCCGCCAAGACTTGGTGGAGAGATTATTGTTTGTCTAGACCAGCCGGATCACCAACTTGGACTTGGGAGCAGTTTACTCAACTATTTTTGGAGAAGTTTCTCCCCATCACTTTGAGAGAGATCTATCGGAGGCAGTTTGAGCGTCTCTAGCAGGGTTCTATGACCGTTACTCAGTATGAGGCCAGATTTATCGACTTGGCCTGCCATGCTCTTATCATACTTCCCACCGAGAGAGAGAGAGGGTAAGGAGGTTCATTGAGGGACTTATCCAGCCTATTCGACTTCAGATGGCCAAGGAGGCGGGAAACGAGATTTCTTTTCAGGAGGCGGCCAATGTGGCCAGGAGAGTTGAGATGGTTCTATCGCAGGGAGGTGGTCAGGGGTCTGATAAGAGGCCTCGTCATTCAGGCAGATTCAGTGGTACCTCATCTGGAGGCAGGGATTCGTATGGTAGACGCCATCCTCATAGGCCTTTTCAGTCAGCACTTCAGGTTTCTCACGGTGCTTCAGGTGGTCGTGGTCCTCATATGCATTATTCTGATCAGCAGTCCTACAGTGCACCACCGGCTCCTATTAGTGCACCACCGCTCCAGAGTTTTCGGGGTGGTCACTCAGGTCGTCAGGTTCAGCAATCTCAGAAGCGAGGGCTTGTTATACTTGTGGTGATATGGGTCACATTACTAGGTTTTGCCCTCTAGCATCGAGGAGCTCTCAGCATCAGGGTTCTCGTGCCATGGTTCAGGCACCGAGTGTTCCACATCCCGCCCAACCAGCTAGAGGTGGGGGTAGAGGTGCTAGAGGTGGAGGTAGAGGTATTAGAGGTGGAGCTCATGCTGCTAGAGGTGGAGACCAGCCAGCAGCAGGCCGTTCCATAGATGTAGTTCAGGGTGGTAGGGCCCAACCACGATGTTATACTCTTCCAGCCAAGCCCGAGGTTAAGGCTTCCGATGTAGTTATCACAGGTATTGTTCTAGTTTGTAGCAGAGATGCTTCAGTTTTATTTGATCTGGGATCTATATACTCTTATATGTCATCTTATTTTGCACCGTATCTGGTCATGCCTAGTGATTCATTGAGTGCTCCTATTTATGTGTCTACACCGGTGGGTGATTCTATTGTGGTAGATAGAGTCCATCGTTCATGTATAGTTGTGATTGGGGGTCTTGAGACTCGTGTAGATTTGCTTCTTTTGGACATGGTTGATTTCAATGTCATATTGGGGATGGACTAGTTATCACCTTACCACGCTATCTTGGACTATCATGCCAAGACTATGACCTTAGCCTTGCCGGGTTTACCTCGTTTAGAGTGGATAGGGACTCCTAGTCATTCTACTTGTAGTGTTATCTCTTATATGAAGGCTCGGCGTATGGTCGAGAAAGGGTGTTTGGCCTATTTGGCCTATGTTCGTGATTCTAGTACTGAGGTTCCTTCTATTGATTCTGTGCCTGTTGTTCGTGAGTTTCCTGAGGTATTTCCTTCAGACCTGCCAGGTTTGCCACCTGACAGGGATATTGACTTCTACATTGATTTGGCTCCGGGCACTCAGCCTATTTCTATACCACCGTATCATATGGCCCCGCCTGAGTTGAAAGAGTTGAAGGAGCAGTTGCAAGACTTGCTTGAAAAAGGTTTCATTATACCTAGTGTTTTGCCTTGGGGTGCGCCGGTGTTGTTTGTTAAGAAGAAGGACGGATCGATGAGAATGTGTATTGATTACCGGTAGTTGAACAAGGTTACAATCAAGAATAAGTATCCATTCCCGAGGATTGATGATTTGTTTGATCAGCTTCAGGGGTGCCAAGGTATTTTCGAAGATTGACTTGAGATCTGGCTACCATCAGTTGAGGATTAGGGCATCCGATGTCCCTAAGACAACTTTTTGCACTCAGTACAAGTATTACGAGTTCTTGGTGATGTCATTCGGGTTGACAAATGCCCTAGCAGCTTTTATGGATCTGATGAACCGAGTGTTCAGGCCTTACTTGGATTCGTTCGTGATAGTCTTCATTGATGATATTTTGATCTATTACCGCAGCCGGGAGGAGCACAAGCAGCATCTTAGAGTGGTTCTTCAGACCTAGAGAGATAGTCAGTTGTATGCCAAGTTTTCAAAGTGTGAGTTCTGGTTGAGTTCAGTTGTATTCCTGGGTCATGTTGTATCCGCAGAGGGTATTCAGGTTGATCCGAAGAAGATTGAGGCGGTCAAGAGCTGGCCTAGACTAGCATCAGCTACAGAATCTAGAGTTTCTTGGGATTGGCAGGCTACTATCGTCGGTTTGTGGAGGGGTTTTCATCTATCGCATCCTCGATGACCCAGAAGGGTGCCCAGTTCATGTGGTCGGATGAGTGTGAGGTGAGCTTTCAGAAGCTCAAGACAGCTCTGACTACGACACTGGTGTTGGTTTTGCCCACAGGTTTAGGGCCTTATATAGTTTATTGTGATGCATCTCGTATTGGACTTGGTGCAGTGTTGATGTAGGATGGCAAAGTCATTGCCTATGCTTCGCGACAGTTAAAGATTTATGAGAAGAACTATCTGGTTCATGATTTGGAGTTAGCAGCCATTGTTCATGCGTTAAAGATTTGGAGGTATTATCTGTATGGCGTGGCATGTGAGGTGTTCACGGATCACAAGTGTTTGCAGTATTTGTTCAAGCAAAAGGAGCTAAATTTGAGGCAGAGAAGGTAGTTGGAGCTATTAAAGGACTATGATATCACCATCTTATATCATCCAGGAAAGGCCAATGTGGTGGTCGATGCCTTGAGTATGAAGTCATCCAGTATGGGCAGTCTTGCTTATATTCCGGTCGGTGAGAGACCACTTGCTTTGGATGTTCAGGCTTTGGCCAATCAGTTCGTGAGGTTGGATGTTTCTGAGCCCAGCTGTGTGTTAGCTTGCATAGTCGCTCGTTCTTCCTTATTGAAATGTATCTGAGATTGGCAGTATGATGATCCTCATTTGTGTGTCCTCAGAGACATGGTGCAGCACGGAGGTGCCAAGCAGGTTACCTTAGGAAATGATGGAGTTTTGAGATTGCAGGTGAGTTTGTGTGCCTAATGTGGATAGGCTTCGAGAGTTGATTTTAGAGGAGGCCCATAGCTCTCGGTACTCTATTCATCCGGGCGCCGCTAAGATGTATCAGGATTTGCGGCAGCATTATTGGTGGAGAAGAATGAAGAAGGGTATCGTTGCATATGTGGCTCGGTGTTTGAATTGTCAGCAGGTTAAGTACGAGCATCAGAGGCCTGGTGGTTTGTTCCAGAAGATTGAGATTCCTGAGTGGAAGTGGGAGCGTATCACTATGGACTTCGTTGTTGGACTCCCACAGACTCAGAGGACGTTCGATGCAGTGTGGGTTATTATTGATAGGCTGACCAAGTCAGCACATTTCATTCCTGTGGCAGTCTCCTATTCTTTTGAGAGGTTAGCTGAGATCTATATCCGGGAGATAGTTCGGCTTCATGGTGTGCCCGTGCCTATCATCTCGGACCGAGGTACGCAGTTTACCTTACATTTCTGGAGAGCAGTTCAGCGAGAGTTGGGCACATGGGTTGAGTTGAGCACAACGTTTCATCCTCAGATAGACGGGCAATTCGAGCGAACCATTCAAATTTTGGAGGATATACTCCGAGCTTGTGTCATTGACTTTGGAGGCTCGTGGGATCAGTTTTTGCCTTTAGCAGAGTTTGCCTACAACAACAACTACCAGTCGAGTATCCAGATGGCTCCTTATGAGGCTTTGTATGGTAGGCGGTGCCAGTCGCTAGTTGGATGGTTTGAGCCGGGAGAGGCTCGATTGTTGGGTACGGATCTAGTGCAGGATGCCTTAGACAAGGTCAAGATAATTCAGGATAGGCTTCATATAGCTCAGTCCAGGCAAAAGAGTTATACCGATCATAAGGTTTGTGATTTGGCATTCATGGTTGGTGAGCGGGTATTGCTTCGAGTGTCGCCTATGAAGGGCGTGATGAGATTTGGGAAGAAGGGCAAGCTTAGCCCTAGGTTCATTGGCCCGTTTGAGATTCTTGATCGAGTGAGAGAGGTGGCTTACAGACTTGCGTTGCCGCCGAGCTTATCAGCCGTGCACTAATGTTTCATGTGTCCATGCTTCGGAAGTATCACGGCGATCCATCTCACGTGTTAGATTTCAGCACTGTCCAGTTGGACAAGGACTTGTACTACGAGGAGGAGCCGATAGCTATTCTAGACCGACAGGTTCGTCAGTTGATTCAATGGAGAGGTCAGCCTGCTGAGGCATCAACCTGGGAGTCCGAGTCCGATATGCTGAACCGTTATCCCCATCTTTTCCCCGACTCAGGTACTTCCCTCTTCTTTCTGTTCGAGGACGAACGATTATTTTAGAAGTGGAGAATGTGATGACCCAAAAGGTCATCACTTGTTTTTAAAAAATAAATTCTGCATTCCGAGGCCTTAAAAACCTCTTTCTGTCTCACCTCAATTTGCGTGTGCAGTTCGGGCACGTAGTCGGAAAACCAATATGTGAAAATCTGTGGAACATGATGAATTTTGACTTTAAAATGAATTAAATTGACTTCGGTCAACATTTTGGGTAAACGGATCCGGGCCCGTGATTTGACGGTCTCGGAGGGTCCGTAGGAAAATATGGGACTTGGGTGTATGCACGGAATCGAATTCCGAGGTCCCAAGCCCGAGAAATGAATTTTTAAAGAAAATTATTTTCTGGAATATTTATGAGTTTTTGAAAGTGAAGTGTGTTTAAAGTGTGATGGTATCGGGACCGTATTTTGGTTTCAGAATCCGGTACAGGTCTTATATATGATTTGAATCGAACCTGTGAAATTTGGTAAGAAACGGACTTGAAATGATGTGAATCGGACCTTATTTGAGAAAATGGTAAATTTGAAGTTCTTAAGAAATTTCATGATTTTGATGCTAAATTCATAGTCATTGATGTTATTTTAGTGATTTGAATGCACGAGCGAGTCCGTATGATATTTTTAGGTTGGTGTGCATGTTTGGTTTGGAGCCCCGAGGGCTCGGGTGAGTTTTGGATAGGCCACGGGGTGGATTTTGGACTTGTGAAATTGCAGGTTTCAGCTGCTCTATTGCAGGCCTTTGCGAAGCCTAACTCACAAATGCGAGTTCGCAAATGCGACATATTGTTCGCAAAAGCGATTTCGCAAATGCGAAGGTCGCTTCGCAAATGCGAGCTTAGCAGAAGTCTGGGTTCGCAATTGCGAACCCTGGTCGCAACTGCGACATCTGCAACCTGCAATTTTATAACTTAGCCGAATTTTTTTTTATTTTTCACTCTTTCAAAACCAAAACACTCTTGACCGATTTTTCAAAGACAACTTCTCTTCCATATCAATTGTAAGTCGTTTCTAACTAGTTTTCTTCAATCTTTAACATCTTTTCACATGATTTCAACTCAAAATCAATGATTTTCATGGGAGAAATTTGGTGTTTTTGGTAGAACCTAGGTTTTTCAAATTTTGGAAATTTTGACCTCTATTTGAGGTCTGATTTCAAAACAAATTAAATATTTGTGTTCGCGAGGGAATGGATAATCGGGTTTTGGTTTGAACCTCGGGTTTTTACCATGTGGGCCCGGGGGCAATTTTTGACTTTTTGGGTAAAACTTTGGAAAATTTATTTTCATGCATTAGAATTGATTATTTAGCGTTTATTGATGTAATTAAGTAACTTGTGGCTAGATACGAGCGAATTGGTGGTGGAATCAAGGGGTAAAGCGATAGTTGAGACTTGAATTGTATTCGTGGCATCAAGGTAAGTGTTTAGTCTAACCTTAGCTTGAAGGATTAGGAGTCGAGTCCTATTTGCTATGTGGTATTTGTTGAGTACGATGTATAGACATGATGACAAGTATCTATACGTTGGTGTCAAGCATGCTTGTGAGTCTTATATTATGATTATTATGACTTCATTGTATTATTCATGCTTTAGTGATGATTTCTATTGTTGGGCAAAGTTTGTGGAAGTAATTATGTCATTTGAACATTGAGGAGCGTTGGCCCAAGTTGTATAATGAAATGTGAAAGTATAAATGGTAATTGAACCTTTTAGAGCATTGGCTCAAGTTGTGAAGTGAGTTGTGGAGTAAAAGTGAGATAAAGAAGAGAATTATTACGTGGCCTCCCTTGCCGAGATATTGTTGCTTTTAATGTTATCTCCCTTGCCGGGATGTTGATGCTTCTTTTGATATTGTTCCCTTGCCAGGACTTGATTGTTGAACTATTGTTCCCTTGCCGGGATTCTTATTGTAATTTCATTTATTCCCTTGCCCTATTGTTTGTGATTGTTGTTTGGGTGAGGAAGAATGTTAAAGCACGAAGGGTGATGCCGTGTATTATTTTGGTGAGAGAGTGTTAAAGCACGTACTGTGATGCCGTGTATGATTTGTGAGGAAGAGTGTAAAGCATGAAGGGTGATGTCATGCCGCACGATGTACAATTCCGTGCCGATTATATTGATTATATGGTGCGGACGAGAGTAAAAGCACGAAGGGTGATGCCGTGCACATTTTCATTACTTGATTGCTTTGGGTGAGTACGGGAGTAAAAGCATGAAGGGTGATGTCGTGCACTTATTGATTCCTGATTTTGTTGGTATCTGAGATATGTTGTTCCTTTTTAATTACCCGCTGTCTCTCTATTCTTAAGTGATAGTTTCCCCGCATCATGTTTTCCCTTCCATACTTGATTGTATATTACTGTTCTTCTTTTCCGCTGTATATAGTTAAATTGCACAGGTTTATTTGGTAGTCTGGTCCTAGCCTCGTCACTACTTCGCCGAGGTTAGGCTAGACACTTACCAGCACATGAGATTGGTTGTGCTGATACTACACTTTGCACTGTGTGCAGATCCCGGAGCAGCAGCTTTTGGACCGTAGCTTGGGTGGCTGGCTTCAGTCCACACGGAGATCCAAGGTAGTCCTGCAGGCGTCCGCAGGCCTTGGCGTCTTCCTCTATCCCTTTATCCTGTTTCATTTACTTATTTCAGAAACAATGTATCTTTTATCTTTCGGACTTTGTATATGGTATTCTTATACCGTCTGTGAAACTGTGACACCAGTTCTGGGTAGTCAGTGCTCAAACAGTTGTATTGGATACATATTGAGATAGTTATTGCTTTTCTTCCTCTTATTGTAAATTCCGCTGTCTACACGTTATTGCTTCATAATTGTTAAAGAATATAAATGAGTAAAAAGGTAATTTGTTCAAACAGTCGGTTTGCCTAGCTCACACTAGTAGGCGCCATCACGACTTTCGAGGGCGAAAAATCCGGATCGTGACAATAAGACTATCATATTAGAAGGTGATAAGTGCAAATGTTAGATTAATAGTCCTTTTGTGTTTGCTTATTCTATTTAGTATTTTATTCCTGTGACATAAGCTTTAGATGATGCTACTTTTTAAGAAATCTAATAATATAAATAAGAAAATATTACTTGAGCACAATTGCTATAAATTTCATCAGCTCATTATATGTCGGGTAATATTATATTGTGTTGCTATTAGAGGAATGACTATGCACTTGAATAAACTGAAGAATGTTTGTTGTAACTTGTAAGTTAAAGAAATATACGAAGGAGTATATACAAAGACGGATCCATGGTTTAAATTTTATGAATTCAATCTTTAAGGTTTTTATTATTGAACTCGTTATATTTTTAAACTTATGGTTCATATTTACTATTTGTTACAATTTTAATAAATTTTTTTATATAAATTTGTGATTTGCATCGAATTACTGGGTTCATCTAAACCTAGTTCCAAAGGGCTGAATGCGCCCCTGGGTATATGTGACCAAAGGCCTATGACGAGGGCAAATTTATTCGAAAATTTATACGAAGGTAAGATATAAATAATTTCCAAAGTACAGGGATAATTTCAGCCCTTTTTTGAAAAAATTAAGTAGGTTAACAACAACAACATACCCAGTATAATTCTATAAGTGAGTTCTAGGAAGGATAGTGTGTACGCAGATCTTACCCCCTATCTGGCGAGATAGCGAGGCTGTTTCCAATAGACCATCGGCTTAAGGAAAGGTGAAGAAAACGAAGAAGAAAGAAAGAACAGAGAGACGAAGGACGAGATAAGGAAAAGGGGAGAAAGACAACGATAGTAACAGCAACAACAACAACAACAACAAAACCAGTAACAGAAAATAGCCTCAAACAGTAACAAACTGAAAAAAATTAAGTAGGTTGAAAGAGAAGGATAGTTTGTACTATTTAATTTCAATAATTTTGTTAAATTCGAACGCAAGAACTGTAATGTGAGGTTGATACAAGTATATTAATTAATCGAATTTCTGAGTTTTGCATGTGTACAAAAATTACAAATGTGTGTATACTACTAAGTGGGAGAAATATTGGTTGAATATTGATCAGAATCTTTAGGTGTTGTAAGGCAACTGGGGATAGCAACCAAAAGTGTGGTCAAGAGGGCCAATTTGATTAGAAGAAGCCACCCCTTCTTTCCTTAGCTTCTGCATTGTGTGTGCTTCATATGCCTTTGCTCTCTGCAACACACAATTATCCTAATGAGTTTAAGTTTAATAGATTGGCAATAAAAAGCTAGTCCGTGCACAAAATATTTTGCATTCACGTAGCCTAATCTAATGCAAGTATTAGTGGTTGCTTTACCACTTAAACTCGGAACCTATAGATCAGGCGGAGACAACTTTAATTTACTGTTGCTCCAAGGCTCCCCTTCGTTCAATAAATTGGCAATATAAAAAATATTTACATAATCATATCACTTACAAATAATTACAAGTAAATTTCTATCATAAGTGCTACTAATTTGCTAGTTGATAAAAATGGCATGTAACTTGTTATCACATATTAAATTACACTATAATATTATAATTTTTTTTTATGTTATGTATGTGTGTAACTTTTAATCTACCCTGATTAATCTTTAATCAATGCATATTAAATTATTCTTGAGTGAACCAAGAAAAGTATAAAAGATTACCTGCAATGTCTCCAAAATGTCTGTCTCTGAGTTGAAGTTATTATATGTGCTTGCTGCAGAAAGCTTCATGGAAAGAAACTGAATCCAAAAAAAAAAAATTATTTTTTTATAATAAGTCAATCTTTGTTCTCTCTCTTTTGGGTCAATCAGAAAAGGAATTGTACTAATTTCAGCTCACCTCCACTTGATTTTGCAAGGATTGCACGTAGTTAATTATTTCATCCAACATTACTGCCATACCCATAGACTGCAATTTGATTAAAATGGAACATTATTATGTTAAAATTATGTCTGTTTACTTGAGAGAAATTTTAATCTTTGTACTAAAATTAAAATATATTGTTCAAAGATAGAAATCAAGATTACCTTGTAACATCCAGGAACAATGTCTTGCAAACACCTAAGTCTTTCATTAATTTTTCCTCTTCTCACCTGAATTAATAGAAAAAAAAATGCATTAGTCATTACAAGTTCATATGTGGAAAAACAATAAACCAAACAATGAAAAATAGAATTTACAAGAAGGAGAGAAAAATAGGAAATTACCCTTTCAGCTAAACTGTGACTATCAGTCGCTTGACCTCTCTTGGCTCTTACATGCACCACTTGCCTTGGGTTGTCTTCTTCCTTTTCATCACTTTTCACTTTCTTTCCTTTTCCTTTACTCTGCAAATGTCCAAACTGAGGTATAAGCACCATGTATATAGACAGGGGCGGAGTTATATCACCCAAGAAACTAAAAAATCAGTCTGATCAACAAAGCATCTTGTATTCATGCAGGGTCCATGAAAGGGCCGCACCCAAGGGCGAATCCAGGATTTCGAGCAAGGGAATTCATTATTTTAAAGGAGTGAACAGTAAAAAACTCATTAAATGGGTTTGTCAAAAAAATTGCAGCGACAATGAATGGAAGTCGCGACATTAAGGAGATTATGAGCCCCCTTAGCAGTGAGCTAAGATGTTGGGTTATGTCAATGTGGATTCAAAATATAATATATAATCATAAAATAAAAGTTTGACCTTATATATACAATGTAATTTTTTGGCGAAGAGGGTTCGGATGAACACCCTTCTGCCCCGAATCCTCCCCTGGGTGTGACATAAATAACATACCCTAATAAAAGCATTAGTACTGCTTACACAGCTTGAACCGTGACCTATACTATAAGCTACACGAAGACAACTTTGTCGTTAGCTTAAAAGGAGTTTAATTGAATCCCTTCGCGAGAAAATTATATTATGTAAACAGGGTAAAAATTAATAGTAATTGTGTATATATAAATTGTTGAATCCTACGTAAGGAAAACTTCTAGTGTAATGGAATAAGTGGCTCAAGAATTGCTTTAAATTGCAAGTTAAATTCTTAAGTGGTCCGGCCGAATTCCCCGCATAACGAGAACTTAGTGCACCGGAGTGTCCTTTCCTAATTTTGGTACTAAGTACAATTAAAAAAATTCAAGAATTACTCACAGTTTTTCTTTTGGTCCCACTCCGAGAAACTGCAGGAGATGAATATGCAGAGCTGCTTTCTGGGGTCTCTATTATTTTCCTCTTCTTGCATTCATTGATATCATTTCTAGCTTGGATTATAACCTTATTCTTGTCATCTTCTTGAAAATTTCCATTGAAATTTTCTGTTAAACAAACCGGGAATTCAGGTGCTTGGGTTATAATATTTTCATTGGAAAATCCAACAAAGCTCTGAAAATTGAGGTTTGACATATCCAAGGAAGTGGGGTTATTGAAATTCAAGCTGGAGTCAATGTTAAATACAGAAAATGGTGGATTATTGATTTGCATGTCTGGATTGAGTAGATGATAAGCCATAGCAACTTTTGGTGTATTATTATAAAATTTGCAGCTCACAAGGGATGTCAAGTGTATGTTTTCTGATGATAAGAGAGGTTGTGACTAACATCTATATATATAGAGAGAGTATGGGCAAAATTGAGCATTGTTTGTGAAATTTTCAATTTGTTTTTTCATTAAAGAATGGAATAGTAGTGAAGCAATTTGAGGTTGCCACTTGGAAATTTGGGGTCTGTGTCTTTGTTCCCCGTATGGACCATACTCAGGAGATGTATACAATTCCCTGGGACCCTGAATTAGGAGTTGGGATTATGAGCCCAATTCGTATGAATATTAACACGATATAACCCAGATCAAACATGATGTTAGAACACTATATATGCAACAACAATCCAATAGAATCTCATTAGTGTATGCAGAGCGTATCCCTAACCCGAGATAGGGAGACTATTTCCGGAAGACTCTCGGCGCAACTATATAATTTGGATTAGCAAGAGCGGTTGTGTACTTGTTTGAGTTATGCCGCAATTGACCTTCATCTCTTTTACCCTTTCTCCAATATAGCAGCGTCAATGAGACAACTACCATACACAACTGCAATTAATGAAACCCTGATGAGCCTTCCATTACGAGCTTCATTGGGTTGAGCCTACACTCACCGTCATACTATACCCACCAAATACATAAAGTACACAACACAATAATCAATTATCATATTTATCATTGGGCTCGTGTTTATGGACTATCATCAAACTCGAACATTTAAATATACAACAACAACAACAACGAATCTAGTATATTGGGGAGGGTAGTGTGTACGCAGATTTTACCCCTACCTTATAAAGATAGAGAGACTGTTTCCGATAGACCCTCGATTCAAGGAACAATGGAGATAAAACAACAAGTAGCAAACAATAGTAACAATAATATATTAAGTTAACGGGCACGAATGACACGTCATATATAACAGAAAAGAACCATGAACAACTCGAACATTTAAATATAAATAAAATATTTAATAGTAATGTAAGTCCATTTTTCTTACAGAATTATCATAATTCTTTTTTATTAAGAAAAAGGAAAAAGGATTATTTTGAATGTCATAAGAAGTTGCCAATAAACGCATTTAATGCTTAAATAGTACTACTACTACAAGAGCATCTAAAAAGTCATATCAAGATGGGGAGCCACTCCTTTCATTGCTTTATTGATTAGATATCAATTTTTAACATGATATTACAACAGGCAAAAATACTTGCTCATATTATGAACTATCAACTTACTGAAAGGAGATATAATTGTATCTTCTACTTTTACTTTGGAATTTGTATCTTTTGAAATTACGACGTGAATTTTGCGTAGTTAGGTTAAAATACAAAACTTTGCATGGCGTATCCTCCGAATGAACTTGCCTTAGCGGAATGTCCCCGTTTTAATTGGTCTTAGCAAAATGTATCCATTTTTGACTTGAGCACCATAGTTATTCAATTTTTAAAACTTGAAATACTTTATTTGGTGGCGAAAAATAGAAAATGATCGATTACTGGTAAAATTATTTGAATGTTGACAATTTATGCTTAAATATTTTAGTTCAAACATAATTTATGGTGATTTACCGTAAAAATCTCAAAATTTCATTATTTGTACCTTAGAAAGTCCTGAAAAAGCAGAAATATTTATTCATATTATGAACTATCCACTTACTGAAAGAAGATCAATTGTATTTTCTACTTTTACTTTGGAATTTATATTTTTTAAAATTCCAACTTGAATTTTGCGTGGTTAGGTTAAAATAGGGATTCTAGTTAGAAATCTCATCAGTCTTCCAAGGGCCTTTTTATGCTCAACATTTAAGTCTTATAAGGGTTTACTTGCACATTAAAAGATTTAATTACACTTAAAAAGGGTTGTATTTTAATCGTAGAATAAATAAATAAATAAATAAATAAAAGCATTTCCATTTCATCTAATAATTTAAACTTTAAGTGAATTCACAAAATTTAATAGAAATCATGGGCGACCGAAGAGCATCAGTAGCTGCAATTTCGTGTGCTGGTCTCTTTTCTCAAGTATTAAACACATCACTATGATTAATTTTATATTATCTATTTTGTGACACTCTTTCCTTTTTAGTCAGTCTCAAATAAAAGACATCTTTTTGTATTTAGTAGTAATTTTATTTTAAACTTCTTATCTTATTTTTACTGTGTTGTTTATATCTGCATAATTTTTTTATGACTTATTTTACACCATAAATTTTAAAAATCTTTTATTCGATCTTAAATTCTTAACTCGGGACGGAAGGAGAAGCATTTTTGTGGTATGAGTGGATTTAAAAATCGTAAAAGTGGCAGTGAAAGATAAGCAATAAGACCCATTAAGGGATCGATAATGATGTGCATGCACTTTAATTTGGTTACAAATAATCAGTATCAAATCAAAGTGGGTTTATTGGTGATTGGACATTCACCCCCTCAGAATTAAGAAACAATCATTTTATTAAGGTCTTAAATAATCACATTACTCCTTGTCGATATCATACCTCAATACTAAGGAACCAATTAAATCAGAGTTAGGTGAGACCATTATTTGATTACTCATAGGGAAAGAAGCAATACGTCTTCTTTTTTCCCTTTTCCTTAGAATAATTCAGAAACGTCGTAGGGAAAAACCCATAAATCATCCGTTGGAAGTATTAATAAATTAAAGAATATGGAAAAACTACTTTGACCTAAGATAAGTCATAAACACGTGGAAGAACAAAGATCCTTTATAATTCTTGGTTTATAAATATTTTTCATTCTCGTACTTTGCGAGAAAGTCTAATATTACTCCCCGTTAAAAGTTTGATTGATCTATATCCTTGTTGTTACACTTTTAGCTCGAAATTGGCCTTATTAATCAATAGCCGCAGGAACAGGGCTAAACCAAACTTTGAACCACAAGGGAAATTTTGAACTTGGATTAACACATAAATTTTCCACGTGGCTATGCCAGAGGACAAAGTTAGACCTTCCACATACCACAAATACCACAAGAGCAAAGTTAGACCTTTCAGAAATTACAAGGGCAAATCTAACCCTTTTGCCTATATAAATTATAATATTGGTCCATTAAAGACTAAGGGTACTTTCGAGCCAAAATTATAACGGTGAGAACTTGGATGAGACAAACTTTTAACGGACAGTAATATTAGATCTTTTCGCGAAATACAAAGGCAAATTTGAACCTTTTCCCATGATTATATAAAAAATAATATTCCCTAGATGAACTATATTAAAAGAAAGTTGTATTGCTTCTTCCCTAGGTTTAAAAAATTACTAATATATCCATTTTTTAAAGTTAGTCTTCTTCTCCAGTGTTCCGTTACTTAAAATACAAAGTAGTTAAATATATTGTGTTGTAGGGAACACAAAGCTGGAATAGCTCAGTTGGTTAGAGCGTGTGGCTGTTAACCTCAAGGTCGGAGGTTAGCCCTCCTTCTAGCTCTCATGTCATATCCGTTTTAATATTACTGGTATTTTTTTCACCATTTTTGTTTTTGAAACAAACGCAGCCTAATATCTATCATATCATAACGGGTTCTGCATATTGGGCCTTGTAAAGGTTACAGCTCAAGCCCAATACAGATGGTAACGAGCCCAAATTCAATCGACTAGTTCAAGCCCATCCATTTCATCCCTTCCTTAAACACCATTTCACCCTAGGGTTCTTCTTCATCTCTCAAACTAAACATAGCTAGGGTTTCTCGCCGGCGCTGATTGCTGTCTTTCTCTCACAGGTCCTATTCTCCTCCACCTTTTTTATGAGACTGCTGCATTTAATTTTTATACTTCAATATTCAATGTTTAACCCATTGTCTCGAAGGAAATAGTATGTTTTAGCCGCAGGAGTAGCTTTGTAGTATCTTTTTTGTAACGTCACACTCATTTAGCTGATATTATTAGAGTTTGTATGCAAAATATTGCTTTATCAAGTAAAATTTCGTTCTTTCTTATTTGCTGGTAGATTAGTTTTTACTATGCGTCGTTCTATTAATTATGCTTATTTTCTATTATTCCATTGTTTAATCAGCTGAATTATTAAGTGGATAAGGGTAGAAGGACAGGCTCATTATCCACCAAGTTTCTAACCATGTGCCGCCGGCCATAGGGGATTTCCCCACTTGTGGGACTATACGGGGTCGTTGTTATTATTGTTATTGTATTGAATGATAATGTAATGAGCCTGAATGTATTGGAATAGATACAAATGATTTATATAGCGAACCCTAACTAGTATGGGATTGAAATGTCGATTGATTGATTGGTTGAATTGTTGAATTATTAGATCTGTGAAGATGTACACGTCAAGGCAAAAGATTCACAAGGATAAAGATGCTGAACCTACTGAATTTGAGGAGTCTGTTGCACAGGTTAGTTTTGTTCTTTTTTGTTATGGCACTAGTTATTCAGGACCTAAAAAATTGGTATGGATACAATGTTTCTGAAAAAATTTACTGTATTTTTGTTGAACAGGCTTTGTTTGATATGGAAAACACCAACCAAGAGCTGAAGAGCGAATTGAAGGACCTATACATCAATTCAGCAGTGTAAGAGTTGGCAAAATTGCATAGTTCTGTTGTTAGTAAATGTTAAGTTATATCCTTCTAAAAAAACAAATGTTAAGTTATATGCATTGACAATGTAAAGATATTTTACACCATTAGTGAATTTTAATGGGTTAGTTACCATTAGGGGTGTCAATGCTCAATGGATATTTAAAAATCGACTAAATCGACCGAACCGTATCGCATCGAACCGATTTTTAGGTTTCTTTTAATAAAATCGTAGGTTTTTATATAAATCTATAACTGTACCGATAATTAGAGTATGTTTTTTATCTTATGAAAATAAATCGAAAAATAGCGAACCGTACCGAATAATAAGGAAAAATATATTTATACATTAAGTTTAAAAATAGTAAAACATTAAGTTTTTTTGGGCGTTGAAATTATGAAAACGATTACTAGGCCAACAAGTAATTAAACTTAAAATCCAATTCCTATACTAGTATACTACTATTGAAACTAAATTATTTCCAACATATTCACTAGCAAGACACAAGGTATTCTAGCAATTATGAGTAGCAAACTACAGTGTATTGAATATTTTTTCTTTTGTATGATTTAAATTTTGTATTTTCGAATATTTAATCTTCTATAGACTTTATTCTTGAGTCCCAACTTACTTAATATCTTTTCTCTAGGATGATTTATATTTTTTTTTTGTTTTTGCTTAGTTTCTTTTACGCTATTGTCGAATAGTTGATGGATATATACTCTGACCATCTTTCATATTTTCATAAATCATCACCCTTTAAAAAGTAAAAATGTCTAGAAAGTTTTGCTAAGTCCTCTAAAAGTACTTATGTTGTTGTATTCTGCTTCTACTAATGACTTTTAACTAAGGCTGTCCTCTAAAAGTACTTATATTGTTGTATTCTGCTTCTACTAGTGACTTTTAACTAAGGCTGTACTGTGGGCCGGCCTGGGCCCGGGATCGCGGTCCAAACGGGCCGGTTCAATTGGGCCTGGGCTTAAGTGGTGCAAAAGACCGCGGCGGGCTGGTTCAACACAAATAGCCCGTGAGCCCGGGACCGGCAGGCGGGCCTAGGCTGGTTCAACCAGGCCAAACGGGCCCCAAAATTGGTCTGTTATGCACTTTAAAAAATAGCCATTTGGCCTCCAAACTTTGCTTTAACCCCAAGCTTTTTATAATTACACTTTTTCCCAATTCTCAACTATAAATACCCCCCCCCCAATTCTTTCAATTTTACTCACAAATTCATCAATCTCTCTAATTTTCTTCTATAATTGCTTACTTTGTTATTGCAATTTCGTAAAAAATTGTGAAGTTGGTGAATTGAAGTATTCATGTCTTCAAGTCTTCAACGATATTCAATTTTCAAGAAGTTGTTCGTCAATTCGGTAAACTCGTTCCAACTCTTAAGTTTTAATTTTCCGATAGTCAATTTTGCCATGATGTTGCACCGGGTCAACAATTAAATGAAGAAGTTATGAATGCTCTTTATCCTAATGAAACTATCTTTGAAAATGATGAGGAAAATGATGATTTAGATGAAACGCAACCGAATTTAGATGATACACCTACTAGTCCTGTTAATAACCCAAATGATGTCTCGCCTGACCCTCCTATAGTAACCCCTACTTTTAATAGACAACCTGCTAAACGGCCTGAAACATCTCTTGTTTGACACTTTTTTACTCAACTAAGAGAACAAAATAAGGCTAAGTGTAAAACTTGTGGGTCTCAACTAGTTCATAAATTTACTGGAGACCGTAGCCTATATATATATATATATGTGTGTATATATATATATATATACATACACATATATAAGGCACTATATATATCTCTTATACATATAAACTATATATATATATATATATAATACACCCTTATATATTCATACTATACACACTATATATACTATATATATTTATATAGTTATATATAAGCAATTTATACTAGTATATACATATATAGTTTACAAGAAAGTGCCTTAGATAAAAAAAAATAGCCTATATATATATATATATTTGTATGTATATATATATACATACACACATATATAAGACACTATATATATCTCTAATACATATAAACTATATACATACTATACATACTATACATACTATATATATTTATATAGTTATATATAAGCAATTTATACTAGTATATACATATATAATTTACAAGAAAGTGCCTTAAATAAAAAAAATTAAAAAAAATAGCCCGGAACGAAAAAAGCCCGTTAGGCCCGGTACCATGTGGGCTTAGGACCACCGTGGGCTGGTTCCACACATTGGGACCGTTTGGCCCGGGACCGCCTCAGCCCGGCCCGTTTGTCCCGGCACGTTTAGGCCCGTTTGGCCCGGGACCGGACCACAATACAGCCCTACTTTTAACTAGTGACATTTTTAAAAAAATCGAAAATTAACCGAACCATACCGATTCCGAAGAGAAACCGACATAATTGGTACGGTTTTTAAAAGTATAATTTTTATTATGCATAATAAAATAACCGAAAAATTGGTATGGTATAAATTTTATAAAATAACCGGCCGAACCGAACCATTGACACCCCTAGTTACAATGTTTATCATATTACCAATTAATGTTTATCAAGAGATTTACCGGTAATTACCTAGTAAGTGACCTGATTCTGTAATATTTTTTACGAGGCAGCGCATAGAACTTAGAGATATGCTTCACATTTCCTTCTTGTGATTGGTTTTGTTGGACTGTTTCTGCAGACAAATTGATGTGTCAGGAAACAAGAAGGCTGTTGTTATCCATGTCCCCTACAGGCTGAGAAAAGCTTTCTGCAAGATTCACGTCCGCCTTGTTAGGGAGCTCGAGAAGAAATTCAGTGGGAAGGTAGCTATTGAACTCTTTTCCTAGTAGTCTCTTGAGTATATATTCGAGCATTGAATTTTTTGGAGTCTTCTTATCTGAAATGATCATATATTGAACAGTTATGAATAGTTATGGTTATCTGGAATTAAATGTTCCGCATAATGCAATTATGTCAAATATTGAGCCTCTCATGCTGGCTTCAAGATTTACCATGGCGTCGTTTTTTGTGATTGGGGCAACATTCTTCTTATATTTAAGGAGGAAAAGTTTTCTTGTTACATTTTGGAATTTGCATTGAGAAATGCACGTATATGAGGTTGGCTCGTGATCCTAGTGGTTTTGACATTATTCTTGTACGGCGTATTTGCACCTATGTTTGAATCATGGTTTGCTGCTATTCTGATTTATGGAAACCTATCTAGGTGTAGAAGTTGGAGCCCAGTCTTTGCTATCATGCTCGTGAAATGAAGATCTTCAGTAATTGGCCTTCGTCATCTATACTGCTACTTTCGTGCAAATTCTAGGCATCATTGAAATCATTCTGTTAGTTAGTATCTTGTTGGATGTTTATTGCACTAAGAATATACTGTGGTGGACTTCTAATTTTTGGCCCCATTTAGTGCATCGTGAAGTGGATCAACTAGGACATAATTTTAAGTGCAGCTTTTTTATGAGAGCTTTAGTAAGATGAGAAAGTTAATTCATAACTTTAATCTCTTCACCCTAGTTCAACTCATATTACTCCTTGGTGCTTTCTCTACATTGTCCAAACGTATCTATGCCTAATAGATGCTAGTTGGATGCGGTGTGAGAATAACCCTCTATGGTCAACACATAGTTATGCTATTTTCCTTTGATTGTTGTTATAATGCACATAAACACTGCACTTTTTATATATGGTTATATTTTAGTTGCAATAGTTGTATTAGCTATCTTATTTGTTGCCTTTTTGTGTATGACAATGTATCTTGCTGGTGTTTTTCGGAATTTAATGAAGTGCTATTTCTCTAAGGATGTAATCTTCATTGCCACCCGGAGAATAGCGAGGCCTCCAAAGAGAGGTTCTGCTGCTCAACGGCCACGTAGCAGGACTCTTACTTCTGTTCATGATGCCATATTGGAGGATGTAGTTGTACCTGCTGAGATTGTTGGGAAGCGTGTTAGGTATCGTGTTGACGGATCCAAGATAATGAAGGTAAGTTTATGGCACAATTTACTATAATGTTTTGTTGCTGAATGGTTTGTGTTTCATGTTTAATAGGAAAACGTTGTAGAAGTAGAAGTAGAATTTGTCACTTGGAGTTTGTTCACTTTCACTAATTATATCGAAGAACAGTTTAAATGATGGTTCCTGAAACATGTTAAGGTCAATTTAGAATTTAGGGATAATTATTAATTATGTGAAGGTTGAAGAGGTTATTTAGCTATGTTTGTTTTCTTTCTTAAAATATTCACTTGCCACAGTTATTGATAGTATCAGCACTTTTATGGCTAGGTATTCTTGGACCCAAAGGAACGAAACAACACCGAGTACAAGCTGGAGACTTTTTCAGCTGTTTACAGGAAGCTATCGGGCAAAGATGTTGTGTTTGAGTACCCCATCACTGAGGCTTAGGGTATAAAAGCTGGTCTTGGTACTGCGATGCTGAAGAACACATTTTAGTCAGTTTTTGAAATTTTGGTGTTTATATTATTTTATCTAGAAGCTAAGGAACAATGTAATATTGCTACCTGCTTTCTCTTAGCTCTTTAGATTACTGCCCTCTTTGTTGAGTTTAGTTTCGTTTGTTATGCTCTTGGTCTGTGTCAGCTCAATTGTTTGGATATTGCTCTTGGAAGAGCTGATTAAAACTGATCCTGGGCTCCTCAACTGTAGTAGTGCAAGTATCTGCTCAGCAAGCTGTTTGCACTTAGCAGCACTTTGAGTTGTAAGATAGTGATTAGAAGTTTCTTAAGGAAATATTTTATTTTCATTCTATTTTTTTTTTTGGAGAAAATGTTTTTTATGAAAATATTTGGTATTTGGTTGTAGAGTGGAAAATATTTTTTTTTCAAAAATATTATGTCAATAATAATATTGGCAAATATGATGTTTTGATGAAGTAACCAAATGTTAAAACATTTTCTTTTTTGGCAAAATGGCCCTGGTCATATCAGACGCTGACAATTTTTTCTTAACGGAAGCAGTAACTGGTAAAACATTGTTTAGCTGATCGGTTCTTGAAATGTTAGAAGTCACAAAGAAAAGAAAATAGCTGCTTAATAGGGAAACATGTGTTGATTTGTTTATCACGCTGATAGAAAGGGGTACATAGGTTCTCGGTTGTCACATATGGACCAAAACTTAGTTCAGATCTGCGGCATCTGTGCATATTGTAAACAAGTCTAAATTGAAAACAGTGACACTGAGACTATTTGGGGACATGTCGTTTTCAGATTTTGAGTTGGGGGAGCACAAGTTATTAAACATTTGTCTTACGCCAAAGTTTGGTCACCACCAAATTAGTTGAAGGATTTAAATTTTAAATGGACTTTTTACTACCCCATTGTAGGACTATCAAAATTTGATATTCCAATCATCTTTTAACGAAGCAAATGAGGTCTTTGCTTTGGACCAATCTTTAAAACAAATCACTCATTCACTTGTCCGTTTGTAATTAGAGAAATTATTACGAAGCCTTTATAAGTGAATTTATTGCTCAAATTATATATACGTATAAAACAAACTAATGTATGCATATATTAGATTATTGACTCTAAATTCTGAATTCACCTTTGGTCACATATTTGTTTATTTTTGTTCTTTTCCCTGCTTTAGCTTCTCTTCATTCATTTTTACTTCTGAGGAGGGTGGGTGTCAGGTTCAGTTTACTCTATTGCCTTGGTAAATTGAGTGACCCACTTTTCAATTTTCTTTTCTTGAATTTTCAGCAAACAACTTGTTAGGGTGGGTAGATTAGGTGGGACAAAGGATGCCAGAATTGAGAGAACCATGACCTCTTGAATGTATTCAAGCAATTTAAATTATCTCTCAATTGGTCTGAAGTCCACAATATACTCATGAAATGTAACGCAGGCCAGAGCCACTATGATGGACAAGCGAGAGCCAACACTTATTAAACTTAAAATTTTGTCCATGAGGTAAACATGGACAAAAATTCAAGACCGTCTACTTTGAGGGCTATATTTACCGTTCTGAGACGAATGTTTGTCAAAAAAAAACGAGATATATGTTTGTGGCGAATGAGAGCTATTGATATATCCCACCTCCCACGCCATGGTTGGTCCATCAATTCTATAGATGTTGATTTCTCATCATCTCAGATCATTCAGTTCCAACTTTTTGTGGAGATGAGGAATTGTGTGTTTCAGAAGATCCGTTAAAATGAGCACTTGTTGATTCGCTCTTTCTCCCAACTAATAACTTTAGCTTTAACATAAAATATAACATAACAATTGCAGGAATAATTTTTTTTTTGGGTAATATTGCAGGAATAATTGGATGTTACCTGGATAGCGTGCAAGATAATGAATAGCAAGTCACATAAAAACTTGATCCTTATATGTGCTGGCAACAAATGTAATATAAATGGAATTAAGAGCACCACATTATATATACTGATTTCTTTGTTGCGGACAAGGGAATTTCATTTTTTTAATTATGTTGGCTAGAATTAAACTCAAAAAGAAAAAAAGAAAGAAAAAACAACACAGTCGTTGAGCCTTATCGATCTATTTATTAGTTCGAGGACCTCCGGGGTCGTTTCGTATGATCGATATGCAAAAATAATTTTGGGATAAAATTTTTGTACCATCTTATCCCTTCTTTGGTTACTAATCTTGGAATAAGTTATCTTCCTAGGATTAAAAATAGTACCGGTATAATTTATACCTACTTGAGGGTGGAATAGTAATCTCATAGTAAGTTATCCCAGGATAAAGCAGTAAAATTGACAAATACAGGATTAATACAACATACCAAATAAGTCAATAAAAAATAATACTAGAATAACTAATTCCAATATATAATCCCAATATAATTAATCTCAACATAATTAATATCAGCATAACTTGTTGTAGGCATATAAATTTTATTAAAATTAAATCCATACAATAATTTGGATTATATTTTAAAGTTTAAGATACATTGGTCCAAATAAATATTATGGGATAATATATTTGAATTAATTATATAAGTCCAACATATATGGATTAAATAAATAAGTCTTAATCTATTCGGCTAGCCCATTTAATTGGGCTAAAGTGATGAACCCACTTCATTAAGCCCAAGATGTCATCTTCCTAGAGGCCCAGTTTGGTGCCACGTGCCAGATGATATGGCACACCAAGTCAAACGGAAGAGCCAATGGGATCATGTCACGTGTCAAAATGACAAGGCATGTCAAGTCACACTAAAGGCCCATGCAATCGCGCCACGTGTGCAAGTGACATGTTCTGGCCAATCAAATGCGGCCTTGTCACACTTCAATTTGATTGGTCGGAAAGAGTTTGTTCGTATCACAACTCTTCCCTCCTACAACTATAAATAGGGGTCCTCATAACCCCGAAAAGACACCAGAAGTTATAACAAGAAGCAAGAGAGAACTCGTGGATCAAACGCCGCAAATGTCGCTACAAGTTTCAAGCTTCAAGCAATCAATTTCAAGCTCAAGAACGAAGAACAAATCAAGGTCAAATTCAAGCAATCAAGCTCAAGCTCAAGAACAAGATCATCGTTCGTGGCAACAAACATAAATTCAAGATCAAGCTCAAAGGCCCTTGAATTTATATTAAAAAAGTAGAATCAGAGGAACTATAGAGATTGTACACTCAAATATTCGAAATAAAATACTACGATTGTTGCGATATTTTTCAATCTTGATTTTATTTTCTCGACATAATTTATTGTCTACAAATTCTGGCACGCCCAGTGGGACAATCTCTATCTCTCATCTAAACTTTTCAATCACCAAAGTCCAAGAACATTGAAATGGCTTCAAAGAAAATCAACTCCGGTTCAACTTCCACCAAGGCTGCTAACTCCAGGTTCTATGCTGATGTGGAAAGCATCCTCGATGTTACCTTTGGAAGCTTCGGACCAGTTACGAGGAGCAAAGCGAGCTCTTTAGGACAACAAGCACCCCAAGTGTCGTCCGCATCAATACCTATTTTTGTATCTTCATCCTCAAAAGGAGCAAGATCTTCCACAAACGCACCTGAAGGAGGAAGCGATGTTACTGAAAAGATAAAGAAAACTCTTGCTCTACTTGACCTCTCCGGATCCAAGCACTCAGCTGTGAAGGAAGATAATGATGCTTCAAGTGATGGATCCTCCCCACTTACACCACATCACGTGAGCCAATCAATGATCAATATGTGTGAAAATCCATGCTACTCTCCGTCGTCCACGACAATCATGCAAGCCATGGTGACAAACACTTCATCTATGGAGGAGCAGTTAGCAAACTTGACGGAAGCAATCGCTGGCTTGACCAAATGCATGCAAAATCAAAAGGCTAGAATTGACAAGCTAACATACAGGGTGGGAATCTTGATGGAAGAAGAATCCACCCATGCACCCGGCGAGCTCCCAGAAGTTCTAGAGAGTGACTCCCCCCCAAGACAAGTAGCATCCACTAAGGCTATCCCTATCTCATCTGAAGGGATGATTCCAATCGATCAACTGAATGAGTTCATTGAAGGAACCATTAAGAACAAATATGAAGTTGCTGCTAAATTCACCCTTACATATGCAAAGCCGTACACTGCAAGGGTCGATATATTGAAGATGCATGATGGCTATCAACCTCCAAAGTTTCAACAGTTTGATGGTAAAGGTAACCCAAAGCAACATGTTGCACACTTCGTGGAGTCGTGCAATAATGCTGGAGCTTATGGAGATTACCTCATCAAGCAGTTTGTCCACTCGCTAAAAGGAAATGCTTTTGACTGGTACACGGACCTCGAGGCTAGATCTATCGATAGCTGGGATCAACTAGAGCAAGAGTTCGTCAATCGCTTTTATAGTACGAGACGTACTGTGAGTATGATAGAACTTACAAATACTTGTAAACGAAAGGGGGAACTAGTTATCGACTTTATCAATCGTTGTAGGAATGCAAGCCTCAACTGCAAAGACAAGCTTAGTGAAGCTTCAGTCATAGAGATGTGTATCCAAGGCATGCATTGGGGATTGCACTACATCTTGCAAGATATCAAGCCTGGCACATTTGAAGAACTTGCAACTCGTGCCCATGACATGAAATTGAGCATGGCCTCCGCTGGAAATAAAAGGCTCCCCATCTATGAACCTCGCAAAGGGAATGATAAGCAAGAAGTCAGGAAGTGGGGCAAGTCCGTACCCAAGTCTGAAAGAA
The DNA here is from genome assembly GCF_000393655.2 of Nicotiana sylvestris. Classification (NCBI taxonomy): domain Eukaryota; kingdom Viridiplantae; phylum Streptophyta; class Magnoliopsida; order Solanales; family Solanaceae; genus Nicotiana; species Nicotiana sylvestris. Next base: position 19,884,526 of record NC_091066.1, on the reverse strand, counting down.
AAAAATCTATGAATGTCAACACGTCACCTGTGAAGTTCACGACGAAGGTGAGCAAGAAGCAGAGTATGAAATCCACTTCTTTTCAAGATAAACCCAAGTGGAAAGTTGACTCTAAAAGAAATGCAAGAGAAGGAGTACCCATTTCTGGATTCTGATGTGCCAGCCATTTTCAAAGAACTCCTCGAGTTAAATCTTATTGAGCTTCCGGAGATCTCCAAATGAAGCTGAGAAAACAAATGACCCAAATTACTACAAATATCACCGACTTGTAAGCCACCCTCTGGAGAAGTGCTTTGTCTTCAAGGACAAAGTCATGGACTTGGCTCGCGAAAAGAAGATCGTGCTTGAAGATGAGAAAGCAAGCGCAAACCAAATCTCTATCACCTTTGGCTCATTCAGTCCGGATGAATTATGTGGTTTTAAAGAAAGCAAAGATGAAGAGTTATTGGAGAGCGAAAAAGCTGAAGTCAATCAACCTGATGATAATGAAGGTTGGACATTGGTGACTAGTCGTAGGCACCACAAAAGGAGCCCACGTAAAGAATCAATAGGACAACCAACAGGAAAATGATGGTGAAAAGACCAAGGAGATGGAATCCAGTTGAATATTTGAAGAAAGCAAAAGTGGAGGTGCACCATCCTCAAAAGCCACGACATCCAGTGACCTTGGAGGAGTTCTTACCAAGTTGGTTCCGCACGAAGATTTCCCATGAGGGCATTGATGTCTCTTGTTACCATGCTAACAAAGGGGAAGAAAAGAGTGATGACCTACCGTTGGCACCAACTTCGGAAAAGCCCATCGAGTCCACTCCTCAAGAAGTTAATGCTTGTGAGGAAAAGGTTGTCACACCTCCTTTTTCCGTACCCGAGAGGGTACAAGAGAGTTTTTTCCAATTAAAGGACAATCGAAACGGGATTGGTTTGTTTATTTCAGAGTCGCCACTTGGGAGTTTTAGGGTGTCCCAAGTCACCAATTTTAATCCCGAATCGAGGAAAAGAATGACTCCATATTACAGTCTGCGTACCAGAAATCCGGATAAGGAATTCTGTTAACCCGGGAGAAGGTGTTAGGCATTCCCGAATTCCGTGGTTCTAGCACGGTCGCTCAACTGTTATATTCGGCTTGATTATCTGATTTTATACAAATATGAACTTATGTGCAAATTTTAACTTTTTACCGCTTTCATAATTGTTATTATTATTTTCTACAAGGAATTGCAACGTTGTGAAAATATATCCCGAACCGCGTTACAATCAATGTACCCGTGGTCGTCGACACATTTTGACTCTATTGAGATTTGGATTTGGGTCACATCAATGTGCACCCGTGTTTAAGAAGGTTAAATTATTAAAGGTGCGCCTAAAGCAACTAGCGTATTGTTATTTTGGGAAGGCCGTAAAATTCGCTAAACGGCCTGTCCCGAATTCTAAGTATTTTAATATATACATTTAGAGGGCCCCGCAGCTTGTGCATTTTTGTTTGTCGAGGCTCGTCTCATTTTTATTTAAAAGGATAAACCTACAGTGACTATATTTTCCTATTAAGTTCGTCTCTAAAATAAAAGAAAATCTCTTAATTAATTACATGCTAAAAACGTAACTTATTAATTATTAGTTTACGGCTAATGCGAATGGAAAATTGCGACCGAGTTTGTACAAAGAAAAACTGCTTTCATTCTATATTCTATTATTCAATAATACTAAAACGTGAGATTGACACACCATAATATCAAAACAGATTAACTATTCTTTGATTAATTTAAACTAACATTATTAGATGAAGAAGTTATACATATGTGACATCGTTACTAATTTAATCAATCAACTACATTTTTATACAAAGAAAAGAAAATTATATTCAACCACAAATCTAAACAGGAGGAATTCAACAGGAACAAAGCCTGATTAATATTTCATTTTTGCTTCAAGCCGAGATTGTACAAATGTGTACCTGGAAACAGCAGTACAAGAACAAAAGAAGGAGAAGTCAGCAGCAGTAATAACACAGCAACAGCAGATTCAGCAACACCGCAAACCAGTACAGTAGGAATAGCAGAAAACCCAGGAGACTATAAACGACTCCAAGTATAGAGAAGAAGTAAAAGGCAGGAAGGTTCTGACTATTTCAGATCTTAAGCGAGGCAATGAAGCAGTAACTATTCTTTTTCAACTTCAAAACTCTCCAAAATGAATTCTGCCCCTGTATATTCAGTGTATCCAGAATGTATATCGGGTGTATACTTCTCACTCCGCCCCCTCTTTTTTTCTTCTCTCTATCTAGTTTTTCCTCTCTTTTTTTCCACCCTTCTTCCTAAATTTTCTCTTCTATTTATAGCAAAATTTTCGAAATTTTCAGATTTGTTTTTTATTATTTTATTATTTTTTTAATTAAAAGAAATCCCACTTACAAATTGCTTTTATTTTTTTAGAAAAAGAAATCTCACCTTTATTTACTTTTATTTTTAAAATTCCAACTTTAATTACTTTATCTTATTTAAAATCCCACTTTTTATTTTTTTAAAAGAGAATCTCACTTTATTTAACTTTTCTTTAAAAAACAAACCACTATCTTTTCTTTTTCTTTTAAAAATGCTACTTTCAATTACTTTAAATTTTTTAAATTTTCAGATACCTTTATATTTATTTTTTAATTCCAACCTTCTTTTACTTTTAAATTTTTTTAAAAATTTCCACAAAACGTTTTATTTTTTTAAATTTTCTACATTCTTTTACTTTTTTTTTAAAAAAAGAAGAGAATTTCACCTATTTTTACTTTTATATTTTTTTTATTCAATACTTCCCTTTTTCTTATTTTTTTTAAATTATTCCCGAAATTATTATATATTCTTTTAAAAAAATAAAAATAAAAATAAAATATTTTCGGATTTTTTTTATATATAAAAAAAACAAAAAATAAAACTATTAATAGTGATAATTCACCTTTTATTTTTTATTTTTTTGGTTTTGTTTTGTGTTGGACAAAAATGAAGATGGGGTGTTGGGTTAATGGAGCGGACCGGGTCGACCCGGTTTGAAACGGACCGGGTCATGGGGAAAGTTGGGCAATTATTTGGGCCTGTGGTTTGAAATTGAAGAAGTGGCCCAATCCGATTTTTCTTTGTATTTTTGTTCTCTTTTCTTCTTTTATTTTTCTAAAACTAAATTATAAAAGTACTTAAATTATTATTAAGAACTAAATTAAGTTATAAAAGCGCAAATTAACTTCCAATAACAATTAACGCACAATTAAGTAATAATTAAGCATAAAATTGTTCATTTGGACATTAAATGCTAAAAATGCAAAAGATGCCTATTTTTGTAAGTTTTAATTTTTGTAAACAAATTTAATTACTAACAATTGTAGAATTAAATCCTACATGCAAAAATGCGACATATTTTGTATTTTTTATTAATCAAATAAACATGCATAGACAAACATACAAATAGTTACACAAAATATCACAAAAATTGCACACCAAGAAAAATTATTTTATTTTTGAATTTTTTGGGAGTAATTCTCATATAGGGCAAAAATCACGTGCTTACAGCTGCCCCTCTTTGCCCGGAGACACGAAGGGTTTTCGTGCAAAGATAAAGCGAGCGATTTTTGCCCATCCGAGTACTCCGTGTGAAGCATTTTTTTTATTTTTTTTTGAAAAAGATTTGACCGAACCTTTGCTTCAAAGGTTTCCTACATATCCTGGGCTAAACAGGAATCAGGTCAATGTAGTTCGGGAAGTTTTTGGTAGCTGGGACTACCGTGGGACTGCGATGTTACTGTTGTTGCATGCTGTTATCACTGCTTACCGATCTCCTTGTTACACCGTGCTTAAAAGAAAACAAGAAGCTAGGCTAGACTAAAATTTGTTCTTGTTGCCTTGCTTTCTTGTCGGCTTGTGTTTCCTTCGGTGCTTTTCTTCCTTGAATTTTGGAATGATACTGGCCCTTTGCTTTTCTGAATACCAGTTTTCATCATTTTGCTCGGTCCGCTGGGGACATGGCTTTCTTCATCAAGCTTTTCGGCGGTTCCTCTGGTGGGTACGGCTTTCTTCATCAGACTTGTTATGCTGGGCATGATTTAATGTTCACCAGCTGCTTCTTTCAAGACGCGTCCTTTCTTCCTTTTGACTCATGCGCCTGAATTTGTGCTGGGACATCTTGTTGCAACCTTCTGTTTCCCGGTGCTGGGGATTTTTATTGTTTCCTGCTGGGGATTCTTGTTGTAACCCTCTATTTTATTGTTTTCTGACTTGATCTTGAAATGTATGCCTCTATTATATGGGCGGGCTCCCAACTTCAACGCTTGTAATGAAAAAGACTGAATGTATTCCCGCATTATACTGGTGGGCGACCTAGAACATGAATGTATTCCCGCATTTTACTGGTGGGCGACCTAGAACAGAATGTATTCCCGCATTTTACTGGTGGGCGACCTAGAACAGAAAGTATTCCCGCATTTTACTGGTGGGCGACCTAGAACAGAATGAAAGGACAGAAATGTATGCCTCTGTTATATGGGCGGGCTCCCAACTTCAATACTAACTTAGGAGGAAATGCCTCTCCTATGGGTAAAACTAAACTTAGGAGGAAATATCTCTCCTATGGATAAAATAAACTTTAGGAGGAAATGCATCTCCTGTGGGTAAAACTAAACTTTAGGAGGAAATGTGTCTCCTATGGGTAAAACTAAACTTAGGAGGAAATGCATCTCCTATGGGTAAAACTAAACTTAGGAGGAAATGCGTCTCCTATGGGTAAAAGTAAACTTAGGAGGAAATGCATCTCCTATGGGTAAAACTAAACTTAGGAGGAAATGCGTCTTCTATGGGTAAAAGTAAACTTAGGAGGAAATGCATCTCCTATGGGTAAAATGAACTTAGGAGGAAATGCGTCTCCTATTGGTAAAGGCGTGGAATGTATTCCCTTGTTATACAGGTGGGCGCCTAAAATATGAAATGGACAGACAAAAAGTATTCCTCTCGTTATACAGGTGGGCGCCTGGCTTCAACAACAATTTAGAAAATAAAATCCTATTCAAGGGCGGATGAACCCAAAATATCCTATTCGAGGGCGGATGAACCCAAAATATCCTATTCAAGGGCAGATTAACCCAAAATATCCTATTCGAGGGCAGATTAACCCAAAATATCCTATTCGAGGGCGGATGAAAGTGCGTCTCCTATTGGCAAAGGTGTGGAATGTATTCCCTTGTTATACAGGTGGGCACCTAAAATATGCAATGGACAGACAAGAAAAGTATTCCTTTCGTTATTCAGGTGGGCGCCTGGCTTCAACAACAACTTTGAAAATAAAATCCTATTCGAGGGCGGATGAACCCAAAATATCCTATTCGAGGGCGGATGAACCCAAAATATCCTATTCGAGGGCGGATGAACCCAAAATATCCTATTCGAGGGCGGATGAACCCAAAATATCCTATTTGAAGGCGGATGAACCCAAAATATCAAAATATCCTATTCGAGGGCGGATGAACCCAAAAATATCCTATTCGAGGGCGGATGAACCCAAAATATCCTATTCGAGGGCGGATGAACCCAAAATATCAAAATATCCTATTCGAGGGCGGATGAACCCAAAAATATCCTATTCGAGGGCGGATGAACCCAAAATATCCTATTCGAGGGCGGATGAACCCAAAATATCCTATTCGAGGGCGGATGAACCCAAAATATCCTATTCGAGGGCGGATGAACCCAAAATATCCTATTCGAGGGCGGATGAACCCAGAATATCCTATTCGAGGGCGGATGAACCCAGAATATCCTATTCGAGGGCGGATGAACCCAGAATATCCTATTCGAGGGCGGATGAACCCATCTTCAAAAACTTGGAATTGTCTTACCTCCGACTGTCTTTCTTAGAATCGTGTTGTCTTGCTATCTCTTAAAACTTGAATTGATTTCCTCGTTCCTTCGAGAAAATTTTCGACAAATGGCAGAAAATTTTCTGCCCCAGTGTTGGTGCTTTTCCTTGTGGCATGTTTTTTCGCCATTAACAAGATTTCCTTTTCCTGCTTCAAATCAAAGAAAATTTGTTAGTTTTAACACATGGTGAGTGGTCGTGCCACTCCTGCTGGGGATGGTTTTTCCCTTTCCCTCTTCCCCGCTCTGTGCTTCATTACGCTATCAAAACTTGCTGGGGATGAATTTTCCTTTTCTTCCTTCCCCACTCTGTGTTTGCGACCAACTTCTTTTCACTTTATCGCCTTATCTTTGGCCTATTGTATTCGCCTTTTGCTTTGCATCATTTTGGCAACTGGTAGTAAACTCTGAAAATCCTTTTCAAAAACAAACTGTTGGGGAGGTAAAATCATTAAACCAAGAAATGAAAAAGTGAAGAATTTCAAAAATAGAAAAAGAAGAAGTCTTTCTGAACAAAATGTTGGGGAAAAGGAAAGAAAAGAACTTATCTGAATGATATAACTGATCCCAACGATCATGTCACGCATTCCGGATTAATCAACCCAGTCTATTTGTATCAATCAACCCTTCGGACGGCCTCATGTTGCTGGGGATAAACAGGCACTTAACTCTTTGCCAAATGTGGATCCTTCCCGCCAATCTTGTCTTGTCGCCTCATAGTGCCCTTCGAGGGGTTTTCACTAATAAGACTCTCTCATTTCTCTCAACTCCCGTCGCCTTATGGTGCCTGTGAAGGTTTTCACCGATAAGACTCTCTCATTTTATTTTATTTTTCAGCTGGGGATTGGAGTGCTGCCGATATGACTCTCTCTGTTGGGGGATTCTTTCGGCTATCAATTCATTTCCAGCTTATGATCTTCTTCTTTGCTGGGGATCAGAGTGTTATTCCCGACTTCCATTTGCATTGACTTAGCACTTCTCAGTTACTGATCGGGAGGTCTTTTTTGGACATCAATAGGGGTTTTTGTGTATGGCTGAAAGGAGAAAGGGTATCCAAAGTTCAAAAATAATTTTTAGGGGTAAGATAGTACAACTCTTGGAATCAAACTTTCTTGCCAAAATTACAAGCGCCAACTTCTGCCCCAGTTTTTCTTGCTTGGGGATTTTTATTTTGTCACACTATGTTATCTTATTCACACTATGACCGAGCCGTGAGGCGCCTACGTATCCTCTTCGAGGAATCAGGTCAAGCGTAGTTCCCAATTCCTTTGTTTTTTTTTTTTGTTCTTATTATCACTATTTTTTTTTCATTTTCATTACTGATTCCAAAAGAGGGGTATGAAAGAATAAATAAGGCTCAAAAGGGGAAGCAAAGGTTAAAGTGTTTGGATAGAAGAAAGAATTGCCTCCGTCATTTCATTCTCTGATAAATGCTAAATACAAACATACAACAATTACAATCATACATAATATCTCTTAACTGCGTCAGAATTGATAGCCATGTCGACGCATTTCCCTTAGATATTTGTCGATCACAATGCGTCATTGGGCTTCCTCTGTTTAGATTGCAATAATCAACACACACCCGGATTTTCCATCTCCTTTTTTTTACACTGGCACCACATTAGCCAACCAATCAGGATATCGAGCGACCCGAATAACCTTAGCATTCAGCTGTTTGGTTACTTCTTCCTTAATCTTCACACTTACGTCGGTTTTGGGCTTCCTCAATTTTGCTTGACGGGGTGAAATGCTGGGTTAGTGGGCAATTTTTGAACCACTAAATTGGTGCTTCAACCCGGCAAGTCGTCGTATGACCATGCAAAATGTTTTGAATTCAGTAAGTGCTTTGATTAGTTCTTCCCTGATGTTTGGTTCCATATGGACGCTTATCTTAGCTTCCCTGATGTCATCCGCATCCCCTAGATTGACAGCTTCCGTGTCAGTTGGGCTCTTTTTTCAAATTGGCTCAACTCTCTGTTAATTTCTTCGAAGGCTTCATCCTTATCGTATTCCGACTTATCATCACAATCTTGTACTATAAGTTCGAAATCAAATTGATTTTTTAGACTAGGTTGAAGATCCGTCGTGCATGCCATGTCACTAGAACCAGTATAAAGAGAACTATTCAGAAGAGAAAAATAAGAAGAAAAATTAAAACAAAATAAGGAATGAGAAAAAAAACTTTCACTTTATTAATATACGGGATAGCAAGGTTTCACACTTTGGCGAGCACAAGAAAAATCTGGATTACAACCCTGGAATAATCCAGACAACAAAAAAGAAAATCAGAGTCCACTACCAAGACTCCCTTCGTATAGGAAGAGGAGTAGCCGTTCAATTGTTGATTTTTGCTTTCAACCCCACAAACTGCACATCTGCCTCGTTGGACCCTTTTCCAACACCATAACTGGCTTGTCATCCACCTTTTCCAACTATACCACCGCTTTTCCACTGGTTAACATTTCTTTTGAACCGATACGGATCATCATCACTGTTTGTGAGGGTTTCTTTAGCTCCCCTCCTTCGTGCACTAGATCAATCATGTGGGTTTCAAGGTGTGCCGGCAACGGGTTCTGATTGATGTTGGGCGCCTCTGGTGTCTGAACCTCAATCTTGTTGGTGTCAATAAAATTTTGTACTGCATGTTTCAACTTCCAACACTTCTCGGTATCATGTCCGGGAGCCCTCGAACAATACTCACAGCTTACCGAGTGATCCATATTTTTGGGAAGGGGATTTGGTAATCTGGGCTCAACAGGACTCAACAAGCCTAACTGCCTTAATTTGTGGAACACGGCAGTATAGGTTTCTCCCAACTCAGTGAATGTTCTTTGTATTCTTTTATTTCTGAAAGCCTGATTTCCCCGGAAACCTGCCCCTTGAGGGTTCCTGTAAGATCTTGGCGGTGGATAGGTGTTTTGCAATGGTGTATGTGTGTTATGGGGAGCCGGCGCGCGCCATTGCGGGCGAACCGAAGGCTGAGTGTATGTTTGGGCTTGGTGCACGGAGAAGTGTAGTTCTTGAGGTGGATAGTAGTATTGTGGTGGGCTGTATGGGTAGTTTGGCCTGTGGGGTCTGGGTTGGTTGTAGTATGGTTTACCAGACCATGACCAACTGCTTGCCTCAATCGTGGCAATTTCTTCTTTCTTCTTTCTTCCCAGCGCACCTCCCGTGCCACTCTGAATAACCTGGGTTGTTCCCTTGAGTGCTGAGTAATTCAGGATTTTGTCAGACCTCAGACCCTCCTCTATCATGACCCCTATCTTTACTACTTCATTGAAGGATTTCCCAACCATCGTCACCAAGTGACCAAAGTAAGTTGGATCCAGTGTCTACAAGAAGTAGTCCACCATTTCTCCCTCTCTCATGGGAGGATCAACTCTGGCTGCTTGCTCTCTCCAGCGGAACCCGAACTCGCGAAAACCTTCCCCGGGCTTCTTCCCGGTCCTTAAAAATGTGAGACGGTCAGGGACTATCTCGAGATTGTATTGGAAATGACCTGCGAAAGCCTGCGCCAGATCATCCCAAGTGTACCATCTGCTGGAATCCTGCCTGGTATACCATTCGAGTGCCGATCCGCTCAGACTTTGGCCAAAATAGGCTATCAGCAGTTCATCTTTACCGCCTGCCCCTCTCATTTTGCTACAGAAATCCCGCAAATGTGCCATGGGGTCACCGTGCCCTTCATATAAATCAAACTTAGGCATCTTGAACCCAGCCGGGAGTTGGACGTCCGGGAAAGGGCATAGATCTTTGTAGGCCACACTGACCTGGTTGCCCAATCCGTGCAGGTTCCTGAAGGACTGCTCCAGGCTTTTGAACTTCCTCAATACCTCCTCTTGTTCTGGGACTTTAACCGGCTTTTCAATCTCTGCCGGTACCTCCAAGTGTGGATTGTAGGCATGTGGTTCGGGGGCATGGAATGTGGGCTCAGGGGGATAGTATTGCGTATCGTGAGCCTGAAACAATGGCTCGTTGGAGGATCTTTGCAACGTGGCTGGCGGAGGTGCCCCGACGACGGGGACGATTGACGGAGGAGGGTTTTGTTTGGGTGGTGGAGCTTGTGGATTATAGGAAGTATCCCCTTGGTAGTATTGGGCAACGGGGAAGCTCGTTGAAGGGCCGGGTAAAGGGTATTTCGGTGTGTGTCCCGGTGGGGAAGTAGGAGTGACGAGTGGTTCGGGCCCCTTTTGCGCCTTAGCCATGGCTAGCTGCATTTCATGCATTTCCAATCTCATTTTTTCTATATTGGCCATCGCCTCCTTTCAGCATCTGATGTGCCGCCCCTTCCGACTCAACACTATTTTCTGAGCCAGTCATGCTTTCTGGTATAATCCCTTTTGATCTTGTTTGATAATGGTATGGTGCCAGTACGCTTTAACAACTAACTGTTTGGATTTGGACAAACAACAAACTTGTTAGCGTTAAAGTTTTAACAGATATTGCAATTGCATGTTGGGGAACGCAATTTTCTTAGGTAGTTAACCATTTCTAACATGTTTTTTTCTACCGCGTGCATCCTCCCGCGTGAAACCCTTCATTCCACCCTTTTTTATTTATACTTTGTGCCTTTTTTATTTATTCACTTTCTTTTTTTTTCTTTTTTTTTGGTGTGGTCGAATCTTATGGAGATTGCCTACGTATCATGCCCCCGCATGAATCAGACCTTGCGTAGTTCGGACCAATAATAGATAAACAATAATGAATATTTTTTTTTCAATTTTCATATTAAAACAAACTGAGTTTCAAAGGTTTGAAGATGACCTACAAACTCGAAAATCAAACAACCCACATATTCTAATCAAAAGATTTACAAACTCAAAAACAAACGGCCAGCTTCCTTTCCCCGTTTGTCAAATGCAACCAAACGGCTATTTTTGCAAATGTTGCCCCTTCCAAATCTCACATGAATTTTGAGGCTGGGGAGGATTATTTTGACACTTTACAAACTTGTCCATTCTTTTACGAAAATAACCTTTCGACAACTGAAAGATACTCTAAGGCTATTTCGGCGAGAACGATTTAAGACGCGGCCGAAGCTGGCTCGGCTTATTATGACAAAATTCAAACGGCATTCACCTGACCGCTGACTCTTTGTTTTTTTTTCTTTTCAAAATTACGAAAAAACTGGTGTTGCAAACACGGCCCTTCAGCGCCTCGGGGACGAAGATTTCTAAGGCTGTGTGGGTCCACTGGACAAAAAATCCTAAACATGACCCAAAAGGTGGCTGTTTATGCAAAGTCAGCCTTTCGGCGTCCCTTTAGGGAACATTCGGCTATTTATGACAAAACAGCATCACCTGACTTATTTATGACTCTTTTTATCGATTTTCAAATTAGAAAACTCAATATTGCAAGCACGGCCTTTCAACGTCTCGGGGACGAAGATTTTTAAGGCTGAGTGGGTCAACTGGATCAAAATCCTAAAATGACCCAAAGGTGGCTGTTTATGCAAAGTCAGCCTTCCGGCGTCCCTTTCGGGAACATTCGGCTATTTATGACAAAACAACATCACCTGACTTATTCATGACTCTTTTTATCGTTTTCAAATTAGCAAACTCAATATTGCAAACACGGCCTTTCAACATCTCGGGGACGAAGATTTTTAAGGCTGAGTGGGTCAACTGGATCAAAATCCTAAAATGACCCAAAGGTGGCTGTTTATGCAAAGTCAGCCTTCCGGCGTCCCTTTCGGGAACATTCGGCTATTTATGACAAAACAACATCACCTGACTTCTTTATGACATATTATTTTTATTATTATTTATTTGTTTTTGGTTATTTTAGCAAAAATGGGGGTTGGACCCGATGAGGGTTGCCTACGTATCTCACATCCGGTGAGAATCAAACCCGCGTAGTTCGGGCCTCGTGAATAAGTAAATGAACTAATATTTTTTTTTATTGGAACTGTGAAAGAACTGCTCAAAGGAAGTATATATATATTTTTTTTGATTGATTTCTTTTTGAAAGAAAAACTTGTAAAAATTCCTTTTCTTTTGATTTGAACTTTGAGAATTTCAAAAGTAAAAGGAAGTTTTTTTTTCGAATTTCCATTTGTTTTTTTTTATTCTAAAGAAAAAAAATATTTTTGGAATTTTACTTTTGATAAAAGAAATGCTTCTAAAAAATATTTTTTGAATTTTGAATTTTCTTTTCAATTTTGAAAGAAGAATCAAAATATTTTCGGATTTTTTTTTCTTAAAAGAAAACATTTTTATTATTTTTGTTTTATCAACAATGGAAAATAAAGATATTTATATTATTTTTTGCAAGACATATCTTTTTGGAATTTTATTTTGAATTTTCTTGGCAAGACAAATACTTCTTGCATCAAATAAAGATATATATATCTTTTGGAAATAAAAAAAACTTTTCGGATTTATATATATATATATATATATATATATATATATATTTGCGACAAATAATGAAAGACTTTTTTTTTTTTTTGCATTTTCATAAGCAAATAAATAATAAAAAAACCATTTTAAAAATAAGACTCTTTTTTATTTTCATTTTCATGGCAAGACAAACTATATATTTTTTCTATTTTTTATTTTTGAAAAACAAAAGCAGAACAACGACTTTTTTTTTCTTTTCTTAGCTTTTAATAAAACAAACTAATAAGACATTTTTTTTCATTTTCTTAAAATTTCGGCAGAGTTTTGACAGTATTTGGGCATTTGTTTTCTTTTCAAAAATAAACAATCAATTCCCTAACCGCTATTTCGTTTTTTTTTCAATTTCAAAATATTATTCCTGATATTCACAAGTCAGTCAGCACACAAGTCCGAATCAAATAAATGCGCAAGTAGTAGCAAGTAAGATGCATCAGGATGGTCATTTTCATTTTTGGTACACCTGTCCTAGACAGACCCAACCCCTGTGTTGGGCCTCCAAAGTCAAATGCACGTGATGCAAACAAACGTTCCTACTAGGGATCCGGCATGTGGCTTTGTTATACTAGGTTCAGAACCTGGGTGTTTGTTCTAGACCTGGCTTACCCGAGCGGACAGCTCGAGCCGAGGGGGGGTAGCGTACCGGGAATACAGAAGCTTCACCGGCTTAGCAACTTGTCCGAACCTCGTTCTAAATTGGGATTTGACACTATACAGAAAAGAAGTCGTACGAAGTACACCCTTCTTCATGATTTAGAAGACTCAGAGAGGAGATGGGTTTCGGCACAATTTATATACAGTTCACATAATATCAAAGCGGTAAAAGCATCATTTATCACATTAGGCTCAAACACATGTAAAAATCAGATAAAGCCAAATATAACAATTTATCTAAGCTCGAATTTCTAACCCTGAACCAGTGGTTCTGGGTGTTTGTCCCCAGCAGAGTCGCCAGAGCTGTCACACCTCCTTTTTCCGTACCCGAGAGGGTACAAGGGAGTTTTTTCCAATTAAAGGACAATCGAAACGGGATTGGTTTGTTTATTTCAGAGTCGCCACTTGGGAGTTTTAGGGTGTCCCAAGTCACCAATTTTAATCCCGAATCGAAGGAAAAGAATGACTCTATATTACAGTCTGCGTACCAGAAATCCGGATAAGGAATTCTGTTAACCCGGGAGAAGGTGTTAGGCATTCCCGAATTCCGTGGTTCTAGCACGGTCGCTCAACTGTTATATTCGGCTTGATTATCTGATTTTATACAAATATGAACTTATGTGCAAATTTTAACTTTTTACCGCTTTCATAATTGTTATTATTATTTTCTACAAGGAATTGCAACGTTGTGAAAATATATCCCGAACCGCGTTACAATCAATGTACCCGTGGTCGTCGACACATTTTGACTCTATTGAGATTTGGATTTGGGTCACATCAATGTGCACCCGTGTTTAAGAAGGTTAAATTATTAAAGGTGCGCCTAAAGCAACTAGCGTATTGTTATTTTGGGAAGGCCGTAAAATTCGCTAAACGGCCTGTCCCGAATTCTAAGTATTTTAATATATACATTTAGAGGGCCCCGCAGCTTGTGCATTTTTGTTTGTCGAGGCTCGTCTCATTTTTATTTAAAAGGATAAACCTACAGTGACTATATTTTCCTATTAAGTTCGTCTCTAAAATAAAAGAAAATCTCTTAATTAATTACATGCTAAAAACGTAACTTATTAATTATTAGTTTACGGCTAATGCGAATGGAAAATTGCGACCGAGTTTGTACAAAGAAAAACTGCTTTCATTCTATATTCTATTATTCAATAATACTAAAACGTGAGATTGACACACCATAATATCAAAACAGATTAACTATTCTTTGATTAATTTAAACTAACATTATTAGATGAAGAAGTTATACATATGTGACATCGTTACTAATTTAATCAATCAACTACATTTTTATACAAAGAAAAGAAAATTATATTCAACCACAAATCTAAACAGGAGGAATTCAACAGGAACAAAGCCTGATTAATATTTCATTTTTGCTTCAAGCCGAGATTGTACAAATGTGTACCTGGAAACAGCAGTACAAGAACAAAAGAAGGAGAAGTCAGCAGCAGTAATAACACAGCAACAACAGATTCAGCAACACCGCAAACCAGTACAGTAGGAATAGCAGAAAACCCAGGAGACTATAAACGACTCCAAGTATAGAGAAGAAGTAAAAGGCAGGAAGGTTCTGACTATTTCAGATCTTAAGCGAGGCAATGAAGCAGTAACTATTCTTTTTCAACTTCAAAACTCTCCAAAATGAATTCTGCCCCTGTATATTCAGTGTATCCAGAATGTATATCGGGTGTATACTTCTCACTCCGCCCCCTCTTTTTTTCTTCTCTCTATCTAGTTTTTCCTCTCTTTTTTTCCACCCTTCTTCCTAAATTTTCTCTTCTATTTATAGCAAAATTTTCGAAATTTTCAGATTTGTTTTTTATTATTTTATTATTTTTTTAATTAAAAGAAATCCCACTTACAAATTGCTTTTATTTTTTTAGAAAAAGAAATCTCACCTTTATTTACTTTTATTTTTAAAATTCCAACTTTAATTACTTTATCTTATTTAAAATCCCACTTTTTATTTTTTTAAAAGAGAATCTCACTTTATTTAACTTTTCTTTAAAAAACAAACCACTATCTTTTCTTTTTCTTTTAAAAATGCTACTTTCAATTACTTTAAATTTTTTAAATTTTCAGATACCTTTATATTTATTTTTTAATTCCAACCTTCTTTTACTTTTAAATTTTTTTAAAAATTTCCACAAAACTTTTTATTTTTTTTTTAAATTTTCTACATTCTTTTACTTATTGTTTTTAAAAAAAGAAGAGAATTTCACCTACTTTTACTTTTATATTTTTTTTATTCAATACTTCCCTTTTTCTTATTTTTTTTTAAATCATTCCCGAAATTATTATATATTTTTTTAAAAAATAAAAATAAAAATAAAAATAAAATAAATAAAATATTTTTAAACAAAAAATAAAACTATTAATAGTGATAATTCACTTTTTATTTTTTATTTTTTTGGTTTTGTTTTGTGTTGGACAAAAATGAAGAAGGGGTGTTGGGTTAATGGAGCGGACCGGATCGACCCGGTTTGAAACGGACCGGGTCATGGGGAAAGTTGGGCAATTATTTGGGCCTGTGGTTTGAAATTGAAGAAGTGGCCCAATCCGATTTTTCTTTGTATTTTTGTTCTCTTTTCTTCTTTTATTTTTCTAAAACTAAATTATAAAAGTACTTAAATTATTATTAAGAACTAAATTAAGTTATAAAAGCGCAAATTAACTTCCAATAACAATTAACGCACAATTAAGTAATAATTAAGCATAAAATTGTTCATTTGGACATTAAATGCTAAAAATGCAAAAGATGCCTATTTTTGTAAGTTTTAATTTTTGTAAACAAATTTAATTACTAACAATTGTAGAATTAAATCCTACATGCAAAAATGCGACATATTTTGTATTTTTTATTAATCAAATAAACATGCATAGACAAACATACAAATAGTTACAGAAAATATCACAAAATATCACAAAAATTGCACACCAAGAAAAATTATTTTATTTTTGAATTTTTTGGGAGTAATTCTCATATAGGGCAAAAATCACGTGCTTACAAAGGTCATGTTTACAAATGACGATATTTTGCTAGGTGACATTCCTCATAACCTCCCATTGTATCTGGTTGGCTATATGCGCGATGAAAGGGTAAATCAAATTTTGGTTAATGAAGGATCCTCAGTGAACATTTTGCCAATCCACACTGTGAAAGAAATTGGTATTCCCATGAACGAACTCTCCGAAAGTCGTGTGATGATCCAAGGATTTAACCAAGGAGGGCAAAGAGCCATAGGCGCGATCAGGCTGGGAATCACTATTGAAAATATGCAATCAAGTGCATGGCTGCATGTGATCGATGCCAAGACTTCATACAATGTTTTGCTTGGGAGGCCTTGGATACATGAGAATAAAGTAGTTCCATCTACCTACCATCAATGTTTAAAATACTACGAGGGTGAAGTTGAGAAGAAGATAGTTGCTAATGATGAGCCATTCACCGAGGCAGAGTCACACTTCGCCGATGCAAAGTTCTACTTGAAGAACCGCATTGTGAAGGAGCTAAAAGTTGATGATGGAATGAAAGGCAAGAATGCCGAGCCTATAACTAAAAGAGCTGAGGTGACTATCGGTAAAGCCAAAACTGTTACTGAGGAGGTACGACCCGACGTGAATAAATCTCATAGAGGGGATATTGCATCTTATGGCAAGAAAGTAAGTCCTAAGCTCCAATATGTCCCTAAAAGGAAGAAAGATGAGGGCAAATCATCTAATATCCAAACCAACACACTAAAGGAGTTAACTCTTCTGGTAAAACGAATTGAGGCAGTAAAGTTGCCCTCGAAGCCGCTTGCAGGGTTTGTAGCCCAAAACTGTTTGTAGAATGTGGCACTCCCTACAAAATGAATAGATGAATGTTTTGATCTTAACGCTTACAAGCTATTTGTGAAAGCTGGATACAATCCCGATTAGCCGTCAAAGTTAGGGAAGCTCCCATCAGAAGCTGCAATGAGGCAACCACGTGAAGGTTTGGGATACAAGCAACCGTCACCAGTGCGCATCTCCATAAGAAGGTCGAGTAGCAATTATATCACTGTTGAATATGAATCTGCCACTTCCAACAAGTTTTATGTCTTTGATCGACTTGGAAAATCGCTTGTGAGAACCTCCGTGTTTGAAAGATTGGGTCCATTAAAGAAGGGGAACAAGTTTCGGAGAAATTTTTAAAGTATAAGAACACCCGCTTC